>NC_059073.1:170834667-171144667 GCF_020497125.1 Mauremys mutica
GGGCTTTGTCAAGCTGGGCCTTAAAAACCTCTAATGATGGACATTCCATCACCTGCCTAGTAACCCATTCCAGTGCTTCACCACTCTCCTAGCGAAATAGTGTTTCCTAATATTCAACCCAGCCCTCCCCGACTGCAACTTGAGATCACTGCTCCTTGTTCTGTCATCTGCCACCACTGAGAACAGCCGAGCTCCATCCTCTTTGGAACCCCCTTTCAGGTAGTTGAAGGCTGCTATCAAATCCCCCCTCACTCTTCTCTTCTGAAGACTAAATAACCCCAGATCCCTCAGCAGCTCCTCGTAAGTCATGTGCCCCAGCCCCTAATAATTTTCGTTCCCCTCCACTGGACTCTCTCCCATTTGTCCACATCCCTTCTGTAGGTGGTGGGGGGGGACCAAAACTGGACGCAATACTCCAGGTGTGCCTCACCAGTGCCGAATAGAGGAGGATAATCACTTCCCTCGATCTGCTTGGAATGCTCCTACTAATACAGCCCAATATGCCGTTGGCCTTCTTGGCAACAAGGGCACACTGCTGACTCATATCCAGCTTCTTGTCCACTGTAATCCCTAGGTCTTTTTCTGCAGAACTACTGCTTAGCCAGTCAGTCCCCAGCCTGTAGCGGTGCATGGGATTCTTTCTTCCTAAGTGCAGGACTCTGAACTTGTCCTTGTTGAATCTCATCAGATTTCATTTGGCCCAATCCTCCAATCTGTCTAGGTCACTCTGCATCCTATCCCTACCCTCCAGCGTATCTACCTCTCCCCACAGCTCAATGTCATCTGCAAACTTGCTGAGGGTGCAATTCATCCCATCATCCAGATTATTAATAAAGCTGTTGAACAAAACCGGCCCCACGACCGACCCCTAGGTTACTCCACTTCATACCAGCTGCCAACGAGACATCGAGCCGTTTATCGCTACCTGGTGAGCCCGACAATCTAGCCAGATTTCTATCCACCTTATAGTCCATTCATCCAATCCATACTACTATAACTTTCTGGCAAGAATACTGTGGGAGACTATATCAAAAACTTTGATAACGTCAAGATATGTCACATCCACCTCTTTCCCCATAGCCACAGAGCCAGTTACCTCATCATAGAAGGCAATCAGGTTGGTCAGGCATGACTTGCCCTTGGTGAATCCATGCTGACTGTTCCTGATCACCTTCCTCTCCTCCAAGTGCTTCAAAATGGATTCTTTGAGGACCTGCTCCATGATTTTGCCAGGGACTGAAGTGAGGCTGTAGTTCCCTGGGTTCTCTTTCTTCCCTTTTTTAAACATGGGCACTATATTTGCCTTTTTCCAATCGTCCAGGAGCTCCCCCGATCGCCACAAATTTTCAAAGATAATGGCCAATGGCTCTGCAATCACATCAGCCAACTCCCTCAGCACCCTTGGATGCATTAGTTCTGGACCCATGGACTTGTGCATGTCCAGCTTTTCTAAATAATTCTTAACCCGTTCTTCCACCATTGAGGGCTGCTTACCCCCTCCCCATACTGTGTTGCCCAGTGCAGCGGTCTGGGAGCTGACCTTATCTGTGAAGACCGAGACAAAAAAAAGCATTGAGTACTTCAGCTTTTTCCACATCTGTCACTATGTTGCCTCCCCCATTCAGTAAGGGTCCCACACTTTCCCTGATCACCTTCTTGTTGCTAACATACCCGTAGAAACCCTTCTTGTTACCCTTCACATCCATTGCTAGCTGCAACTCCAATTGTGCCTTGGCCTTGATTACATCCCTGCATGCTTGAGCAATATTTTTATACTCCTCCCTAGTCATCTGTCCAAATTTCCACTTCTTGTAAGCTTCCTTTTTGAGTTTAAGCGTTCCAAGGCAAAATTATCGAGAAAGTACTAAAAGCCAAGCTCCAGATAAGACACAAATTCAGTGGAAATCTTCAGTCCTCCTGTGATTAGACTTTAAACTTGATATGGCATGGACCTCAGCCCTTGTAGTTCTATTCGATTATCTCCTCATGGCAATGAGAACCCCCGAAGTCTCAGTGGTCATCGAATCATAGGACTGGAAATGACCACAAGAGGTCTTCTGATCCTGTCCTCTACACTCATGTCAGGATTAATTATTATCAAGACAATTCCTGACAGGTGTTTGTTTAACCTGCTCTTAAAAACCTCCAATACTACTACTTGATAGTACTATCATACTACTTGACCCCTGCAGCTTTTGTCAACGGATCACTTAGATATATAAGTGGGTAAGTAACATTAGTGTAAAACTCATGGAGTAGAGACAAGAACAGGTTTATTGTCTTGCACTAGTAATGTTTCCCTCAAACTGAAAAGAGATCACTCTGTATAACTGACCTGTCCTCTTAGTTACAAATCCACCAATCTTAGTGTCATATGCAATGATTTTATACTTTCTTCTAGATCACTGATAAAGATAGTATTGAGAAGAACATGCGAAACCCCCTCCCCCCCACACACAAGGAACACTCCCTCTATGTAATATACTTGGGCTTGTATAAGGCATTTGACTTGGTACTGCATAACATTCTCATTAAAAAAGTCAATGCTATACAATACTAATAAAGCACATATTTAATGGAATGAGAAGTGGCTCAAAACGGGGGTATTTTTAGTGAGATTCCACCTGAGCTCTGGACCGGATTAGCCAGTCATTGAGATATGGGAATACATTAACTCCTTTTTTTGAGGAAAGCCGCTACTACTTCCACACATTTGTTGAAGACCTGTGGGGTGGCCGACAGGCCAAATGGGAGAGCCACAAACTGGTAATGGGTCTGGTTCATGGCAAATCTTAGGAACCTTCTGTGGACTTTAGGAAAATTGATATGTGGAAGTATGTGTCCTTTAGATAGAGGGTGGCATACCAATCCCCTAGATCCAGCAAAGGAATGATGGCGCCCAAGGAGACCATGCGGAACTTCAAGCTCTTGAGATAGCAGTTGAGATGATGCAGGTCTAGGTTCCGTCTGAGATCCCCTTTGGCCTTTGGAATCAGGAAGTAACGGGAATAAAACCCCTTTCCTCTTAGATAGTGTGGAACCTCTTCCACGGCTCCCACCCAAAGGAGGAACTGAAATTCTTGTTCCAATAGTTGCTTGTGAGAAAGATCCCTGAAGAGGGATGGGGAGGGGGCGTGGGAAGGCAGGGTGGATAAAAATTGAAGGATATAACCAAATTCTATTGTGTTTAGAACCCAACAGTCCAAGGTAATGTGGGTCCAAGCACTGAGGAAGCGGGAGAGTCGTCTGGAAAACAAAGAGGTAACTGGATCCAGAACTGAGGGAATTGATATGTCGTCCTCAACAGTCTCGTCAAAACCAGTGCTTCTAACTACCTGAGTGTTTAGGGACAGAATACATCAACCCTGAAGAAGAGATTGGTGGAGGGGTGTCTACGTCACAATCTTTGCGCTTCCTCATCCGCTGGTCCTACCAGGCAGGTTGCGCAATATAGTGTCCTGTCTGTTGAGGCCTGTACTGTTTTCTGGACACTGCCGGTGTATACAGACCCTGAGATTTTAGGGTTGCCTTGGAGTCCTTAAGTCCATGGAGTTTGGCATCTCTTTGCTCTGAGAAGAGCAAGGGCCCTTCGAATGGGAGATCCTGGAGGGTTTGTTGAACCTCTTGAGGAAACCCTGAAGACTGTAACCATGAGCTTTTGTGCATGGTAATAGCCATAGCCATTGATCTGGCCCCAGAATTGGCAGCATCCAAGGCTGCCTGGAGGGACGCCCAAGCTACTGTCTTCCCTTCTTTGACTAGCAAAGAGAACTCCTGTTTGGCCTCTTGAGGGAGCATGTCCTTAAATTTCTGCATCACCTCCCACATATTAAAATCATAGCGACCTAGCAAAGCTTGCTGGTTCACTATTCGGAGTTGTAGCCCACCTGTTGAATATGCTATTTGGCCAAACAAGTCCAGCTTTTTGGGGTCCTTTGCCTTGGGCATGGGGTCTGTTTGACCTTGATGGTCCCCCTCATTGGTGGCTGTTTAGTTAACTGGATTTATTTAGACTTACTAGATAAGAAAAAAGCACAAGGATGTCAAGACTGGGATTTTAAAAAGTGCTCAGCACAGGCTGTACTCGCTCATAATGAAGTCAATGAGTGCATTTTTTAAAATCCCACCGGAAAGACAAAAGAATTAATTTTTAATTCTCTGTAACATTCTGGTATTTCTTACCTCGACAAAAAGAGCAAACATGTTTTCTAATGTGTCAGAAACTGGGACTTCCAAGTATGCAGCAAGCTCTTTAAGACTGACTCTTTTCCCTTTCATTTTCTTGGCACTTTGAGAATATCTATCAAGATCTTTTTCAAGCTTCTCTGGTTTCAGCCTACAACAACAAACAAACAACAAAAAAGGAAAACATTTGACATTTTCAGACTACTTTAAAAGGAATATTATGGTCTACTTCTAAAATCATTAAATGTTCCTTGCATTGTGTAAAACAGTGAATGACAGCACTATAAGATATTATGCAAGAACTCACTTATCCTGATTCATAATTAACCAAAATACCCGGGGCGCCATAATTAAGGCTCCAAAGCCAAATCACCCACTTAGTTTCCAACATAGCTCAAAAACCTAATATTCAATATTATTATTTGTATTAAGTGTAGTGTCTAGGAGCACTATTCATGGACCAGGACCCCACTCTGCTGATTCTTTACCCTTTCATGCAACTGTCAATTGCAGACTATTAGTAGAAGAGTGACATAAATGAATAATTATTTCCACTCTTGCTAATGTTACTGAATGAGAAAGACCTGATGCATGTTGTTTAAAACCAAGATTACTAATAGTGATTACACTCTTAATCCTGTTTGTCAGAGTCATCACTTTTCACATCCTACCCTGCAAATGCAGTCACTGATAGTATTTGGGGCCACCTACCAACAAGCAAGGAGGCCAAAAGATCCATCAGTTGAAGCTAGTTAGTATATAATCATGAGTTCACTCATTTCCTTTCCAATTACAGAGCCAGACCTGGTCTACACATACATTTTGTACTGGTATAACTGTTTTGATTAGGGGTATGACTTTTTAACTATATTACTATTTTAATTAAAGTGCTAATGATGGAAGCTGAAGGCTTATAAAATGTTATAAGTTCTGTACCCTTCCACCATAGCATCCACAAAATCTCAACCAGCAGATTTGTTTTGAATGGTGGATAGCCAAGTTAACTCAGGACAATGTGGCCTTTCCAGTCAGAGGGCAAATTTTTATTTCCAAAAGGCAAATGCAATCAATACAGTTGGGCAGTTTCTATGCCCTAGTTTGTTCCCCTTTCTGCTACTGAGGCAGCACATAAAGGGAGCAGGAAACCCACTGGGGATTCCCCCCATGTTGGGGCAATTATGGGCGGTTTACAGCTGGCACAGTCAGGTCATGCAACTCCTTTCTTCCTTGCAGGCCCTAGTGTTGTGGTCTGGCTATCCCCAGTGGCTCAAGTCAGAGCAGTCCCTATCCTGGATTGGAGGAGACAATCAGGAAATCAGAATGGGCTATTGATCCCCTGCAACTCTCCCCCTTTCCTGGCTTGCCCAGGATTGCTGCGAGGAGGGAGAGGGGGTGATTCTTGGCACTCCTCAACGCTCTGCCAGGGGCTGTTGAGCTCCTATCCAGCTCTCTATGAGGCCCACCACTCATTAAGGGAAACACACAAAACAGCCAGACCTATTCTCTCTTCCCTTCCTATGATGCAGTAATCAGTCAATGGAGGATCTGCAGCAGGGAAGGGAGAATAGCCACTCAGAGTGCTCTAACCTCAGACCAGAACTGTTCTGAGGCTGCAGTTGAAATTGAAGGAGGAAGTTAGGGAGACAGTGCCCCTAACCACTTCTCTACAGCTATATGGCTAGTTCAAACTCTTCAATTTAAAAATTACAGGATGTAATTTAGGAAGTACATTTCAATTCATAATCCAATACAAATTTCCTTCTTAGCACCATAGTCTTAATGGCCACAATTTAGAGCATCAAGGGCCATAAGTGTACCACAGGCTGGAAACCACTAATCTAGAGATTTTGGCTGTTGCAGTCTAATTGCACCAAAGTACTTGAAGCAAAGGTCTCAAAAATGTAGAGAACTGACCAGACCTGACTGGAATGGAGGATCTGAAAAGGATATCTGATGAGTTATTTGGATTTAGGAAACAGCTAGTGATTGCCAATGAGATATTCCCGCAACCAGCTCAAGGAATTGACTAGAGTGTTTAGAAGCCAGAGTTCATACTTAGGAGGTGATGTGTATTGGCCAACAATGGGCCTGCCTCGTGCCTTACTCTGTAATCATTAACGGTAAGAACCAAACTTAAGAGCCAAGGGAAATGTGTCAGTTTCATGCTACACAAAGGTAACCTGGACAACTAGGAGGATCTTACAAGTGAGACTCCTAAATAGGTGGTATTTTTAGAGAAGAGCACTTTCAAGGGTTGTCTGGACACCACCATTATGAGGCCTACATTAGTAGGGATAGTCTTTTCTGACTTCATTCAAGGGAGATGGAAGCACCATTGCCATATATTGTGATTTAACTAGATGCCTAGAAATCTACAATCCCACAATCACATACAATTGGTTAAAAAAAAATCCTAGTTTAGAAGGGAAGTGAAAACAACCATAAAAATGTATAGAGACACGCAGAAAAAAGGTGAAGTCAATAGCAATGAATATACATTAGAAGTTAAGAATGCACAAAATTGGTAAGGGAAGCTGTAACAGGGTGCTGGCTAGGAGATCCAAGCCAGGCCCCTGTTAGTCCAGCTCTGCTTAAAAGGGGGGTTAGGACTCACCCTAATCACCTGAGGGGATGCACCTGGGGGCCTGAGTGGCCAGCCTGCTATATAAAGCTGGCTGGGAAGAAGCAGAGGGGGAGAGATAGGAAAGAGAGGAGCAAGGAGCTCTAGATCCCTGCTGGCAGGAGAAGCTAGCAGTCTCCTGGGTGTTGGTCTGTAAGATATGTAAATAGTAGGTGGTGGGGATAGGCATGAACAATAAAAAGGCACTGGTGCATGTACTTTGGAGTGGTCTGACTGAGTTTGTGGAGGGGCTGGGAGAAGGCACCACTACACGTGGGGGCTTGTCCAGGATTTGGAGCCAGCGACCGTGATTGGCAACCCTGGACATAGAGGAGACCCTCAAATGGCTGGTGAACCAGGAGGAGGGAATGCAGCAGGCTCTGCGAAACATCCAGCTGTCCCACCAGATGGAGAAGCAGACCTTCCTGACGCGGCAGGCGGAACGGCAACAGAGTTAGCAGGACTTTATCAGGGAGCAGACCAACGCACAAGCACAGCTCCTACTGTGGGTGGTGAGTACTGCAACTGGCCAAGGCACCCGACCCCCGGGCTGGGCACTGTGTAAAATGAGCCCAGCGGATGACCCAAACGTGTTCCTGGGGACATTTGAGCGGGTAGCCATGGGCATCGGGTGGAAGAAGACAACCTGGGCCCTCCGGCTTGAGCCGTACTTGATGGGAGAGGCTCAAGCGGCCTACATGGCGCTGAGTGAGGAGCACGCCTGGGATTATGAGACCGTACGAGCTGCCATTTTGGACTGCATGGGCCTGTCGGCCGAGTGCTATAGGCAGAAACTCTGGGCCATATGGAACCATTCAAGTAGTGGCCTTGCCAATGCCATATACAGGAGTAGTAGAACCTCCATATCCCTATTTGATATTTCCTTGTTTATACATCTGGGGTCTGCTTTCGCCACAACATCAAATTGAGAGCACATGTTCAGTTAGTTATCCACCATGACCCCCCAGGTCACTGTCAGAGTCACTGCTTTTCAAGATACAGTTCCTCATCCTATAAGTATGGTCTCTGTTCTTTGTTCCTAGACTTAGCTCTGTTAAAGTGCATGTTGTCTGACTGTGCCCAGCTTACAAAGTGATGTAGGAAACTGTTTAAATGGCATGTCCTTTTCATTTCTTAGAACAAAGCTTGGTGGAGTAGTATCTGCAAACTTTGTCAGCAATGATTTTATATATTCTTTCAGGCCATTGATAAAAATGCATAACAGCATTTGGTGAAGAAACAATCCCTGCAAGACCTCATTGGATATACAGTAATTCAGTGATGATTCTCCATTTACATATATATTAGGAGATTTATCATTTAGCCAGTTTCTAATCCATTTAATACAGGGATAGTCAATAGGTGCACTGTGGGCCAAATCCAGACCGCCACATGCTTTGAACAGACCCCGAAATCTTTTTATTTACTTATCATTTTTTTATTATTTTCTCTGTAGGCTGGACCTTAACTATATCTTGACTAAGAAACTTGGACTTTGACAAAAAAAATAATTGACTGTCCCTGATTTAATATGTGCTATATTGATACTGTATAGTGCTAATTTTTTATCAGGATGTCACATAGTACTAAGTCACAAGCCTTACAGAAGTCTTAATATATTTATTTCAACACAGTACCCTTATCTATGAAATTTGTAGTCGGAAAACAGTATTACTCATACCAAAGTGCCCCCTTTGTTCTCTGCAATGTATTTTTTAAAATATTACCCTCCCCTTTTCTCCTCCCGCAGGGGCAAATGTTTCAACGCAGCCCCTATCTACTCCGTCCCAGAGGCTGGTCCAGATTAGAAGGCGGAAAAAATGAACTCAGGACAACATGTTTGCTGAGCCCATGCAGTTCTCCCGCACTGATAGGGCCCAGCTGAATGCATGGAGGCAAACAATTGCGGAGTCCAGTAAAACATTACAGGAACACAAAGAGGAGGGAGGTGCGCGATGAGAGCAGGCAGGACGCTATGGTCAAGCTCATGGGGGAGCAAATTGACATGCTCTGCTGTGGATCTAATGGATCTAATGCAAGAAAGGCAGCAAAACCACAGACTTCCATTGCAGCCCCTGCATAATCAAACTCCCTCCTCCCCAAGTTCCATAGCTGAATTACAGGATGAGGAACTGTATCTTGAAAAGCAGTGGCAAAGATTGTGAAGAGAATTTTTTTTTTCCAAATACTTATATAACTATGCCAAACAGGACATTCTCATTGATGAGAAGAAATGTAACATTAATTGGCATTTCAGAAAGCTGGTGGAATGATTAACGATTGGAATGTTAAAACTGCTGGTTATAACCTGTTTAGGAAGAATAGAATGGGTAAAAGAGGAGAGGAGGGTGGCACTCAATATTAAGACACCATTATCTGTTTTAGAGTTATTGATAACTCTTCCACAAATCTTGAATGCATATGGCTGAACGTGCTAACTAACAGAGCCCAGGAAGGGATGAAGGCCTATAGTTACCCAGGTCATTCTGCTTGAATATTGGCACAACATTAGCATTTGTCCAGTGTTCCGGAATTTCCCTGATATTCCAAGGTTTATTAAAAATGAACATCAGCAGGCCAGAGAGCTCCTCAGCCAACACTTTAAGGTCTCTTGGGTGGAAGTTTTTCAGGCCTGCTCATTTAAAATTGTATATCCCTATCTGATGTTCTTTCTAGTCCATTAATAACTAAGTAGTATGTTAAAGTACATCATCCTCATGTGATTAGCCTGACAGATCTTGGGCAAAATACTGGAAAAGTTGCTACGAGGTTTAATTGATAAAGAATTAAAGGATGGTAATATAATTAATACCAGTCAATGTGATTTTATGGAAAGGAAGTCTTGTCAAACAACCCCTTTATTTCATTTTTTGATGTGATTACAAGTTTGATTGATAAAGGGTAACTGCATAAATGTGTTAGCACTATACAATATGAATAATTAAATGAATTGTGTAAATGTAGTATACTTAGACTACTCTAAGGCATTTGACCCTAGTACCACATGACATTATGATTAAAAAATTAACACTATCAATATCAGTTAATCACACATTAAGTGGATTAAAAACTGGTTAACTGACAGATCCCAAGAAGTCATTTTCAATGAAGAATCATCACTGAATAGGGTTGTTTTTAAGGGGATCCGCAGATACCAGTTCCAGGACTTTTGCTGTTTTTATCAATGATCTGGAACATAAAATCACTGCTGATAAAGTTTGCAGATCAAATTTCAACAATGACAGTGGAGTGGTAAATAATGAGGACAGGGCAGTCACACATGGTGATCTGATGAGCGTTGGCCTGCTAAACCCAGCGTTGGTAAAATGAGCCCATCCAAACAAAATGATTTTTAATGCAGCCAAATGGAGGGTCATACATCTAAGAACAAGGAATCGAGGCCATACCTACAGAATGGGGGACTCTGTTCGAGAAAGCAGTGTTTCTGAAAAAGGTTTACGGGTCATAGTGAACAAGCAGCTCAATATGATCTCCTATAGTCCTTTTTGCCACAGCATCACAAATATATGATCCTTTGATGTATAAACAAGGGGTCATGAGTAGGAGTAAGGATGTGATTTTAACTCTGTACATGACATTGGTGAGAGTGATACTGGAATACTATGTCCAGTTTTGGTGTTCACATTTTAAAATGGATATTCAATAACCAGAGAAGGTGCAGAAAAGAGCTACAACTATTATTTGAGGGCTAGAGAAAATGCTTTACAGTGAGAGACTTACGGAGATCAATCTGATTATCTTATCAAAAAGATCAGGGAGTGACTTGATTACAGTGTACAAGTACCTTTACAGGGTGAAAATACTGGCTATGAAAGGCTCTTTAATCTGGCAGAGAAAAGCATAACATGGCTGAAAGCTGGAATCAGATAAATTTCAAATCAGAAATGAGGCACACATTTTTAACTATGAGGGTGATTTGTCATTGGAACAAGCCACCAAGAGATGTGGTGAACACTCATGATGGCTTCAAAGCAACGTCTCTTGATGTCTTCAAAGCAACACCGGAGGCCTTTCTGGAAGATATGCTTTAACCAAACAAGTTACTGGGCTTGATTTAGGGTTAACTGAGTGAAATGCAGTGGCCTTATAATACACAGGAGGTCAGAATAGACGATCTAGTGGTCCCTTCTGGCCTTCAAAATCCACGAATCTATGAAAACAGAGCAATTCAATGTAGCAGACAAAGCTATTACATGATCAAGTGACAGGAATTCAAAGCTAGATAAATTCATACTGGAAATAAACTGTAAATGTTAACTGGAACAACCTACTAAGGTATGTGGTAAATTCTACATCATTTGAAATCT
Source organism: Mauremys mutica (assembly GCF_020497125.1). Taxonomy (NCBI): domain Eukaryota; kingdom Metazoa; phylum Chordata; order Testudines; family Geoemydidae; genus Mauremys; species Mauremys mutica. Next base: position 170,845,801 of record NC_059073.1, read on the forward strand.
TTATAATTAAGACTGGATATCTTCCTAGAAGTCATGCTCTTGTTCAACCACAAGTTTTTGGGCTTGATGTAGGAATTATTGAGTGACATTTTAGGAGGTCAAACTACATAATTGCAACAGTCCTGTGGAGGCCAAGAATTAATTAATAAAGGTTTGAAGGGATCTTAATGTATGTTAGCTAATTAGCAGAGGTTAAGCTGTTACCCTGTATCTGGTGCAGAGTGAATTGTGTGAAAAGTCGTACGTTTCTGGCCTTTAAATCAATGAATAAACTGCATAGTGACTGCACCTCAAGCAAGTGTATGTTGAGCGTCCCACTGCAAACTACATTCCACTATGCAAAAAAACAGGATTGCAATCTTCCTATTAGTGGGGAAAAGCCAAGAACAGCTGAGATTTTCCATAATGTACAGATGCCATGGTGGATAAAAATCCATGATTTAAAAATAAATGATTTTTTTTTAATTTAAATCAGATTTTTTATTTTATTTAAATTATATTTTTTCTTTGTAAAAATAACCCTGTTTAAAATTAAGTATGAATTCAATATAAAACATGATATGGCCTAAACTTATTATAATCTCTTAAAATATATAAATAAAAAATAAAGTATTGGGGGAAAACATCTAACTTTTGAGGTTTAGTTTTATAAATATGGTCAGCCTAAGTCAGTCAGGAGACTGTCTCATTTTCAAAAAACTTATGCGAATAGGGACTTAAACTCCAGTCCCTTTCACTTAGGTGTATTTGAAACACATTTCCCAGGATGACTTGAAATAATCAGTTTAATTCACTGACTACAATTAATCCCTCTGTTTAATAAATAATTTAGTTATAAACGTGAAACATGTTTTGATAAGAAAAATTTACTTATCCAAAATATTTAAGGTTTTGTTTAATAAAAATAAAAAAAAAATGTATATGTGGTTTTTTGTTTAATTAAATTCCAGTTACCATCCTAAGGCAGCATGACACAAAGAATGAGCCAAAAGTTAATTGTCTAATAAACAAGAAATATATCATTCAACATTTATATAACATACTAAAACTGTACAAATAATAAGTATCTGAAAATATTAAGCCATATCATTGCTTAAATAAATGTATATAGTTATAGGGTACCACACTAGCTAGCAAAAAAGATGTCCCAAATATAGTATAAAGGCTCTATTGTAAATCAACATTTTTTAATGCTTATATCAATCACTGAGAACGCACCCTTCTTTAGAAAATAACTGGAGTACAAATGGAAAATTTGATTAAAACTAATTATTTAAATCAATGCTTTCCACTTAGTGATTTAACTCAATCCATCCTGATAAACACCTAAATTCAGGGAGTCTATCACCTTGATAGACACCCAAATCAGGGAGTCACAGAGCCTCTGAAAAATCAAGGAAAAATGCCCATTTAGCAGAGTTTCATAGTTGGTTTTGGCAACAGACACTAACATCCAGAATTCAAGAGGACATAAATTGGGCGAACAGCTTTGAGGCTGACTGGTAGCCTGCTGAGCAGGCACAGAAGCCAAGCAATGTTGCAAGGAGACTAAAATGAGCCCTAGGATTAGCACCTGCATACTAAAGGAGAGGGGTTTACTTTGAGTACAGGTCAGCTCAGAGCCTTTACAGATAAATTTGGTGTGGAGAACAGAACGTTCCTGCTGACTCCCTGTAGCATTCTCTATTGTCCTGTTGGAGATCCTTTTAGGTGCAAGGTCTCTACAGAAAAAGCACTTATCCTTACTGTTGGTCTTCTATCTTCCCTACACTAGAAATTATTTTCTCCTTTCCTTCCTCCTGTGTACAGCTGCTGGAAGATAAAGGATTAATTAGTGAAAGGAAATAATTAGAGTTGGAAAAGGAAACATGAGGCTATAGTCCATGCCTCCAGGTGAGGAGGCAAACAAGAAAACTTGAAAGAAAGTTGCCAGATTGGTGTCTCAGATGATGAAAATGAATATGCGTTGGTCTGCACTGCTTTGGATTGTTATTGAGTAGAACCCGTCATCAGCATTGATGCATATTCTTTGGAATGGTGGTTGAAGCATGAAGGGTCATGTTAATGTTTAGCACATCTGGTATGTAAATATCTTGCGACACTGGCTACAACAGTGCCATGAAAACACCTCTCTCACTTTGAGGTGACATTGTAAATAAGAAGCAGGCAGCATTATCTCCTGCCTTGTTTGTCTGAGACATTGGCTGAACAAGAAATAGGACTGAGTGAACTTGTAGGCTCTAAAGTTTTACATTGTTTTATTTTTGAATGCAGGTTTTTGTTTTGTTTTTTTTTAACATAATTCAACATTTGTAAGTTCAACTTTCATGGTAAAGAGATTGCACTACATTACTTGTATTAGGTGAATTGAAAAATACTGTATTTAGTTTTTTACATTGCAAATATTTATAATAAAAAATAAATATAAAGTGAGCACTGTGCACTTTGTATTCTGTTATAACTGATATCAATATATTTGAAAATGGAGAAAACACCCAGAAATATTTGAATAAATGGTATTCTATTATTAACAGTGCAATTAATCGTGACTTTTTTTAATCACTTGACAGCCCTAGTGCTTACACATCAGCCTTAAATCAACATTGGCAGAAGACAGAACCATAAGCTGTCCATAGCTGCTTTTTCTAGGCATGCTGGGAGAGGAGCAACCAGTTGAAGCACTGTGTACATTTGTTGTCTTATAATACAAGATCACCTGAGACTTGTCTGAAGTGTAACAAGTGTGGGATTTTAAAAATAAATCCAGTGAGATAATTCCAGGCACTTGAGGAAGACAGACAAAACACTAATAATATTGTTTAGCTAGGCCACACCTTAACTAAGTAACACATCTGGGAACTATTGAGCAACAAGACATCTAGTGCAGCTCATCCTTCTTTCTGTAAGTTGTGCCACCCAGATGTCCACTACTGGCACCCTCATATCTTTCTTTACTACCGAGGGAGGGCTGCCCCCAGCCCACTCCCCCACACAGTGACCCAGCACTGTTTGCTGCGTTCTGACTGCTATTCCCTTGTATGAAAATTAAGGGAAGAGGGGCTGACTCCTTGCCATACAAGACATTAGGAGCCCCAATTCCATTTCCCACTTTCTTTAGGGGATGCCTTCTAATCTGCAGTGGAACTGGACCCCCTATCAAATGAGTATCCACGAGGCATTCACCAAATTGTGACAACATTAATTTTACAATCTGACCGAACCCACCAGTTCCTTGGGCTGCTCAGGAGAAAATGAAACAACCCCATACTGTATCCAGGCCAATCTGGCAGTGAGGGAAAAATTCCTTCCCAGCTTCCCAAAAGATAACTAGGATGATGCCCAAAACCTGGATATCCTGCTCTCATCCCAAGAGGAAGAGCTTTGTTCAGGGTGCAGAATGACACCTCAGACAGGGGGAAGGGCTTATAAACTGACAGCTGATGGCTCAGGAGCCAAAAGACTAACACTGCAATCTTCTGTCCTTAAAGGAGCCAAAGATTTTATTTCACCTACTGGTCCAGACAAAACTTCTCCAACCTTGGAGGGTGCAAGGAGGGGACCTCTAGTGAGGTACTTCTTGAAATATACATTAGTGCTTCCTGTTTGTAATATAAAATTCCATTTTCTAGTCATAAAGGTAACTAAGACAGTTGGTTTGTATAAATGTTAGTAAATAAAAATCATTTTATATGCTCACCCAAGGCTTCTCACAAGCTTTGCAAATTCTAAAAGGCAGGTGTTTGAAGGCAGACGAAGTTGTCCTTCAGCCAAAGCTAGCTGGCAATCTTCAAATGTGTAGTCTGTTACTGAAACTCCCAAGGCCCTTGAGTAAAGAAACCCGATACAGTAAATATAATCTCTTTTGATACACACAAATCTATCGCTTACACACACCTCTACCCCTTTATTACCTTGGCTGTGTACAGCATTAAACCCTATACAAATATATCAAAGGAAAAATTTAAAAAGTGAATAGCCAACGGAGAAAATGCTCGTACAAAAAACGAAAGATACATTCTATGGAGACCTGCTGCAGAATGTTTACTTTGACTCTTCAGATACAAGTCCAAGGAGATACAAAAAGAACACTAAGGATAATATAAAAGGTGAACAAAAATAAGGAAATAAAATTCACATAAAAGCTTCCTGAAATATGATACAAGGAAAAAGTAACACTGACCTACAGGGTCCCAGAGCCTGAGCTCCAGCCCCAGCCCAGATCTCTACACAGCAATGAAACCACCCCACAGCCCGATCCCCTGTAAGCCCGAGTCAGCTGGCATGGGCCAGCCATGGGTTTTTCTTTGCTGTGTAGACATACCCAGAAACTGAGGAGGGTGGTGTCCTAAGGTGAAATTTGACACATGAAAACCAGAGACTGTGAAATTGACCAGGCATCCCAGAGCTGAAGTAAAATTGATGAAGGCTCCTTACTCATAGGTGAAACTGACAAGAATGCTTGTGAAAGTGATGATGGCAGCCTATGAGAAGGCAACATCTGCTGTTTATGATTGAGATCACTTGATCATTGCCTGTTAGATTCACTCCCTCTGGGGCACCTGGCATTGGCCACTGTCGGTAGACAGATACTGGGCTAGATGGACCTTTGGTCTGACCCGGTACGGCCTTTCTTATGTTCTTATGTTCTTATGACAAAACATTACAAAATGGATGCAAGAGTGGAGGACCTCAATATAGCTGCTTTGCAGATTTCCTCATGAAAACTGTATTTCTCCCTCCTTTCTCACTCCCCAAAAAGTTAAAAATAGGTCTTGTAGAGAGAGCTTTTATACTAAGAAGAAATGTTTTCTCTCTTATAAGAATTAATAATTGCTTCTCAGACATAGTAGGCAATAATTGCTTTTGAAGCTTGAGACCTCAATTCATGCCAGCATAGGTGATTAAAGAAACACTCGTTTTTTGGAAATACTTTTTCTGCCTAAGTAGAATTTTATAGCTCAACAGATTTAGGTAATGCCATCTTACTTCCTTAGGAGGATTAGAGCAGAATGAAGACAGTGTAATCTCTTGCTTTAGATGATAAGGTAACACTGCTTTAGGAAGCAATGCAAGTGTTCTCCAAAGAACTACATTGTCAGGAAAGAAGTCAAGGCTTTCTTAAAGGATAAGGGAAGCAATTCACTGGATCTTCCTTGCCCAAATTATGACCCCAAAGAATGCAACTTTAAGTGACAAGAACAATAAAGTACCCACCATTGATTTAAAAGATTATTTCCTTAACCATGCCAGTTCCACGTTAAGCTTCCAACTAATAACAAGTACTTTAACTGGAAGAGTAAGTTTTACCACTGCTTTGATGGATCTGAACATGTGAGGGTTAGAAACTAAACTCTTATTTTGGATGAATGGAGGGCCTCCCGCAAAGGCAGTCAGTATAAGGACCGATAAGATGCCAAGGTTCAGATATTTAATGAGGCCATCAAATAAGAAGCAAAGTTAGGTTAGCATATACTGATTTTGCAGTGAGGCCATATCCAGATAAATTCATCGAATTCAGGTAGACAGAGTCACATGATGAATGAGAACCCTTTCTGGAGGGGTCTCATCAGGATATATATTATGAATAGCTAGTAATAGGTCTGCTATGACCGCCCCTGGTCTAGGCTCTAGGGATTTTGCTGCCCCAAGCACGCCAGGCAGGCTGCCTCCGGCGGTTTGCCTGCGGGAGGTCCACCGAAACCACGGGACCAGCGGACCCTCCGCAGGCAAATCGCAGAGGCAGCCTGCCTGCCGCCCTCGCAGCGCCGGCAGAGCGTCCCCCGCGGCTTGCCGCCCCTGGCTATGACCAATGGAGCTGTGTTGATTAGGGCAAGGGGAATAATTTTGGCTGGTAGGAGGGGACTTACCCCAGGTAACTCAAACATGCCTGGAGAGTATCCTTTGGTCTACTTCCGTTGCATGACAACAGACCCTAACTTTTTTCCATGGTCTTCTAGATTTTCTCTCCTGAGGGACTAAAGCTTCTGGTGGCCAAGGTCTGGTGTCAGCAGACACTCTCAGCACCCAACGCAACCTCTTCAGAGGGACATGTGATGGCTACAACTCACAGATGCAAGAGAAAGAGGGAGGGAGGGGGAAACTCTAAGATCTGGAGTCCAGCTTGTGATGGGTCAAGAGGGAGAAATGCGCATTGGTAGACTGAACCCAGAGTGTACATAGTGGGAGCAAATGGGTGCTAAAACTCTGATCCATCAGTACCTATGGGAGTGGCTGGTCTATAGTCTTTCACACTTACAATGGATTGCCAATGATTGGAAATTAACTTCTAAACCTTATGAAATTTGCTCAACATTAGAGCTCACAAGAGGAATCTAACCAACATTTTTATGAAGTACAGGAATCCATGTGACTAATAAGCAAGCAGCAATTGCTATACACAAATTTTAATATTCCTGCCTCCAGTGGTAAGCAGAAGCAGATACCCAACAATTCCCTGGACAGGCAGAAGGCAAATACATGAGAAATTTAAATTGCAAGTGCAACCTTATTTTCTTTAGTTTCATGAACGTAGAATCATATAATCGTAGGACTGGAAGGGACTTTGAGAGATTATCTAGTGCAGTCCCCTGCACTCATGGCAGGACTAAGTATTATCTAGACCATCCCTGACAGGTGTTTGTCTAACCCGCTCTAAAAATCTCCAGTGATGGAGATTCCACAACCACCCTAGGCAAGTTATTACAGTGCTTAACTACCCTGACAGTTGGGAAGTATTTCCTAATGTATAACCTAAACAGCCCTTGCTGCAACTTAAGCCCATTGCTTCTTGTCCTATTCTCAGAGGTTAACAAGAACCATTTACCTCCCTCCTCCTTGTAACAATCGTTTATGTAGGTGAAAACTGTTATGTCCCCCATCAAGTCTTCTCTTCTTCAGACTAAAACCCAATTTTTTCAATCAAGGTCATGTTTTCTAGATCTTAAATCATTTTTGTTGCTCTTCTCTGGATTTTCTCCAATTTGTCCAAATCTGTCCTGAAATGTGGTGCCCAGAACTGAACACAATATTTCAGTTGAAGCCTAATCAGCACAGAGTAAAGCAGAAGAATTACTTCTTGTGTCTTGCTTACAACACTCCTGCTAATACATCCCAGAATGATATTCGTTTTTGCAACGGTGTTACTCTTGACTCATATTTAGCTTGTGATCCACTGACCCACAGATCCCCTTCCGCAGTACTCTATCCTAGGCAGTCATTTTTCAGTAGTAGCTGAACCGACGAGGGGGGATGCGATTTTAGATTTGGTTTTGGTGAGTAGTGAGGACCTTGTTGAGGAAATGGTTGTAGGGGACAACCTTGGCTCGAGTGATCATGAAATAATTCGGTTCAAAATAAATGGAAGGATAAACAAAATTGCATCTGAGACTAAGGTTTACGATTTCAAAAGGGCTAACTTTACTAAATTAAGGCGACTAGTTAGGGAAGTGGATTGGACTAATATATTTAGGGATCTAAAGGCGGAAGACGCCTGGGATTATTTCAGGTTGAAGTTGCAGGAGCTGTCAGAGGCCTGTATCCCGAGAAAGGGAAAACGGTCCTTAGGTAGCAGTTTTAGACCGAGCTGGATGAGCAAGCGTCTCAGAGGGGTGATTAAGAAAAAACAGAAAGCGTACAAGGAGTGGAAGATGGGAGGGATCAGCAAAGAAACCTACCTTATTGAGGTCAGAGGGTGTAGGGATGCAGTGAGAAAGGCCAAAAGCCGGGTAGAGATGGACCTTGCGAAGGGAATTAAAACCAATAGTAAAAGGTTTTTTAGCCATATAAATAGGAAGAAAACCAAGAAAGAAGAAGTGGGACCGCTTAAAACTGTAAACGGAGTGGAGATTAAGGATAAGCTAGGCATGGCACAATATCTAAACGAATATTTTGCCTCGGTCTTTAATGAGGCTAATGAAGGGCTTAGGAATAGTGGCAGAGTGACTGATGGGAATGAAGGTGCGGGGTTGGAAATTACAGTATCCGAGGTAGAAGCCAAACTTGAACAGCTTAACGGTAGTAAATCAGGCGGCCCGGATAATCTTCATCCTAGAATATTAAAGGAATTGGCGAGTGAAATTGCAAGCCCGTTAGCGATAATTTTTAACGAATCTCTAAACTCGGGGGTTGTACCATTTGACTGGAGATTAGCTAATATAGTTCCTATTTTCAAGAAGGGGAAAAAAAGTGACCCGGGTAACTACAGGCCTGTTAGTTTAACATCTGTAGTATGTAAAGTCATGGAAAAAATATTAAAGGAGAGAGTAGTTACGGACCTTGAGGTCAATGGCAATTGGGACAAATTACAACATGGTTTTACGAAAGGTAGATCGTGCCAAACCAACCTGATCTCCTTCTTTGAGAAAGTAACAGATTTTTTAGACAAGGGAAATGCGGTGGATCTAATATATCTTGATTTCAGTAAGGCGTTTGATACGGTACCACATGAAGAATTACTGGTTAAATTGGAAAAGATGGGGATCGAAATGCAAATCCAGAGGTGGATAAGGAACTGGTTAAAGGGGAGACTGCAGCGGGTCGTATTGAAAGGTGATCTGGCGGGTTGGAGGGAGGTTACCAGTGGAGTTCCTCAAGGTTCGGTTTTGGGTCCGATCTTATTCAATCTATTTATCACTGACCTCGGAACCAAAAGTAGGAGTGGGCTGATAAAGTTTGCGGATGACACGAAGTTGGGAGGTACTGCCAATTCGGAGAAGGATTGGGATATCCTCCAGGGAGATTTGGATGACCTTGTAAACTGGAGTATTAGTAATAGGATGAAATTCAATAGTGAGAAGTGTAAGGTCATGCATTTAGGGATGACTAACAGGAATTTTAGTTATAAGCTGGGGACGCACCAGTTGGAAGTAACGGAAGAGGAGAAGGACCTCGGAGTCCTGGTTGATCGCAGGATGACTATGAGTCGGCAATGTGATGTGGCCGTTAAAAAAGCTAATGCGGTCTTGGGATGCATTAGGCGAGGTATTTCTAGTAGAGATAAGGAGGTGCTAGTCCCGTTATACAAGGCGTTGGTGAGACCTCATTTGGAGTACTGTGTGCAGTTTTGGTCTCCCATGTTTAAGAAGGATGAATTCAAACTGGAACGGGTACAAAGAAGAGCCACTAGAATGATCCGAGGAATGGAAAGCCTGTCATATGAAAGGAGACTTGAGGAGCTCGGTTTGTTTTCCTTAACCAAAAGAAGGTTGAGAGGAGATATGATTACTCTCTTTAAATATATCAGAGGGATAAATACCAGGGAGGGAGAGGAATTATTTCAGCTCAGTACTAATATGGACACAAGAACAAATGGATATAAATTGGCAGTCGGGAAGTTTAGGCTTGAAATTAGACGAAGGTTTCTAACCATCAGGGGAGTGAAATTCTGGAACAGCCTACCGAGGGAAATAGTGGGGGTGAAGGACCTCTCTGGCTTTAAGATTAAGCTTGATAAGTTTATGGAGGGAATGGTTTGATAGGATAACGTGATTTAGTCAATAGGTCAATAACGTGCGACCACTGGTAATTAGTACAGAGGGTCAAATGTTGGGATATTGAAAGTCTTTTTCCTGAGTGTCTGGCTGGCGAGTCTTGCCCGCATGCTTGGGGTTCAGCTGATCGCCATATTTGGGGTCGGGAAGGAATTTTCCTCCAGGGTAGATTGGCAGTGGCCCTGGAGGTTTTTCGCCTTCCTCCGCAGCATGGGGCAGGGGTCTCTTGCTGGAGGATTATCTGCTACTTGAAGTATTTAAATCAGGATTTGGGGACTTCAACAGCTGAGTCAAGGGTGAGAATTATTTCAGGAGTGGGTGGGTCAGCTTTTGTGGCCTGCATCTTGCGGGAGGTCAGACTAGATGATCATAATGGTCCCTTCTGATCTTAAGTTCTATGATTCTATGATTTTGTACATGTGCAACTGATTGTTCTTTCTTAAGTGGAGTACTTTGCGTTTGTCCTTACTGAATTTCATCCTATTTACTGCAGACCACTTCTCCAGTTTGTCCAGATCATTTTGAATTTTACTCCTACCCTCCAAAGTATTTGCAACCCCTCCGAGCTTGGTACTGTCCGCAAACTTTATAGGGTTACTCTTGATGCTATTAACTAAACCATTGATGAAGATATTGAACAGAACCAGACCCAGAACTAATCCCTGTGGGAGATCCCATCCAATATGCCCTTCCTGCTTGACCGTGAACTATTCTCTGGAAATGGTTTTCCAACCACTTATGCACTCACCTTATAGTAACTCCATCTAGGTTGTATTTCCCTAGTTTGTTTATGAGAAGGTCATGCAAGACAATATCAAAAGCCTTAATAAAGTCAAGATTACCGCATCTACTGCTTCCCCCCATCCACAAGGCTTGTTACCCTGTCAAAGAAAGCTATTCGGTTGGTTTGACATGATTTGTTCTTGACTAATCCATGCTCACTGTTAATTATCATATTATCTTCTACGTGTTTGCAAACTGATTGCTTATTTGCTCCATTATTTTTCAGGTACTGAAGTTAAGCTGACTGATCTGTAATTCCCCAGGTTGTCCTTATTTCCCATTTTAGAGACTGGCACTATATTTGCCCTTTTATAGTCCTCTGGAATCTCTCTGGAATCCATGACTTTTCAAAGATAATCGCTAATGGCCCAGATACCTCCTCAGTCAGCTCCTTGATTATTCTATTATGTATTTCATCAGGCCCTGGTTACTTGAAGACATCTGACTTGTCTAAATAATTTTAAACTTGCTCTCTCCTTATTTTAGTCTCTGATCCTACCTCATTTTCACTGGCATTCACCTTTTTGGGGGTGGGGGTATAGTCATTTAGCACCTGTTATTGTTCCACACCCTCCCATCCTCACTGAGTAACGGGCCTATCCTCTGTGACAAAGTTCCTCCTCTACCTTGGTGGATCCTGCGCTTATTGGCAGAGTTTGCTCACCTCAGTGATCTTCCCCACAATCTGGGTCAACTTCTCCTGTGTCTGATCAGGAGTTGGGAGGTTTGGGAGGGAACCCGGGCCCGCCTTCTACTCCGGGTTCCAGCCCAGGGCCCTGTGGATTGCAGCTGTCTATAGTGCCTCCTGTAACAGCTGCATGACAGCTACAACTCCCTGGGCTACTTCCCCATGGCCTCCTCTAAACACCTTCTTTATCCTCACCACAGGACCTTCCTCCTGGTGTCTGATAATGCTTGTACTCCTCAATCCTCCAGCAGCACACCCTCTTACTCTCAGCTCCTTGCGCCTCTTGCTCCCAGCTCCTCACACGTACTTCCTCTCCTCTGGCTCTCCCATCCCTGACTGGAGTGAGCTCCTTTTTAAACCCAGGTGCCCTGATTAGCCTGCCTTGATTGGCTGCAGGTGTTCCAATTAAGGCAGACAGGCTGATTAGTTCTAGCAGGTTCCTGATTACTCTAGTGCAGCCCCTGCTCTTGTCACTCAGGGAACAGAAAACTACTCATCCAGTGACCAGTATATTTGCCATCTACCAGACTCCTGTACCCCACTGGCCTGGGTCTGTCACACCTCTTACTTCTAATGTAGAATGTTCTATTGTTGCCCTTTATGTCTCTAGCTAGTTTATTCTAATTTTGTCCCTACATACTTGTGTTTATTTATATTCATCCTTTGTAATTTGAACTAGTTTCCACTTGTTGTGGGACTCTTTTTTGAATTTCAGGTCACTGAAGATTTCCTGGTTAAGTCAAGGTGGTGTCTTGCCATACTTTCTATCTTTCTGATGCAGTGGGATAGTTTTCTCTTGTGCCCTTATATACCATATGCCATTTCTCAAATATAACAAAGCATCATACAGTGTTTTTCCTATATCTTCATATACACACAAAATACCTTGCAATTTTTTTTCATCTTGCACCTTTTCCTCATCTTATATACTTAAATTATTTTAATAGTTATAATTTTCTGGTGTACCTTTGACTTGAGCCTAAGTTTTCAGAAATGACTAGTGGTTTGAAGTACCTCAGTTTGTCTGCTCAGTTTGAGACATCGTTAAAGGAGCTTGATTTTCAGAGGGCAGGTGCTAAGCATTTTAAAAAGCCTTTAAGATGTCTCAAGTTGGGAACCCAAAAATCAGTAATCACTTCTGAAAAATGTGTGTTCCTGCACTCCTCAGAGGTTGCAGGCTGCAATTATATCCAGCCTTTATGCAGGCTGGCAAGCGGAAGTAGGCTCATTATGACCACCCTCTCTCCCTGAGCCGTTCTCATTGTAGACAGTTTAGAGCTAAATATTTATCAGCTTCCTCACCCGCTGTACACCATCTAATCTGCACATAAATATGATTAGAGTTCCTGTGGAATAAAATTTGTGATCAAGAAATTAAAGACCATATTGTTACAGAAAGCGAAGATTAATTGACAATATACATTTTCAAACTTTTCAGTACTTCACTTTACAACCTAAACATTCTTTTAATGTAGTATTTTCTATGGATTATATAATCTAATAAAAATACTTTTAGTGAAGCATTAACATTTCCAGTAGAATAAAGTCTTGAAATTTGGTACAATTAGTTCATTATGGGGTTGCTGAGAACTTTAAAAAAGAAATGGAATACTGACTTTTTAAAAATGTTTGCAAACTATCACAATTTACAAAAATTTCTGTTTCTTTCATAAAGTGGTCATCTTGGCTGGAGGCTGTGACAGATTTGGAGCCCCTCTATAATACTTTATGAATATGAATAGGGTTAAAAAAAACCTAGATAAATTCAAGGAGGATAGGTCCATCAATGGCTATTAGCCAGGATGGGCTGGGATAGTGCCCCTGGCCTCTGTTTGCCAGAAGCTGGGAATGAGCAACAGGGAATGGATCACTTGATGATTACCTGTTCTGTTCATTCCCTCTGAGGCACCTGGCATTGGCCACTGTCAGAAGACAGGATACTGGGTTAGATGAACCTTCAGTCTGACTCAGTATGGCCATTCTTATGATATATTCTGTTTCGTTGACCGTTGTAAGGATGTGTACTGTATATATATACACCGAGTTAATTCAATAGCAGGATCATCAGGAAATACATCAAAAAAACAGAGTGGATCCTGATATACCCTTCCCAGCAAACACTTGACAATACCAGAGCCATCTCCTTTGCAATTTCACTTCTGACACTCTGCTGAACTCAAACTGGTTTTGAGTAGCCAGTCTCAGCTGGATTTCCCCTCAAGGGGGAAAGACAAGGTTTTGAATTAAGGTGAAACCAGACTTCAAAAATTGGGCATTTTGGGGATGTTGTACCTACCATGGTCCTCATGTGAAGAATGGTTCAACTCTAGGTAAGATGTGTGTGTAGCCCTTTTGATGTTTTAAAAAGCCTTTTCTCTTATGTTACACTTTACTCCTAGTGTTAAGATTGAACAGTGGCATAATTCAATGGTTTGTGTTATTGAAGACTAGATGATCATAATGGTTCCTTCTGGCCTTAATTTATGAAACATACTTCATTATTACAGTATCTCCCAAGTCCTTTTTTCCCAAAATAATAAAGAGTTTAAAAAACAAGTGTTATAGACATACATACCACCTCACCCTTTTGGTGGATACATATTGCAACTCATATGAGAGATCATTGTTGAGCTATACTAATGAGAAGCACTCTAATATGTATCTGCACCAAAGGGTGAGTTATGGCACGGTTTCCAACACCTGGGGTCCTGTCCTAATTCATGAGTGCAAAGAGGAGAAATAATGAGGAAAACTGCATGATGTGGAATCACTCCACATGCCATTGCAACTTTAGTATCAGATTTGCATGTCAAGCAGTTCCTTGAAAAATACCTGTGTCAAGGTGTCACCCCCACTCTGAACTTTAGAGTACAGATGTGGGGACCTGCATGAGATAACCCCTAAGCTTATTTATCAGCTTAGATCTAGTAGCTGCCACCACCAAATAGTTTAAACAAACTTTTGTGGGAGAGTCATTTGGAAACTCTGTCTTCCCCCAAATATTTCCCCAGTCTTTATCCCCCTTTTCCTGGCAGGATTGAGACTGATTCACCTCCCACCAATTCCTGGTGAGTACAGATCCAAAAAACCCTTGGATCTTAAAACAAGGAAAAAAATCAATCAGGTTCTTAAAAGAAGACTTTTAATTAAAGAAAAAGAGTGAAAGGAATACCTCTGTGAGATTAGCATGCAAGCTACCCTCACAGACAACAGATTCAAAACACAGAGGATGTCCCTCTGGGCAAAACCTTAGTTACACAAAGAAACCCAATTTGATTCTCCCTCTATGCAAAAAGTCACAAAAGAAAATAAACATAATCTAATACATTCCTTCTCTAAACACTTACTACTTTTAAGAAATGTTAGATGGCTGATTCCTGGTTACTTCACTCTGGCACAAACTTTTCTGAACAGACCAAAGACTGATTTCCCTCCTCCCTCTTTGAAAACATCTTGTCCTCCCATTGGTTCCTTTGGTCAGGTGTCAGCTAGGCTATGTGAACTTCTTAACCCTTTACAGGTAAAAGGGGAATTAACCCGTAACTGTCTATGACAACTTGCCTATAATTGGCTGCAAAATTTGCTCATGTATAACAACAAAAAACACTACAAAAAGTAATTGTGTTGATACTCACCCCTTCTTGTCACCTGTTGGGAATGGGCCACATCTACCCTGATTGAATTGGCCTTGTTAGCACTGACCCCCTGACTTGCTAAGGCAACTACCATCTTTTCCTGTGCTGTATATTTATACCTGCCTATTGTATTTTTCACTCCATGCATCTGATGAAGTGGGTTATAGCCCACAAAAGCTTATAACCAAATAAATGTGTCAGTCTCCTCATTTTAACAAAAAATAAAAGCGGGCAACACATTTAATAATTGGGGGGGGGGGGGAAGGATTAAACATTCAGAAAATACAAGACGGAAAAAAAGCCAAGAGAAAACAGGGAGCAAAACAGGAGCCGCAATTGTGGAGGGACTTACCACAAAAAAAATTAGAAGCCACTTGCTTAGGCAGAACTTCAACAATAACTCAGTCACTTGGCTTTCACTGAAGTCAGAGACTTGCAACTTTAAATAGTAAAATACTTTATTTTATTACATAAAACTAAAAGTACAAGAATTCCAAGTGTCTTTAAATGTAAGTAACTAAAAATAGGGGAGAATTCAGTTACATTAGGAAGATTTTAAAATTAAAGTAACGGACAATATAATAAATAACCTAATGAGTTTGAAACACAAATAATACAGGTATCTTACTCCATTTCTAATTTTAAAAAATGACTGCATCACAAGCCCTCCACTAAATCACAGTCATTTGCACTGGTTTCCATTCAGACACAGCTAGATAGGAACTATGTCCAAATGTTGTCCAAAGACAATGGATTATCCTCATTGGGGACAGTTAAGAGTGGAGAGAACACTCTGCAAGGGATAAAAGGACAGAAGGATAGTGAGCTGTCTTCCTGGAGCAAAGACAAGACATCACCAAAAGACTGGCGAGGAGCATAAAATCAGCAGGGAAAGCTCACAAACGTATGAACAGACGACCAAAGTGGCGGCCTGACAAATTTCTTGGAAGTCTGCCGAAGATGCCTGCGCCCAAGTCGAGTGAGTTATCACGATTGCCAGTGGGGGCACTTTTGCCAGCTCGTAGAAATAGCGGATGCAGGCCATGATCCAAGATGAGATTCTTTGGACTAACTTATGGAATGGCCGTGTTCTGTCAATGTAGAAGGCCAGTGTCCGTCTGAGGTCCAGAGTATGCAACCTGCACTCCTCATCTGATGCATGAGGCTTTAGACAGAGGACCGGTAAGTAAATGTCTTGGCCAGTGTGGAACTGGGAATTTACCTTGGGCAGAAAAGCTTGTCGACCTCCTGAACCAGGAGTTGTTCATGAAAGGGGTCCCTGAAGAGGGACAAGAAGCCGGGGGGGGGGGGAAGGAAGGAGGGGTATCCAAAAACTGCAGGGTATAAGTCCCGAGCTATTAGGTCCAGGACCCAGCAGTCTGATGTAACCTGCGACCAGGCCAAGAGATAGGGAGAAAGGTGGTTGAGGAAATGATGGGCAGGATCTGGCCGGATGACTGTGGTGTCACTCTCGAGCACACCCTCAAAACGATCGATTTTGGCCCCCCTTGGATGCTAAGTGGGTCCGGGCTCAGATGGCAAGCGAGAGTAGGAAGGGTGGCGATGGCTAACTCCAGCATCCCCCCTCTTCTTGCAGATCCCTGTCGGGCTTGCCAAGGCCTTGACAGCGGCGGAGACTGAAACAGCTTTCTGACAGACTGTGGGGTATGCATGCCCAACGAGCGAAGGGTAGCCTTAGTGTCCTTCAACTGGTGTAGCCTGGTGTCTGTCTGATCAGAGAAGAGCCCAATTCCGTCAAAGGTCCTGAACAGAGGCCTCCATCTCCTGGGACAGGCCTGCTTGTCCGGAGGCAGGGGCTGCATTGCATGACCACAGCCAATGTGACCACCATTGCCGTCAAGTCCGCCAATTCCCATGCCATTTGCAAGGAATATCTGGCAGCCTCAGTCCCTTCCTCTACCAGGATACCAAACTCCTGAGCCTGACCCTGAGGAAGAGAGTCCTGGAACTTTTGGAGACTGTCCCAAAGATCAAAATTATAATCAGCCCAACAGGGCCTGATGGCTTGCCACCCAGACTTGTAGGCTGGCTGTTGAATAAAGTTTCCTGCCAAATAAATTGAGTTTTTTGGCTTCTTTATTCTTGGGAGTAGCGGCAGTGGGTACCTGCTTCTTCTTTTCATTGGCTGCAGATACAACCAGTGAGCCTTGAGGTGGGTGAGAATAAAAGGTATTCGAAACCTTTGGCTGGCACAAAATACTTTTTCTCAGCCAATTTTGAGGTGAGCGGAAGGTGGATGGGGTCTGCCACAGCAATTTGGCGATCTTGAGGACCCCGTTGTTTACGGGCAGGGTGACCTGGGCAGGTGTGGAGGCTGAGAGGACATTGAAACAGGCATCCTCCTGCTCTGTCATCCCCTGCTCCTTGAGCCCCAAGTTCTTGGTCACCCGTCACAGAAGGACTTGATGTTCCCTAAAGTAATCCTGGGGGCTAGTCCTGGAAGGCCCCACAACCGCCTCATCTGGGGAAGATGAAGAAGACTTGGCCACCAGCGGAGGTGCTGGAGGCTCGACCACCACTGGAGAGGGAGGTTTAGGGGTGGGTACGGGATCATCTACCCCGACCTCAGAATGGCCTTCCAGCACTGGGCCCAGTGCCGGTGGAGCCACCGACCTTTGCTCCGACGCAGCCCCCAAGGTGCGCTGCAAAGGGCACATCATCACCGGAACGCCCATGCTCCCCAATATGGCCACTGTGTTGGCCACTCACCTTGCTGCCATTGCGGTGCCATGGACGGCGGAGCCGATTCCGGTGCCCAATCCTGTCGCTGAGATCAGGGCGATGGGCTGAACTGGGCCTCCGTGCCAGAGGAACCACCTTTCAGCGACCAGGAAGGGGCCATTGACACCTGAGTCTGCTTACTGGTCAAAACTACCGGTGTTCGCTGGCCAGGCATAACTGACTGGTGACTGTACAAGGGAGAGCGCTCCTAGTGCCGGGTGGACTGGCAATAAGATGAGGAGTGTTCCCGTGGTGCCGGCGATCAGGACTGACGTCTAGTGATAGATCGGCAAGAGGGTGAGTGATGCTGGTGATAGTATGGGGGGGGCATCGACCCCGTAGTGGAGACTAGCACTGAGGAGACAGGGAGCAGAGTCTGGGCGACTGACGATGAGATTGGGACCTGCCTCGGGATCCTCCACATAGTGGAGATCATCGATTCTTGTCCAGCGACTGGCAGTGCTCCCCCACCCCGAGGGGTCTTAACAGCAGGCTTGCTGTCTCAGGAGCCTTAGCCTGCTCTTGCGGCACCAAAGGCATCATAGGGGCAGAGACCTGTGCTCTCTCTGCACCTGGGCTTGGAATGATGATGGTGCAGGCAGGGTTGCGGGTCCCATACCGCTCCCAGGAATCGTTGGCGGACCTTTAAGGGGGCTAAGGGGCCTAGTCATGGAGGCAGGCCTGGGTCCCTTGCTGGATGTTCCCTGATCCTGGGCCTTCTTGGTTGGTGCCGGAGAGTGCTTCTTAACCCTCTCTTTTGGTACCAGCGATGGTAAACGGTGTCGGGAAGAGGCCAGTGCCAGCGGCACGCTGTGCACAGAGGCCGAGGTGCTCGGTGAGGCCTGCATAGAAGGCTCGGAAGCCAGGCAGAGGGTGGACCTCCATCAGGAGAGCCCTGAGGTTAATATCCTACTCCTTTTGGGTGCAGGGATGAAAGTTCTTGCAGATCCCGGCAATGGTCCTTAATGTGTGACTTGCCCAAGTACTTAAGGCAGCTGTTATGTGGGTCACTCATAGACATAGGCCTGCTGCAGTCTGAGCAGGGGTTAAACCTGGGAGCCCAGGGCATGCCCTGCTGTGGGGCAAAGTCCCCACTGGGACCCTAACTGTTAACTAACACTTAACTACTTAATGCTACCAGCAATGGTACAAGAGGCACGAAGTCCCAGGGAAGAAAAACCGCTAGCTCTTGTCAGGCAAAATAGGTGCTCCGACTGACCACCAAAGGCGGTAAGAAGGAACAGAGAGCATGTGGGCCTGCAGCTAATATACCGTGGCATGAGCATGGAACTCTAGAGGGTGCCACAGCTGGCCCTATGGGTACCGCTAAGGCAAAAATCTCCAACTGCTGTGCACATACCTAGAATGGAATCGACATGAGCAAGCACTCGAAGAAGAAAAGGTTAAGGAGTAACTTGTTTACAGTCTGTAAGTATCTATACGTGGAACAAATAATTTATAAAGGGGTATTGAATCCTGGTCTGGGCTACACTAGTGGGGGGGGTTCGAACTAAGATACGCAACTTCAGCTACGTCGAAGTATCTTAGTTTGACTTACCTGGCCATCCTCACGGCAGCAAGTCGATTGCCGCGGCTCCCCCGTCGACTCCACTTACTCCTCCTGCTGAGGTGGAGTACGGGCGTCGATTAGCGGATCGATTTATCGTGTCCAGACGAGATGCGATAAATCGATCCCCGATACATCGAACACTACCTGCCGATCCGGCGGGTAGTATAGATAGACGTACCCCTGCAGAGTAAGGTATAACATGATCTAATGGTTGGAAGTTGAAACTAGACAAATTAAATCTGGAAATAAGAAGTAAATTTTTAGCAGTGAGGATAATCACTCACTGGAACAATTTGCCAAGGGTTGTGGTGGATTCTCCATCCATCCAGCTATGCTCTAGGAATTATTTGGGGGTAAGTTCTATGCCCTGTGTAAATAGGAGGTGAGTGTAGATCATCACAATGGTCCCTTCAGGGCTTGGAATCTTTGAATCTATGAAGTTTTCAATGAGCGCTGTACACACAGGTGCAACATTTCCCACCTATTTCTTTAACAAACAGAATTTAGTAGAAGGCTTAATTTGTTGTCCAATCACATGTGCATCTGAATACACTATTATTTAGGACAACACCTATATTCTTTGGTGCCTAATTTTAGGCACCTAAATCCATATATAGGCACTTAAAAAAGAAGCCTGTCTGTTGAAGATGAGAAATCAGAACTTCCATCAATTTTAACTTGTCATGGACCACAAAATAGATTGAAATCAATAAGAAGTGCATGTCCCTAACACCCTTAAAAATGTCAGGCTATCTTATTTAGCTTTATATGCATCTAAATCCATATTTAGTTTTCTGAATATATGTTGAGGACCAAAATGTTATCTAAATATAGTTCCCTAATATGGATCTACATGCCTACCTTAAGGCACCCAAGTCTGAAAGTTTGTTTTATTGTAAAATGTCAATTTTAATCAAGTTTGAAGACTATTATTCACTTAAATAGTTTAAATGAATACTACAGTGCCCCTTATCTCCAACTTAGGCAGCAACCACTTCCCTCCTTCCAAGCTCAAACATCAGGAGGTTAACCTCAGTTTCCCCCTTCCCTGCTGAAACAATCCCAGAGATCTGCCCAGCTACCAATTTCAGGTTTATTTAATGTCTTACCTTCACAAGTTCCTGTGACAGAATATACCTATGTTCACTCCCTACACACCTTTGTAATAATGTTTGTACAAAATATGCCTTGTGAGATATTTAAAAACTCATAATTTGCTGGTCAGTACTGTCCTGTTAAAATGTGTGTGGCAACATTGTATGTGAAGTTATAAGATTCCCCTGTAGGGTGTTAACAACACATGCTCCAAACTCCATAGCTCTGCCCAGGCACAAGTTGGGAAACATTTCTGTCCTAAACAAAGGAATGTGTACTTGCCTGAACTGCATTTAAGTAGTGAAGGGAAGACAAAGCAAGTTCAACAGGTGAAAAAAATTAGCAGGGAAAATCCTTCCACACAGAGACTCTTTGGCTCCTGGTTCTCAGCTGGAAATGTTTTTCAAGAGAGAGACAAACTATAACAAGGAGGGACAAACACCCATTGGCACCTTTATCTCTCTCTGTCCATCGCATTCAGTGCATCTGAAGAGACAAAGGAAGCAGCCATTTGATGCTAGGGGAGGGGTCCTGACCTAAAAAGTCTGGTTAGTGAGACTGCTGAAAGCACATGGTGAGAAAACTTTGCTTTGAATCAAATATAATTTGTTAAGTTAGGCACCAGTAAGCAGTTTATCTTTGTATTTCTTGTAACCTTTCTTACTTATATGCCTCATTACTAGTACTCACTTAAAATCTCTCTTTGTAGTTAATAAACTTGTTTTATTGTTTTATCTAATCCAGTGGGTTCAAGTTGAAGTGTCTGGGTAACTCCATTTGGGCTAACAAGTTGTGTGCATATTATTCCCTTAAAGGAATAACAGACAACATATTTGTATTGTCCAGGAGATGGCAGTGCCATACAGGACATACATTTCTGGGGGAAGATCCTCGACTGGGGAGGTTATTGAGGGTCACGCTACAGCATAACCAGGGCTGGCTGGCTGCAGCACACACAGGGATATAGCTGGGAGTGACTTACATGCTGGAGGCTGTTTGTGAGCAGTCCATACTCAAAGCTACAGCAGCAAGGCATTGTAAAGGGCAACCCAGGTTACAGGGCAGGGGTGACACAGCTGCTCTTTAGTCTGGATCGTACCCTGTTATTTTACATTTCCTCAATAATCTAACAAGTTTTTCTGTCTCCTCATAGCAAGGCACCTGACAATTCCTGCTGCCCTTTCCTCCACAGAAAAATCAAACCAGCTTCTCTACCTACTGCAAACACATGTCCAGTTCTCTCAGTTACCCAACTTGATTAATTTCTCCTGAAAAAAACTGGTTGTAAGCTTAAAACAGGAATCAAAGGGCTTGGCTACACTTGTGAGTTAGAGTGCATTAAAACAGCCCGGGCGCCCTAGCTCACTACTCGTCCACAATGGCAAGGTACATAGAGTGCTCTGACTCCAGGGCTAGAGCGCTCCTGGTACTCCACCTCGGTGAGAAGATTAACACTTGGGGCGCATTGGCTGAAACGTCCGGGCGTCAGTGTGAACGAGGTGTTGCATTACTGAGCTCTGATTAGCCTCTGGAAACATCCCGTAATCCCCTTAAGTCAAGTGGCCACTCTTGTCATTGTTTTGGAATCACTGCAGGCATGCCAATATGCCCTTTGAAAGCTCCGTTTCTGACAGCCAGCATGCTTATCTGCTCCAAGACAAAGCAACCACTTGTGGAATGCTGTGTGTGAGAAAGAGGTGCAGGGGGAGGGGGTCTGCTGCTGTCTGAACTTACAAGACACCATGCTAACATGCTCTCAGCCCCCCAAAAACCCACTCTCCCCCCCCACATACACACAACATACTCCTTGTCACACTCCACCCCACCCCCCTCATTTGAAAAGCACGTTGCAGCTACTTGCATGCTGGGATAGCTACCACGATGCACTGCTCTCTGTGGCCATTGCAAGAGCTGCTAATGTGGCCATGCCGGTGCGCTTGCAGCTGTCAGTGCGGATAGACTGCAGTGCTTTCCCTACTGCACTCTACGAAAGCTGGTTTAACTCAAAGTGCTCTACATCTGCAAGTGTAGCCATGCCCAAAGAGTAGTAATAAATGATCGGTTTTCACAATGGAGAGAGGTAAACAGCAGGGTCCTCCAAGGATCTGTAGTGTGACCTGTGCTGTTCAACATTTTCATTAATGATCTGGAAAAGGGAACGACCAGTGAGGTGGCAAAGTCTGCAGACAATCTAAATTATTCAAGATAGTTAAGTCCAAAGAGGACTGCAAAGAGTTAAATGGTGAACCGGGCAACAAAATGGCAGACAAAATTTAACACTGAGAAGTGCAAAGTAATGCACATTGGAAAAAATCCATACTATACATATATAATGACAGGTTCTAAATGAGTTCTAAAAGTAGTCTAGGAGTCACCGTGGATAGTTCTCAGTGCACAGCTATGGTCAAAAAGACTAACAGAATGTTAGGAACCATTAGGAAAGGGACAGAAAGTAATATAGAAAATGTCATAATGCTACTACATAAATCCATGGTGGACCCATGCATTGAATACTGTATCCAGGAAATAATTGAACTGGAAAAGGCTCAAAGAAGGGCAAAAAGGATCATCAAGAGTATGGAACAGTTTCCACGAGAGGAAAGGCAAGGCATGTTCATCTTAGAAAAGAGACAAGTGGGTATATAAAAGAGGTCTATAAAATCATGAATGGTGTGAGGGGAAAAAATTAATAGAGAAGTGTTATTTACCCACAACACACAAACCAGAAGTCACCCAAATAAATTATTAGGTAGAAGATTTAATACAAACAAGAGGAAGTAACTCATTGCCATGGGATACTGTGATGGCCAAAGTATATTAGGGTTCAAAAATAACTAGACAAGTTCATGGAGGATAAATCCATCAATGGCTATTAGTCAAGATGTTCAGGGATGTCATCCCATGCTCGGGGCAACCCTAAACCTCTGATTGCCAGAATCTGGGAGTGGAAGACCGAAGTGGATCACTCCAGCTGCCCTGTTCTGCACACTCCATTATAAGCTCTGGTACTAGCACTGCCAGAAACTGGATGCTGGGCTAGATGGACCACTGGTCTAATCCAGTATGACAGTTTTTATGTTCCTAATCAATTCCCCGACACCCTTACTTGCTCAAAAAATCTCTGTCCCAGGTGAACCTTCCTCTTATGCTCACTTCTTGGACTGAAGGTTCTTTACCTTTTTCATATGAGATGTATGGTTTTATGTGAGAGTTGGTGTAAAGCTCCAGAGTTCTCCTTTACTCTTCCCACTCCACATTACCCCTGTTACCCTCTTGTCAGGAGCAGAGTTTTGGGAATGAAGTCTCTAAAGCAATGGTTTTCAACCTGTGGTGCATGGGCAACTTTTTTGTGGTCTGCCAGTTTGTTACCCGAAAATTAATCTTACAAATCTTTGAGGCACTGTGACTGCTATTATGAGAATCTGTACCCTCATTTTCTTTTATGTCAAAGAAAGCAAACATTAAAACTTGTAACAGGCCCTCAGCAGGACAGGTGACCACCTTTTTTCCTTGAATTGTTAAACACCCCAACTCAGTTTATTATAGAGCCAGTGCCCTCCAAGAAGCTTGCAATGGTCCAGAACTGCTTACTAGACAGGTTGGAAGAGTACCCTCACCGTTTTCTCAATTTGAACCTTCACTACACTTAAATGATTTCCTATGGAAAATTAAGTGAAATGACATGATGAAGATGAAGGATCTATGACCCTTTGGTTCTTTCAAAGAGGAATTTAGTGAAAATTTTCCCTTGTAAGTTACTAATGATTAAAGAATTACAAATCCTTTTGTAAATGCTGAAAGTGGAAAATCTGTAGTTCTAACTAATAAAGAAGAGGATTTACTAGAACTACTGTAAGAAAATTCTTTGAAATAAATTATAAGCATGATATTTTGCATTTAAAGCCTACTTTATGAATGGAGTATCCAGGACTGTCAAAATAGAACTATGAAATACGTAACATTTTTGATAATGTATCTGTGTGAAAAGGGGTGCATTCAAATCAAAATATAGGTGCATGCCAGCCATCAAGATGGTTTTATTGCTCAACCTATCATCAATCACTCATAATATTTTGATGTTTGTTCTTATGAGATTCTCAAACATCCCACTAAAGACAAAACTTTGCAACTGACTGCACCAGACATCTTTCCTATTATTAGTGTTGCTGGATATTATAATAAGAGTAATTAAAGTAGACGCTACTTTTAAGGAGGCATCTACCAGACACTTAAATGTGAACTTCTGAAGAACAGGCAATCTAAGCAAAGATGTGGAACAGAAAATGAAACCGATGGAAAGAATATGGATGTTAAATAAGCCCTTGTACAGTGGTCTGAAAAGGCTTAAGTGATGCAACTTTATCAGTACCCTACAGAGCTCTGGAACTACATAGCAGTACAGCTGAGGATTATCATTTGTGATGTGTAAGACAGTACATTAAGTGGTTATTAAGTGTTTGGGGTAGTACACAATATTTTCCTAAGTAGCTCAATATCATCAAGAAGGCTGACAAGCACCATTTTTAAGTATACAAGCACTATATTTTTATCCCACAGAAGAACTGTAGTATCTTGTTATCATTAAAGCTGGAGGGAGAGAGAGACAAGGACAAGAAATGCCATTTTCTTGCTCCCAAAGGAAGCATGGGTGGAGGTCCTTTCTGTTGATTTTGAGTTCATTCTGTCCTTATTCCTATTCAGGCAGAATGTTGCACGTTATTATAGTGAAAAATAAATGCAGCTGGAGATGGCAAGTGCCAGAGCCCTTCAGACACTCAATCGCAGCAGAAACCGTAAAGACCCAATAGAGGATGTTGGTAGAAACATTCAAAATGCTGCTACAACACTTTAGACAAGTACTTCACTTTGGTTTGCCTCCATAGATGCCAATGAAAAAGTCAGATGGAGCTCTGTAAACAGTCCAAACAGTTCTTTGAGAACTGGACGTATACTACTTTCCTTCAGTTCATTTTAAAATAAGTTTAAGAGTTTGAATTTTCTCCAGGACAGTGGTCATGTCCAAATGCCTCATTCAAGTATCACAATGGCCCAGGAAACTCATAGCAATCATCTGGCAATGACAAGTTTGTTACGTTCACAGAATCATCAGGAGACATACACAAATGTTGACATCAGTAGAATCATGTATATCTCCCTTAGTATCCTACAGGCCATATTGATATTAAGAAGAGCTGATGCTTCTCAAACTAGGGGAGAAGATGGAGGAGGGATGGAGAGAGAACTTGCAGCCAGAACAGAAAGGAGAAGCAAACAGATGCAGGCATTTGAGGTGACCTTTTACAAAAGGCCATTTGCTCCCATGTGCAAAACTATATAGATCATTATCAAAGCACAGTGTGGGTCTCATTGGAGACATTCCCTTCCATCCTGGAAGGAGAAGAGCTATCGTTATAGGTGGAGGAGTCTCTGACATAAGAACTACCTAGGGCAATATCAAGGTCTTTCCCACTTGGTAGCTAACTCAACTCAGATAGCTCTTGGATACTAGCCTCAGCACAGAAAACTCTCCTGTCTGAATCAATATGAAAATACATGTCAGTAATCTCTACTGGAGAGGACATAACAGGAGTTGACCACTACTTGGATCTGGAGTGGTCACTGGACAGAGAGTTCACTGATCCACAGAAGTACTTCAAAAGTGATGCTGCCATCCATCTCCATCCTCTGAGTGAGAGTGATCACTTGATCATTGCCTGTTAGGTTCACTCCCTCTGGGGCACCTGGCATTGGCCACTGTTGGTAGACAGACACTGGGCTAGACGGACCTTTGGTCTGACCCGGTACAGCCGTTCTTATGCTTCTTGCAACCTCTACTAATGTTGCAGACAAGCATTCTTCCAGATGGTGTTGAAAAGTCAACAGAGCCATGACTCTTCCTTTTGCCTAAAGGGGAGGAAGAAGATTGTGATTTCTCTGTGATTCTATAGAGGAAAGCATCAGCCCATACTAATCAAATGGGTCCATGACACACAAACCTTGGGACTGCCACCAGTTCCTGTAGCCAAATGCCCGAGGGTTCAGTCAACACTGAAGACTTTGGCACTCAAGACAAGGTTGACTTGAGAACTGATCTAGAAGTTGATGTTCTGGACCTCTAGAGACACTCAGCTCTAAAGCAGGTGGATCCAATTGATTGGGCCTTCAATGATTCCTCTAAAAAGGAAGGCCAGTAGACATTTATAATCTTTATGAGCATGAGAAGATGCCACCACTGACTAAGCACTTAGCAAGAAAGTAATCCTCACCAAGACATAAGCAGCAGAAGAAATATTGTCCAGACATTTTACTGCCATCCAAGGCACACCTGTTAAAGCCTTTTTTGTCCAAGCAACTCTCGTTCAAAAAACAACAACAATGAACTGGTTCTATTTAATAGGGGTCTCCTGCAGGAGCAGCAGCTTCCCTTAAGAGTCACAAGCCCAAAAGTAGGTGGGTTTTTCTGAGGAAAACTGCATTTTCACCATCTCATAACTATTTTCAGAAGTTATAAGGATCATTTGGGGGGCATACTGCAATAAGCAGAACCTTACATTTCAAATTTGACAATAAAAATACCTACAGATACTGAAGACAATCTTTTGTGCACAGCATATGCTTTGCTAAGCTTCAGAAAAATGTGTTAAAAAATGACACCCAGGCAAAAATTGCCTTTCTATTTTAGCAAGAGCCTGGATGTGCTGTGCATGTATGTGCCATGTTAATTTTGGTGCCCAGAGCTATTCTAAATTAGTCCAAAATTCTAGACAAGCTCAGGAATAGTTTTGGGAAATGGATAATTCTCTTTATGTGTTGATCTTTGCCCAAAAATATTTCCTTGGCTTGATGGAATGAACAGGGCTGAGCCGGGAAGCCTTGAGCACTGCTCCCACCTCTTCCACAGAGTAGCTTTAATATTCCTTTACGATTCACAAAACTTATTTAGTAAGGCTTTTCACCACTCCATTAAGCTGTATGCAAATAATACTACTTCCCTCTGAGTAACTAAGACATACAAGTGAAGTGACTCACTCAAAGTCATGCAGAGAATCTGTTGTAGACCTGGTATTTGAGCCAAGACTTAATATCTATTAGATTAGACCAGAGAGCACATAAGTGAACTGCTTAAAATCTCTGGTTGAGATTTTGAAATCTGGCTAGGGGAGTTAGAAACAAATCTTCCATTAATTTTAATGGAAGATTTCCTCTGAGTGTTAATTAAATCTGTCAAATGGGATTAATGTTTACCCATTTTGTAAATAACTTAAAATACTGATGACAAAGCGCCCATTCGGGTGGTTCTCCATAATACTCCCACATCAATAAGCAGTTAAGCTATTTACAAAGTGCTACTCTTCACAGCCTCCAAATGCTTACCTACTAGCACTAAACAGGATATTTTTCTAAAAACACTGCTGTTCTGTTTTCCCATTAGCAGGGCCTGCTGTGAACTACTCATCTTCTCCACTTCTAACAAAGGGAAGAGACCTGTTTGCTGTGCATCAGAATGGTAGCCGTGTTAGTCTGTATCAGCAAAAACAACTAGGAGTCCTTGTGGAACCTTAGAGACTAACAAATTTATTTGGGCATACGCTTTCGTGGGCTAGAACCCACTTCATCAGATGAATGGCGTGGAAAATACAGGAGCAGGAATAAATACATGAAAAGATGGGAGTTGCCTTACCAAGTGTGAGGAACTCCCATCTTTTCATGTATTTATACCTGCTCCTGTATTTTCCACACCATGCATCTGATGGAGTGGGTTCTAGCCCATGAAAGCTTATGCCCAAATAAAATTGTTAGTCTCTAAGATGCCAAAAGGACTCCTCACTCTTTTAGCAGACAGGTATACACTCTTGGGCACGTGTCACAGTAAAAACCTCCTAAGGGAAGTTTAGGGAGTCGGAAGAGATGTAGAGGCTGGAGAATACAGACATACTGGTTTAGGGGCAGCTGCAATGTGTTTAAAATGGAGAAAGGTGTAAAGGGGCCTGCAAAGTACAGAGAGGAGGAAGACAGAGGAAGATAGTGGAGATAAAGGTAGACAGGATAGCTTGAGGGAAAGATTTAGAACCCATTTAAAATACATAATCCATCATGTTGTGGGAGAGAACTCATTTATAGCATGGTAACTTCCCTGACAATTAACCGTGGTCTTTTAGTATAGATACCTTAAACTGTGCTAGAGCCTTTGAACTTTTGCAGGATTGTAGCATAAGTGAAGAATATGGTTAAATCACAGTTCACAGCTGCCTATGCTTGTAAAACCAAACTATAATCAGTTTTGGGGAATGTATAAAATTGGGATCCCAACCCTGTAATTTTAAAGTGCAGATTTCAAAGAAGGGAGAGATAAACATCAATTGGTGGGAAAATTAAAAACAGAAGAAAATGTGAAGAGACGAAAGAAAGCAGAAAAAACAAGGAAGAAGCAAAGCTTATTGATTCGTATAAAATTAGATGTCAAAATGTTACAATACACACACACTGTATGATTGTTTTTTTAAATCACATCAGGGGACTTCAGGGACTCTGTTGCAGGAGGGTGCTTCAGAGACCGAGGCTAGTTCCTTTGTATGGAGATGAGGTAAACTTAATTTGATTTGGTTTGATTTCCACATTGTTGATGCTGGCTATATGAATACTTATATACAATTTTTAAAGAGTTCACTTGCATGTGTGAGAATGCAGACACATGTATTTGAACTTTTCAAGCATTTACACCTGTTCAGGCAGTTGATAACTGCTTCAAGTGTTAGTGCTTGCAAAGTATGCATCCAGGTATCAGCACTCAAATTTGAACACAAAAAAATGTGGCTGGATTAACTCCCCTTCAAGTATTACATCCTTGATACAAGTATGTGTGCCTGATAGTTACCTTAATACAGTATTCTAGCTACATACAAGTGGGAAATGACTAACACAGTCACAAAGACTGTGTTCTGGGGAACATCCTTGACAAAGGTGGAATTGAGCAAGGGGAAGGAGTCTTCCATGGGATTAGGCAACACAGT
Source organism: Mauremys mutica (assembly GCF_020497125.1). Classification (NCBI taxonomy): domain Eukaryota; kingdom Metazoa; phylum Chordata; order Testudines; family Geoemydidae; genus Mauremys; species Mauremys mutica. The sequence continues at coordinate 170,874,813 of NC_059073.1, forward strand.
GAATACATGCAGCAGAGGAGAATCTGTACTTCCCAACGTCATTTACAGGAGGCAGAGTAGACAAGTGGCACTGGAAGGGGAAACGATAAAGTAGATGCTTCTCCTCTCATTCCCTTCTCCAGGACTAGTGAGAAACAGTGGAGAGAACTGTTAATCAAGCACAGGGATGCCACTTGGACTGGGGAAAGATTACCCTCTCAGTGCAAGCTGAGACAAGTGGTTACCCAACATACCTTTCTGTGGGGCTGGGGAAGGCAATGAGACTGGGCACTATGGCCGAATGCCCTCTCCCCAAAAAAACAGGGAACCAGATGCAATATCAGGCAGCACTGGGAGGAGGTAACAAGTATCACAAGAAGACTGCAGAAGTAGATTTCCATCTTTCCTTTAACCCTTCTGCAGGGTCAAGGCAAACTCAAGTTGTACCAAGGAAGAACAACCTTACCCAAGAGTCTCTCTATAAAGCCAGACAGAAAGAAGTGCTGGGAATCGAACTCAGACTCTTCCATCCCCCACCATTCCCAGCCATCCAGAGGAGCAGAATGGGGGAGTAAGGGAAAAAGATTTCCCACAACCCCTTGGCATCATCCACACCAGGCAGAAGTGGAAGCAGACCTCTTCCAGAGTACCCCTGCAGGACTCCAGGAAGCACAAGGAGGAGTCCCCCCATGGGACCTCAGGAGACACCTGGTAGTGGGATCCTCAGGGCACGGGAGAGAGATTTAACCCTCTGTGCTGGCATACATATGGTTTCACAGCTACATTACCAAATGACATTTCAATAGCTGTCCCCACTTCAATTTTGTTTAATAATACATCTTATTGTAAATATACTATGGCTTTCTTATACTTATCTCATGGAAAAGCATACATTTTATGGCAATTCTATGGAAAAATCAGTTTTCATTTTATTTTTTGTCTAGTTAGAAATATATACAACCTTTAAATCAGTGTTGAGTATAAATTCTACACACATTCATATGTCAAATTAAAGCAACAGCTTAGAAACATTTTAGAACACATCCAGTATTTGGATAAATATTTGAACTTCCTTAAGACAGTTTGAGTATAAGCCACAGGAAAAATACATATCAGATATATTTCTATGATAGCAATACCATCAGACAAGTAATCATTAAAAACATACATCAATACAATCCTAAGCAAGACCAATTATTTTCTTTTCATATATATATATATATTTTCTTTTCATATATATATATATATATATGAAAAGAAAATGTGTGTGTGTATATATATAAATAAAATAAGGACATAAAATATCCTGTTAAATGTAAATTACAAGGTTGCTGACCAAATTAAGATAAATATATAGAAAGTAAGACAGGTATTACAAGTTTAAGTCAAAAGAAACACTGGACTATTATGACAGGGAAATTATGTAAGAATTATAAAGGTGCTATGTGTGTATTGCTGCATTGGTACAAAAGAAATAAGAAATAAAAAGAAACTTGAGAAATAAACATGTGATTGTGTACCTACACTATCAGTGCATAAACATAATGGAACAGTGTTAAAGTTTGTGCATTTCATGAATCATGAGTCCTTAACTGTACAACATTATTTGCCTTTGGAAATAGTGTTTCCCATTTAATCAGTATTATATCATTAAGACAGACTGAGCTCACTATCATGAACCTCTTTTTAGATTTCTGTATTTTTACTTTTGAAATAATGTCAGACAGAAAAATTATACATACATTTATAATCCTAGGTGTAACCTATTTTTTCCTCAATTTTTTTTAAACAAGTAAATTATCTTACAAAGCTTAAACTTCAAGTTATAGTCACTATTTCTTTTTGCAAAGTTCTTACACCATAACAAAATCTGGTAAGTGCCAAGTAAAGATCTGAGGTACGTAGACAGCTAAAGGAACTACAGTAAAGGCAGTATAGTGTTGCTATAGTACTTGCTTTCTGCCAATCATTGCAGTTTCTTACTTTTCTCAAATAATAAAATACATCAGAAAGAAAAAAGTTAACAATATGTAAAGTTTTAAATACCTCATTATGAAATATAACCTACATTTATCTGCAGGCAGGCAAATACTGATAACCTTCAATACTTCTTTTTGATACCAAAGTGAAATCAAGCATCTATTTCTAGTCTATAATTCAATATATTATCAGCATACTTACTCTGCCATTACACGTCTGACATTATTTGCATACAAAGATGGGTTTTTCTTTTCCTCTTCTGAAGGTATATAAACAGGTAGGAACTGTACATAGAAAACTAAATTATAGCAAAGTATTTAACATTTAAAAATATTTGTATTACAGCATTACAGTGAAAAATAAAACAGAACTGCTTCTTATATTTATAGGACTGCAACAATAATATCAAGTTGAAAGCAATCAAAAATTAAATTGAGAAAATTAAATCTTCACACCCTGAGCGAAGAAAAGCCACATCAAATGCTATAGATGACCATACAGCTATGACTCTGTTTATTTCTACCTTACAGACACAGATTAAGTGATGTTTGATTTCCTCTTCTGAGTTGGGGGCAGGAAGATATTAACTGTTTTCCCAAACTCAATGATTCTCCATCTTCATTCTGTACACCATTTCATAAGAGAACATTTCTTTTATGGACCCTGCCCATACCTCTAATCTTTCAATCCCCCATTATCTGGTTCCTGGTTTGTTTGTTCCTGGCTGTGTGGATAACCAGGAAGAGCAGTGACCACACCAACAGTGGTAGTGATCCATACATTGTTTTGAGAACTTAGATGGTTCTAATTCATTAGGCATACTTACTGGTTTCATTATCTATTTTAGGATTATATACTGCTGTTTATCCTAACATCCAAACACCTTTCACATAAAACACATTAAGAATAGTGAAGATTTTAGTGGACATCATGGAGTTTCTGTTTTTTCTCCCTTTTTGGGTACTGTGACCGAAAGCACCACGTATACACATCCTCCTCACGACTGTAATAATCTTTGTACAAAAGATACCTTGTGAAAACTAACTCGCTGGCCAATAATATCATGGTGAAATGTATATAGGAACACATGTAAAGTTATGAATTCTCCTGGCTTGACGTTCTTAGCACATGTTCAAAACCATGCAGCCCTACCCAGGCAGAAGTTTTCTGAACAAAGAAATGTGTGTTGACCTCAATTTATATATACTGCATATACTCGTTCATTGCCCCATTCGTCTATAAGCTGACCCCCCAAAATGGATAGGTAAAAATAGCAAAAACTGTATGACCCTTTCATAAGCCAACCCTATATTTCAGGTGTTGGAAAACTTTGGCTCCCGGCCCGTCAGGGTGAGCTGCTGGTGGGTCGGGACGTTTTGTTTACTTGGAGCGTCTGCAGCCATGGAGCCCCTCAGCTCCCTGTGACTGTGGTTCACCATTCCTAGCCAATGGGAGCTGTGGGAAGTGGTGCACCACTTCCCGCAGCTCCCATTGGCTGAGAATGGCGAACCACAGCCACAGGGAGCTGAGGGGCTCCATGGCTGCCGACGCTCCAGGTAAACAAAATGACTATGTATTAGATATTCAATTCAAAGATTCCATAGAGTTCAAAATCATCAAATTTTGGTGTAGACCCATTTATAAGCCGACCCCCACTTTTGATGCGTCACTTTTTTACCAAAAATATTCGGCTTATGAACGAGTATATACGGTAAGTAGTAAAGACGGTCTGTGAGACAGCAGGCAGAGGAAATGGCATTTGCATTTCACCAAACACAAGTGAGAAGAAAGAGCATGGGAGCCTCCTTCACCACCAGACTCCATGTCAACTTCTTTACTGTTTGAATAAACTTTGCTTTGAGGGGTAACCCTCAGAAGAATCCACTTAAAAGATTAACTGGACTATACGAGAAAGTGACAGAAAACCCCAAACTCCCTCTCACTCTTTCATCTAAGAAAACAAAGGAACCAGCCCTTTGATTTTGGGGGGAGAGCCTGACTAAGAATTTGGTCAGCCATGTTGTTGGAAACATATGGTAAGGATTTTACCTTTAACCATATTTAGATTATTAAGTTTTAGCTATGAAAAAACATTTCATCTTTATTTTTCTTGTACCCCATTTCTGACTTTAATACCTGATACTGGAATTCACTTAGAATCCTATCTTCTTTTGTTAATAAATTAACATTTTTTAATCCAAACCAATCCAGTGCTGTGTTTAAACTGAACTGTTTGGGAATTCCAATTAAAGTGGCAAACTGTTGAAGGGCAACTGTTTATATCTGAACTATCCAGGAGTGGCCAAGTAGCAACCAAGGCTGGTGGAAGCCAGAGTGTGACTGGTGTGTTGCTGACAGGCTGCTGGACCAGGGTGGTAGCTATACACAGTCAGCGTGTGACCTGCATTATAATAGGTTTTCTGTGAATGTCTCAGGTTGGGTGCTACAACATCAAAGCATTGTGAGGCACCCAAGGTTGCAGGGCAGGTGGTGACAATCCCTCACCTATCTGAATTGCAACAGGTGTCTAATAATGAAAATTTAACAGCATGACAAAAGAGTATTAAAGTGCCTTATGAGAAAATGACTTGCTTGTCAGAGGTATACAATTTATGACCGAAGTATCTTGTAACACGTGCTCTGAAAGTATATCATCCGATTTCATTCTTGGGCTACCGGTGCAGTAAACCATAAATTTTCCTCACACAAAGTTTTTTGGGAATCTCTGTGGTACTGGTAGCTATAACCTACAGTTTTCTTACTATTCATTAGTACCTCTTCTCTTGCTAAAATTTTCTAAATCAATTCCTTTATCAGTGGAAAGCAATGGCTCCTAAATTTCAGTCAATTCAAACATACCAAAAAATCTAGATGTATGAATAACATTTCAACTTTTAAGAGAGTGGGAGGCCTGTGATATGCTGGGTCAACTTCTCAAATCCAATGAGGCTGCTGATATAATGTGTTACTAAAGCTGACTTAAGCCAGCAAAGGGACACAATGAGAAATTTATGGCAAGCAGAGTTAAGGACAATAAGGAGGTTGTATTTATTTATTTTAAACTATATCAAAAACAAAAAGAAATCTTAACAATGGTGTTGGTCCATTCCTACACAGACATAGTAGAATTGTCAATCATAATGCAGAGAAGTCAGAAGTGTTCAATAAATATTTCTGTTCTGTATGTGTGTCAGAAGCAGATGTATATAGCATATGAAGAAATATTTTTCATTGTAACAGTAATTCAGTCTGACATTAAACAGCAGCCACTAATAAGTTAGACACTTAAATCAGCAGGTCCAGCTAACTTGCACCCTAGAACTTTAGAAGAGTTGGCTGAGGAGCACTTTGGATCATTAATGTTGATGTTCAGTAACTATTGGAACACTGGGAAAATTCCAGGGGACTGAAAGAAAGCTAATAATGTGCCAATATTAAAAACGGGAAAGCAGGAAGATCTGGATAACTATAGGCCTGTCAGTCTGTTATTAATCCTAGGCCAGCAGTTCTCAAACTGTGGGTTGTGACCCCGTTTTAATGGGATCACCAGGGCTGGCATTAGACTTGCTGGGGCCAAAGCCCAAGCCCCGTCGAAGCCAAAGCCCACCACCCCAGGCTAAAGCCTGAGCCCTATCACCTGAGGCCGAAGCTCTTGGGGCAGTGGGGCTTGAGCTTTGACCCCCTCCTCCCAGGGTGGTGAGGCTCAGGCAGGCTCAGGCTTCAATCCCCCGTCCTGGGGTCATGTAGCAATTTTTGTTATCAAAAGGGGGTCATGGTGCAATTAAATTTGAGAACCCCTGTCCTAGGCAAAACAACAGAGCAGGTGATATGAGATTCAATTAATAAAGATTTAAAGGAGAAGAATATAATTAAATGCTAGTCACTATGAGTTTATAGAAACCAGATCTTTTCCAACTAACTTGGTATCTTTTTACAAGATGATAGGTTTGATTGATAAAAGGTAATATTGATGTAATATATTTAGACTTCTATAACGCATTTGACTTGGAACTATAAGACATCTTGATGAAGAAACTAGAATACAAAATCAACATGGCACATATAAAATGGGTTAAAAGCCAGCTAACTGACAAGTCTCTAAATGTTACTGTAAATGAGGAATCAGAGGACCCCACAGCAATTGGTTCTTGGCCCTACACTAAGGAAAGAAACAAAATCATCACTGATAAAGTTTGTAGATGACACAAAGATTAGTAGACTGGCAAATAATGAAGAGAGCAGGTCACTGATATAGAGTGACCTGGACCACTTGGTAAACAGGACACAGGCAAACAAGGTGTTTCAATATGGCCAAATGTAAGGTCATACATCTAGGAACAAAGAATGTAGGCCATAGTTACAAGAGGGGAGAGACTATCCTGGGAAGCAACAACTCTGAAAAGTCATAGTCAGGGGTCATAGTAGATAATCAGCTGAACATGAATTCACAGTGCAATGTGTGAAAGTAGAATGAATTATATTGTAAAAATAGAAAGGATTAAAGAAATGCTGTCTATACCTTTAAGCAAAATTGCTGGAATGCTGCAATCCAGGTGTCAGGAATACAGACATTAACATAGAACAATTGCACCATTTAAGGGGAATTGGTGAAGCATTAGCCTTAGATGGATAAGAGTTAGTAAGGAAGTAGGATATGCATGCTGTGCCCCAGGTGAATTTTACTGTTTTGCTCTCTTTGTCCCTTTGTTTAATTCCCGCTCTTTTATCTGTATAAATAAGACTGTTTGGGTCTTGCATGGCCACTCACATTATCTGGGTGTTATTGGCAGAGCGCTGTGCTAATAAAACAGAGTGGTCTGACAAATTGTGAGTCCTGATTCTAACAAGGGCTAATGCGAACTTTGGGTTTACAAATGGGAATACTGAGTAATGGTTGAAAGATTATTTTATATTTGTATTTGGCAATGGAGTGACCGTTACACAAATACTGTCTAGTTCTGGTGTCAACAGTTCAAGAAGGATTTTGAAAAATTGGAAAGGGTTCAGAGAAGAGCTGAAGAATGATTAAAAGATTGGAAAACATGCCTTAGAGTGATAGACTCAAGGAAGTCAATCTATTTAGCTTATCAAAGAGAAGGTTAACGGGTGAGTTGATCACAATCTATATGTTCCTTCTTGAGGAACAAATATTTGATAACAGAAGGCTCTTCAATATAGCAGACAAAGATATAACGAGAACCAATGGATGGAAGCTAAAGCCAGGAAAATTCAGACGAGAAATAAGGCTCACCTTTTTTAAAAAAAAACAAAAACAAAAAAACAGGGAAGGCAATTAATCAGTGGAACAGTTTTGTTAGCTCCAGTTTTCCACTGCTGGCAATTTTAAAATGAAGATTAGATGGTTTTGCAAAAGAAATACTCTAGTTCAATTACAGCTATCGGACTTGAAGCAGAAATTAATACAACCATGTCCTATGGCCTGAGTTATAGAAAAGGGCAGACCAGACAATCACAATCTGAATAAACAGGCCAGTATGAGGATGATCCTTTGGTAGCCCAGAGTTGATCTAGGGGGGTTTAATCTACAACCCCCTTATCCCTTCTGCCAGGGTAGCAAGGGAAGCAAGTGGTCAGACTGCTACCTCAGTCCTCCACTGTTTTCTGCCCCACATGGACATTGCAGCTCAGCATGATGAAAGTAGCCCAAGAGCCCTCAAACACACTGCAAGTTGATCAGAACATATAAATATTAACTGAAAATATCCTTTGCACTACCATCCCTCCTGGCTTGTGTTCTGTGCAGTTTAGCTGTAATGGAGAATCTGGTCTAGTATCTTTAGATAACAAGAATTACAACACCTTTACTTCCTCTAAAAGATATAAAAGATGCTGCAAACTAGGCATCAGATATGGAGGCCAAAGTGACGGGAAAATGCAGTATAAAAGCATATGAATCACCCAAAAACTGAAGTGAACAGACATGAGTATCTATGGGCATCACAGCTTTCACCATTGTATTGCCTGCATCAATGGGTATCCAACATCTTGGGCCAGGCCAGGCCTAGCCTATACCTGCTAAAGAAACTTTTTTGAACACTAACTTTTGCTGAAGACATTCCACATGACTAAATTATTTAGCTAAATAGGTCTGGTAGTCTGCAACAGAGTACTGTGACTCTTTACTAGCAAGACCTTTCACAGTGGTCTCAGTAACCACTATTAAGTTTGTGGGTGCTACGTACAGTAACTCCTCACTTAACGTTGTCGTTATGTTCTTCAAAAAGTTACTTTAAGCGAAACGATGTTAAGCAAACCCAATTTCCACATAAGAATCAATGTAAATGAGGGAGTTAGGTTCCAGGGAAATTTTTTTCGCCAGACAAAAGACTATACATACACACACAGTATAAGTTTTAAACAAACAATTTAATACTGTACACAGCAATGATGATTGTGAAGCTTGGTTGAGGTGGTGGAGTCAGAGGATGGGATATTTCCCAAGGAATGCCTTGCTGCTAAATGATGAATAAGCATTCGGCTGAGCCCTCAAGAGTTAACATGTTGTTAATGCAGCCTCACGCTCTACAAGGCAGCAAGAATTGAGGGTGAAGACAACATAGACACATGGCAGTGGCTGCAAACATTCCCTGCGGAAACTGAACGTGATGATAATCCCACACTATCCCAATGGAGCGCACCACTCCCTCAACTTTCCAAAGTACCAAAGAGTGCAGGTGAAAGAGACAGACACACACCGTGTGTGTGTGTGTGTGTGTGTGTGCACGTGCGCATGTGAGAGAGAGAGAGAGATGCGCATTGCCCCTTTAAGTATGTTGACTCCACCCTAAGTACACTGCCTTTTTAAGTAGATCAGCAAGTTGAGACAGCTGCTGCTGCCAGCAAGCTCCCTCCCTCCTGAACCCTGTCGGAGATGGGGTACAGGAGTAGGGGGCAGGAATGAGAGGAGGGGGACATCCTGACATCAGCACCCCTATTCCCCTACACAGCAAGCAGGAGGCTCCCAGGAGCAGCTCCAAGGCAGAGGGGCAGGAGCAGCACACGGCAGTAGGGGAAGGGACACCTGAACTGCCCAGCAATTGATAGTCTGCTGGGTGGTTGCTGCACAGAGAACATAGGGGAGCTGATGGGGGGCTGCCAGTCCACCCTGGTTCCAAGCCCCCACCAGCTAGCTGCAAGGGGCTGCTCTTCCTGCAAGCAGTGGACAAAGCAGGTGGCTGCCAAACAACATTATAAGGGAGCATTGCTCATCTTTAAACAAGTATGTTCTCTAACAGATCAGCAACGTAACAGTGAAACAACGTTAACCGGGACGACATTAAGTGAGGAGTTACTTTAATAAGTTTGGCCAATTTATCTTCAAGCCAAAGCTATCTGAAGCACCAAACTCTCCCATGGGCTTTGTGCAAAATCCCATGCATTTTGAAAAGTACTCAGAATGGCCTACCTCTGCTTCTATTGAAGTTCATGGTAAAACTCAGACTGATTTCAATGGGAAGAGAGTTAAACCAAAGCTAAACTCCTGAAAATCCACTCAATATTTGAACTGTTGAATACACTGGGAGAGTAGAGTAGTTTGAACAGATTATGTTTTCTTAAATCCCATTTAAAATAGAGTTCAAGGAGACAATTTGTTTTGGAAGCCTATCAAGTGATTTCTACTTCCTGGATAGGTATCAAATGGAAGCTGGCAATTTTAGCCAGCCAAAGAAGAAACTGGGACAACACTGGATATTCCAGGGGCAAATTAAAATGTGTCCAAGGGATGTGCTGGCCACTGCTTCCCGCCGTCCCCATTGGCCTTGAGTAGCGAACAAAGATATAACCAGCAAACCTGCGGACGCGGCAGGTAAATAAACCGGCCTGGCCAGGGCTTTCCCTGAACAAGCGGCGGACCGGCTTTGAAAACCACTGATTTAGAGCACCATTTCCCAACAACAGGTCCATGGATCAGTGCTGGTTCCTGAGATCTCCCTGACACCATTTAGGAAGGCAGCAAGCCAGTCCCTAGTATCAAAAAGGTAGAGAAACACTGATTTAAAGAACCAAGATACCTTTGACAGCTAAGAGTTCCTTGCTGTCTTACATTGGAAGCCCAATATCCTTGAGTAGACACCCAGTGCATAATGTCTGTAAAGAACTTTAAAATGTAGATTTTACTAAAAACCCTTTAACGCGGTCTACTTGTGAAATATATTTTATATAAAAGTTACTTTATCTCAATTAGTAGCAGAATTTTTTCATTTTATTTCAAATACCCAGTTGTGAAAGAGATGGTTGTTTGGGTCTCAATTTTTCTTTCTTTCTTTCTTTCTTTCTAACACTACCTGATTAAATATTATTATTCTACTTTGAAATCTGGAAACCTTCTCAATCTGTTAAAGTTAAGTGCACCAATATAAAATGGTTAATCCTTCTTTGGGACAGGGAGTGTGACCTTCTCTCTGTTCAGAACCCCATAAAGGCACATTTTTCTCAGTTACAATTGTAGAAATCTAAATGAATTCCACTGACAATAAATAAATAAATTAAAAAAGGAGTACTTGTGGCACCTTAGAGACTAACAAATTTATCTGAGCATAAGCTTTCCTGGTCTACAGCTCACTTCATCAGATGCTTATGCTCAAATAAATTTGTTAGTCTCTAAGTGCCACAAGTACTCCTGTTCTTTTTGCGGATACAGACTAACAGGGCTGCTACTCTGAAAACTGACTTAAAAGTAGTTATCCCCGCGTCACTTTATATAACATATAAAGCTCAAGATAATAAAGTGAGCATGGGTTGAGAGAAGGTTCCTGCACGCCAAGAGTCTGATTCTGCTGCCCTTAATTTCTCCGAGAAGCGATTTACTGTGTAAACAATAATACTGATTTTCCATTCAATTTACCACATAAACATACATTTGGACTAAGGGCAACATAAGATACTATGCAAGAATGACCAAGGGTAACAGAACCAGTCCCTTTATAGCCTGTAGATGTTGTAAAGTGAAAGTAATTGAGGTAGTGTTCCTATGCACATTATGGAGGTATACAGGAGGGAGCTCCACTCTAATGTACCTTAAGGAATAAAATGTCATCCCCTGCCCCATAACTTTTAAGCTCACCTCTCTATGAAGTGCACAAGAATGGCATAGGACAAAGATTCAGTGCTTTCTAGTTAAATAGTTCCAGACTTATTTGCCAATTTTTGTAAGCCAGCAGAGTTCTGAAGCCCTGGAGGGGAACTACTTTTTATCTTTTCACCAAAAATCTGGGAAATTAATTTAATTATGCTGAGAACATTAAAGAACACATGGTTAAGCACTGAAAAAAATCAGGAAATGCAAAAGTTAACTGCATGCAAATACTCCAATAAAATATTGTGCAAGTGTTTCTACAACCTGAGACAAATTTGTTTAGCAATGTGTACTGTGTACTACCCTATTTATGCCATACATTGTTTTTAAAAATAACTTATACTTAACCAGTGGTACATTGTGTAACAGAGCAATAGTAAGTGTTAACTGCAAACTAACTGCCTCATCTCCTCTACTAAATTATTAGATTAGATGATCATGATGGTGCCTTCAGGCCTTAATCCATGAATCTACTGCACCTAAGGAAGGTTGTGGTGTTATGAGAGAAACAGCTGGTAAGTTATTAAAATATGTACCTGAGAGAAGAAAACATAAAAAAAACAAACTATCAAAGATACCCTGGACAATTATGACAATCAAAATAGTATAAGCATTCAAGAATAAAATACAGTACAAAGTGCTACAAAATACATAAGCAATGCTATAGAAAAATGTATATTAAACTGTATCTTTTGAGAAAAATAGTATGTTATCATGTAATAGAAGAATATTGTAGTAAAAATGCACAAGAGAACAAGTTAAGGGTTATACATGAAATCTTAACTTTTGCATTTCCTGACTCTTGTGTGCTTAACTGTGCAACTTTAACATTTGAGGCATAAAGTAAGAGTCTGTTTGGATGAGAAGAAATTGTATGCAGTTAATTTTACTCCTGAAGAAAATCCTTAGTTGCACATCAATACTAACATCCAAAATAAAATACATAGTTACTATGATGTTAACTGGAATGACCATAAGCCCTTTAGAAAGCAGTCTTATGCATAACGGTCCCTTCGGAGACAGAATTACATGGTGATTAAGAGGTTAATCTTGTAAGTGGAGAGGAAGGCTAGTTCTGCTGAAACTTTGGTGAGTCAAGCTTTCAAACAACAGAACTATTTATCCAAAATGTGAGTCGTATTCAGCCTGCGTGCAATGCAGTGTTAACATTTTAAGTCTGATTATACATTTTAATTACACTGTTTTGCTGCAGAAATAATATTGTATCATGTATACACAGTCTACAAGAAATGAAGTTTAGTATTGCCTAAAATAGAAAGCATTACTGCTTTTATACTAACCTCAATTTCCACAAAATTGTGAAACTGACACAAGGTAAGCCACAGAATTTCCAGCCTAAAAAAATAAAAAAGACAAGCTTTGAATGTAGCAAATAAGCAATACACAGAATGCTGAACTCTTCACCTAACATTATGTTTTTCAGGTAAGACACGTTTTTAAAAAATAAAACTACTTTTGGATTCCACCTTTGTGTGTTTTTACTGGTTTCTGTGACCATCTAAGAAGGTTTATTCCAAAGTTGCATATTAAAAAAAAAAGGCAATAAAGTAGGAAATCTGAAGCTGTAGAAAAAGTGGCATTCATTATGTAACAAGTCCACATTTACATACTTTTAACAAAGTAGTAAATTTGCTTTAAAAAGCATCACGGTCAACACCTATGTCATTTAAATAAAAAAGTCAGAAGGTGCTGAGACTTTTTGTTTTGACTTGTGGAACAAACTATTATCCACCTTTATTTTGAAGTTAGGTGTAAAAGCACAAGACCTGTTTTATTAGTCTAGCCTTGGAAAATAACAGAACCAGTTCAGTTTCAGACGGCACTGAGAAACTACTCTTCAGGCAGCCGATTAAGGATTTAGTAGGGTTCTAAAATATTTTGTCTTCCACTATAGCTACAGAAGTCGCATAGGCACTAATTCACCAAGGAACTGAAGCAGATGAGGAACAGCCTGGTGAATCTGAGTTACCTCCAATCAGTAGCAGAGTTGTATATGTTTTGTGTTGTCAGGAGTTTTCAATGTACTTAAGACTGCCTGGATTCAGAATGGATTGTTTGCCTTTAGGAAAGGGACCCTTTTCTGGTGGGGGACAGACAAATGTAGAGTCTTCTTTGCTTGACATTTGGCTAGTACCATGTTGAGTGAACAGAGCTGTATGGAGGAAACTTTCAGAAGTATCAAGTGTGGCAGCCCACTTAGAGATATTTTCCCAGAAAACATCTTACATCTTAGTCCACATTGGTTTCTGATTCAGTTTGAGGTGCTGGTTTAAACCTACAAAGCTTTAAATGATTAGAGTTCTGGCTGCCTGAAAAACAGCCTCTTATCTTGATGCTATATTACAGCAGGTAAGATCAATTAAGGCACTCAGCTAATAGCTCAGATACAGGAGGAGGCTAATGGCAGGGCATTTTCCATAGAATTCACTTTTCCTCTTGGTCTACAAGATTCAAAATCTGTCATTCATTTCTTATTCAAAAACCTCTATCTCCAGACATTTTTTTGAGCTAAAATATTTGAAAGCACACTTGTACGATTTCATATAACAATACCAAACTAATTCAGGAAAGCAACTGCAGCACAAAGGGAATAAAATAGGATTGACTTACGCTCCTGGACCTTGCCAGGTCCAAGTGATCGTATCCTACAAAACAAACAAAGATGCATTGCAAATTCAATTAATTTGTATTGTAAACTCTTTCACAGCACAATGCATGGCACATGCTCTAAATAAGGGGCGGGCAAACTTTTTGGCCTGAGGGCTGCATCAGGTTTTGTAAATTGTATGAAGGGCCGGTGAGGGGAGGGGGTCATGGCCCGGCCTCCACCTCCTATCTGCCTCCCCCTCCTCCCCCCGGACTCCTGCCCCATCCAACTCCTCCTCTCATTCCTGACGGCCCCCCCCGGGGGCCCTGCCCCATCCAACCACCTCTTCTCCCTGTCCTCTGACTGCCCCAAGAACCCTTGCCCCTGACTGCCCCCTGCTGCCCCATCCAACCCCCCCTCCTTCCTGACTGCTCCCCAGAACCCCTACCCCCATTCAACCCCGTCCCCCCCCAACCACCATCCACATCCCCACCCCCTGACCACCACCCCGAACTCCCATGCCCTCTATCCAACCCCCCCTGCTCCCTGCCGCCTTACTGCGCTGCTTGGAACACCGGTTGCTGGTGGCGCTACAGCCAGGTCATGCTGCTGCCACCGCCACCATGCAGCACAGAGCACCGGGTCAGGCTGGGCTCTGCAGCTGCGCTGCCCCAGGAGCTCACAGCCCCGTCGCCCAGAGCATTGCGCCAGCAGCAGAGTGAGTGAGCTGAGGCTGCAGGGGAGGGAAGACAGCAGGGGAGGGGCCAGGAGCTAGCCTCCCAGGCCTGGAGCTTGGGGACCGGGCAGGATGGTCCCGCAGGCCAGCTGTGGCCTGCAGGCCGTAGTTTACCCACCCCTCCACTAAATTTTCATGGAAATCACAATCCACTATTTTAAAAATCTACCTTACATTAAAAGTAAGCCTGCTAAGACAGGCACTTCAATCTGCCTTTTATACAGCAACAAAACAAATATCAGTTAAGCCCAGCTTTTACACACAAAATAATCAAATTTATAGCCCACTTACAGACCCAGAAATCCCTCAAAAGACAGAACATTGAAAAATATACTTCGAAATAAATATGGTGCAGATTCGTTTCCCTAATTAGCAGATTTTTCACATACAAAAAACACTGTCAGCATCCTTGACTTTTGCTTAAAAGAACAAAACAGTAAAGGAATAGAATTACATTGTCTCTCCTCCGACTCTCTATATTGTCTTGAACACAAAATATTTCTTTTTCTCTGAAGAAAACCAGCCACAGAAAATTGAAGATGCAGTACACGCACGCACACACACACACACACACACACAAAAACCCTAAAGCATTATAATTACTCCACGGACTCTGCCCTGTAAATTTTTCCTTAGTTTAATCTTGTTGGAGGTCTGCGCTGATTTGGGACAAGAGAACTGCCAGGAAAGGCACTCATTTATACAGCAAAATCATTCATTATATGGTAGTAGTGTACAGATATATAGGAAGCTACAGTTTGTACCATGAAGAACTTCTAATCTAAAAAGACAAAACCAGTGAAAGATGGGAGAGAAGGATGCAATATACAGAATGGTCAAGGTAATGACTGGCACAAATGTTATTAGTTCAGTGTCTTCCATTTTTGTTACACAGAAATAAAGCCATTCTCAATACCACCTCTACCTTGCCAATATGAGTTGGCTACCTTTTTGTTGGCATTATAGCAAAAGTGGGACTTTAAGAGGTATTTGAAACAGGAGAAGGTACTGCCTTTGCAGACTAGTTCAGAAAAGACTAGTTTCATGTGTAAGGGGAAGCCTGGAAAAAAAAGCACAGAAATTATTGAGGAAGAAGTGGACAAGCTAGGCATGAAGGCTATCAAGGGTGGAGTAAAAGGAGTGAAACATGGCATAAGAGAGAAGGGTAGAAAGTAGAAAGGGATAATTATGCAGGGCCTAGAAGAGGAGACCAAGAAGCAAATTTGATCCAGTAAAGAAAGGAATAATGGGGAGATGCAATATTTAGATCAAGTGAGGAAGGTTAATAGTAAAAGGGTAACAACATGGGTGTCAGGGAGGCAAGAAAGGAGCAGGTGACAGCAGCCAAAAGGGAAGACTATGGGGGCCTATAGAAAAAAAGAGTTTTAATTGTGTGGATTGGGGGAGGGGGGAACAGAACGTTAGAAATGCTGGAGGAAGAAAATGAAAGATTTTGCAAAGACCTGGATTTGTGATTTGGGGGGGGGGGGGAGGAGGAGTTTATGATGACCAGGGGCGGCTCCAGGCACCAGCACGCCAAGCGCGTGCTTAGGGTGGCAAGCTGCGGGGGGTGCTCTGTCGGCACCGCGGGACCAGCGGACCCTCCGCAGGCAAACCGCCGGAGGCAGCCTGCTTGCCGTGCTTGGGGCGGCAAAATCCCTAGAGCCGCCCCTGACGATGACTTCCAGGTTATGGGCTTGAGCAACTACATAGATGGATAATGGAAAATGGAGGCGTAAAGAGGGTTTGGAAGAAAGATAAGGACCTCAGTTTTCAAGAAGGAAATATCAAATAGATAGTAATTTAAGCACTACACCCTCCTAACTGTATGTTTCTAAATTTGATGCTTGGTACCAAGCTCAATTCAGAATCAATAAGATTAAGAGTCCCAGAATCTTGAAAGTTATGGACAATGTCAAAATCTTGCTTTAATACCTTCATCACTGCTTAAAACAGAAACAGAATAAAAGAAAGTAGCATGTACAAAAACCACAAAAATCAAAGTTAAATATGCTTAAATGAATCTGAAAGGTCAGCAGCTAAGAAAAAGAAATAGTGAATTGACTATAATGGCCAAAGTTAAATCTTTAAATATGTTATATGAAAAGAAAAAGGGACACTTTCCACCATAACCAATGCTGGAATGTGACTTAAGACTCATCCTACTTCTAGGGTGATGTGGCAACTTCCAATAGCCAGTTGTAATCTTCCATTGCTAGAAGGGCTGCTATTGGTGATCCTAGAGCTGCTAAAGTACCCTGGGACTGCAGACCTATTAAGTCTGGGTTTCTTTTATAGGAGTCTTTCATTTTCAGGAATTCTCCCTCAGGCATCTGAGTGTTGCCTGAATCGCTCAAATCAGAGTACACCTATGGCCTAGAGCAGCAACCATAGTTCTGTAGATAACCAGAGAAATCAAGCCTCCTCCCTAGATTGCCACTATTTGACCAGCAAATAGGACAGTCGTTTCTCAAAAGTGGGCAATGTCATAATACCTTGTTTCTGGGTAGTGATCTCATTAGGTAATGAATTCAACTCAGCATTCTGGCCACCATTTTAAGCAGCGGATATGACCTCTCTGACCTGGGAAATTCTAGCAGTTTGTTGCATCTGTTAACACTCCTGGGCAAAAAATTCTCAACACAAAAGTCACCTCAAGCAG
Organism: Mauremys mutica; assembly: GCF_020497125.1. NCBI lineage: Eukaryota > Metazoa > Chordata > Testudines > Geoemydidae > Mauremys > Mauremys mutica. The sequence goes on from NC_059073.1 coordinate 170,891,875, forward strand.
TTGTAACTCATGTGTCCCTCCCACCGCATATGTGGATTAATGATCAGTCTCTATTTTGGAAGGTGGGGTTCCTGGCTGCAGGAGACAGACTGGCTGAAGTTTATAATAGGCTCTCACTACCCTGTTATGTAAACACAGACAAGGAGTAGTGCCAGAAAACTGATGTTATCTGTGGCTGATGTAGATGCTCTAAATATTTATAATAGCTTCCAGCTCTCACTCATGGATAGCACTGATTATGATATGGTCATAGCACAGGTTGAAGCTTGTGTACCTAGAAAGTGAAACCTTTGAAAGATTCCTCTTCCACACAAGAGTGCAAAAGGAACAAGAAAGTATTGAAGAATATGTCACAAGCTCAAGGCTCAAGAGCCAGCCTTGCAATTTTAAGCCCCCGTTTGAGGATTTCCTGGTAAGAGACAGGCTGATGGTAGGCTACAGTGATGAGAAAGCACATATTTACAGAGAAATTGTTTGCTGACTGGAGAACAAGCCATGGAAATCTGCAAAGCAATGGAATAAGCAAAATTGTTGCTGTAGGCTTTAAATAAGGACAAGGGTCAAAAAACCAAAGGAAATTATCATGCAGCAGAATATGAAGGAGCATGAAAGGAATACATGAGGAAATCAGATGGTATTAGTGCTGTGGAGCGTTGTTAAGGCTGTTAAGTTATTAATGCTACTAGTCCTGCTGTCCAGCGTTAGCTGCACTAGCAGAGAGCGCAGCTTGCTGATTCAACAACCCTTGATGTTATTAATAAAGAAAGACCAGAAGGTCCGGTTTGATGGCAAAGGCACTCAGCCAGGTTTGTTGTTGAGAAAGCACAGTACAAGTGCCTCATAGGAGCTACAGGTATACTAACACATGTATGCCTGCAACAATGGTACCAGTTCAATCAGGACACTAGGATTCTGTCCCATAGACTAGCACAAAGATTCCCCTCCTATCACTTCTCCTTTTATATTTTGATACAAACAAGTTAGCAACTACACTCCAGTAGGTGTTAGTTACCACCCTAATCCTCATACACGTGAGTTCGAACAAAAGATCCTTATCCATTACCCTGTCATCCCCTCCTTATTTTTACAAGGGGTCAGTGTATTCTTGTATCATCTCTTATGAATGCTTTTAAATAGTTACTTGAGAGATCTATGCCCATCCTCTCCAGTCAGGAACGTGCTTACTTAGTTAGCTGATACCCAGTGAATTACTATTCTGCTGAGGCGAGTCCTACTCTTGTTCACAACCTTTGGTTCACGAAGCAAGTTATGCTTAGGGCTCCTGCAAGGCCTACAGTCCCTTCCTGTTTGTCGTTTTATGGGCAGGATGTTTACCCATCATCCCAGAAAAGCATAGTGAATTAACTGAAAATGACACTGCGGACTAAATACTGTTACTTGGCCATTTTGCTTTACTCATCCGTACATTCATTCCCCAAGTGTCTAATGGTCAACACATTCCCTTGTACAATCTGTGGACCGTTCCTCTTTTCTAATTGTTCTTAGTTCCATCTAGTGGGGCTGGCAACATCCAAAAAAGTAACACGTCCTATTACCCTTAATCTGCAGAGCAAGCTGAACTTACCAATTTGTTCGGATAACGCAAAACTACTGGCTGGACAGGAACTCCAGGAATAAATGCTCCTGGAAAGCACACATTACACATCATTAGTCTTTGGCATATTTTCTTATTGTCAGATAAATGACTCCTTACAAAAAAGATTATGTGATTATTGGTTACGTCGTTAGTCTGGTGTGTACAGTAGCAGAAATTCATAGCATGCTAGTGGAAAGAATACAAGATCTGGACGTTGCAAAATATACATCAATATTCCACAGAAAAAGTCATTTAAAAAAATGCAGTGTTGGTAACTGACAACAATGTATATACCTATCTTACTTAGAAGATACACGCATTTAGAAGAATGGAAATATAGACATTCAAAATCCACCAAAACCTACATAAATCATAATCAATTGTGAAGACATTCATATTACAGCCGAATCCCTAAATTTGACTCATGGTCAGGATTGTTGATTTTTTTATATATATTTGTTGTTTCTGCCTTTTAACAGTTGTTGTCAGATGTGGATTTCGTAAAAATCTGGTAGTCAAGTATCTTGTAAAAAGGTCTCACAAATGAATTTGATATATTTTTATGAAGTTACCAGTTTTGTTGATAAAGGTAACTGTGTTAACATAACAGACTTCTGTAGGGCATCTGACTTTGTACTACAATACATTCTGATTAAAAATAGCACTCTAAAATATATCACATAAAAGATTAAAAACTATTGTACAAAATGTAATTATTAACGTGGATTCACCACCACTAACTGAAGATACTTTGAGGGGGGATCAAGCAGCAATCTGTTCTTGTCTCAGTGGTATTTAATGTCTATCAGTGGTCAGGAAGAAGATAAACAATCTCTACCAGTAAAATTTGCAGATAAAGATCTGTCAAGTGGTAAATCAGATAAACAGATTACTCACACAAAGTAATCTGGAGTCCCTGGCAAAAACAGCTCATATGAACCATTTGCCTGTATTAAAGTGCATCTGGAAGGTCAACCAGCTAGGAACAAAGAACGTAGGCCATACAAAATGGGGCAATGTATCCTGCAATGTAATGACTCTGAAAAGGACTTTTGGCACCAAGAAGCAAGTGGGAAAGTCAGAGGCAATAAGATTTCAGAGGAAGTGGGTGAAGGGAGTAGAGACTAAGACAGCTAGGACCAGGGGAAGTAGGGAAGTTGAGTACATTTGCAATGGGGGTGGAGAGCAGAATGGGCTGGATCAGTGGAAAACCGGAAGTGTGGGTGCAATAAGAACTTAAGGCAGTAAAGGGATTTTGTAGCATGTTTCTGGGTGGTCTAGAGTGCAACAGGGAGCAGGAGAGCCAGCAAACTCTCCTAACATACACACATTTATATTAGTATAGAAGTGCTTTTGCTGGTATAGCTAATACTCAGTTGACAAACTATGCCAAATAAGCTATACCAGCAAAAGCACTTTGGTACTACTATAACTGTGTTTACAGTAGGGCTTTTGGCAGTACAGAAATGTTTGGGGACGGGGAGGAGAAGGGGAGTCCTCCTAACTGATATTACTATATTGCCAGAAGTCTTGGCATAGGCCTGGCCAGAGGGCATCTCCGCTGAAGAACATGTGTGGCATCCAATGGGAAGAGGACAGTCAACTACAGACTGCGCAGCAAGTATTGTAGCAGCCTCAAATAGTCACAGATGTACATTGATCCCTTAGACTGCATGTTTCAGAGGGGTGCTAAGACCGCTCCAGCATCATAAGGAATGCAAAAATTCAGTAGGAAAAACACTCATCTTTCAGATTCTTATACACATTCCAGAAAACAGTCAAAAATGGTAAATTTAATTAGATGCAAGTTTTGTGTAATGATAAAACTAGAGTCCATCTATAAGATAAAAAAATTCCACTTCAACCGCACCTTATTACCATTTTTTTTATTCAAATTCTATAACTGCAAACCATTTACAATGGCAACCAATATATTAAAAAATATATACAATATGAGAACATTCTGTAAAGAAAGCTATGCTTCATACCTACCAGGCTTGAAGGTAATTAGACAAGATCGGTTTGTGCAAGTTCCTTCTGGGAATATCATTATCTTGGAGCAAAAACAAAATTTACTGTTACAGAATATTTGTTGTATTTACATCTTTTCAAAACCAATATTAAAACTCTTCACATCTGAGTTATACTAATTTAAGAAAAAGTAAGCAAGCTAAAGAAAATGTTTAAATGACAGCATGGTCTTTTGAAGTCACGAAGACTTTCAGATGCATGGAATCTGACACATAAACTGTGGAATAGGATATTTTATTTATTCTTTAAACCAGTGTTTTCCACGGCACATGGTAGCATGAAGGACTAGCTGGTGGGAGAACAGGGGGAACAGACTGCCAAACTATTTTCCAGATTCTCAGTTTCATTTTAAAAAACACATGAACCATGTGTAACTGATAGAGAGAGGCCTGCTTGAGTTTGAAGACAGCATAACACAACCAATGTTTCTCAGATGTAACTGTTGCATTCATTTCAATAGATGCTAACTTTGCAACGATACTTTAAATGTCAACACTGATAACTACTTCAGTATTCTGGATCTAGACTGTTCTCAGTGGTAGAAGATGACAGAACAAGGAGTAATGGTCTCAAGTTGCAGAGGGGGAGGTTTAGGTTGGACATTAGGAAAAACTTTTTCACTAGTAGGGTGGTGAAGAACTGGAATGGGTTACCTAGGGAGGTAGTGGAATCTCCTTCCTTAGAGGTTTTTAAGGTCAGGCTTGACAAAGCCCTGGCTGGGATGATTTAGTTGGGTTTGGTCCTGCTTTGAGCAGGGGCTTGGACTAGATGACCTCCTGAGGTCCCTTCCAACCCAAAGATTCTATGATTCAGAGCATGTAAGAAAGGATGCACCACTAGTGTTTCCCAAAGTTGTTTTTATTTGAGAGAGGTGACAATGTACCCATGTCCACTCCCTAGACACTACTGTAATAATCTTTGTACAAAGTATGCTTTTAAGATGTCATTTGAAAACATATAATTTGCTGGTCAATACTGTCCTCATAAAATGTGCGTAGCAACATTGTATGTGAAGTTATATGGTGTTATTAACACATGTTCCAAACTGAGGTTGGCAAACAAGTCCGTCTCAAACGAAGGAATGTATGCTCTGCTTAATTTGCATTTAAGCAGTAAACAAAGTAATCAAGCAGCAAGGGAAACAAAAAAATAGGATCCAACAGGTAAGGAAAAGCAGCAGGGAACATCCTTTCCTATGGAGACTGTCTCCTGAATCTCAGCTGGAGATGTTTTCCAAGAAAGGGAACGATACTATAAACATGAAGGACAAACACCCCAACGCACCCCTCCTCTTTCTCTGTCCTTCGATTCACTACACCAAAAGGAACAAAGGAAACAGTTATTGAACTGGAGAAGGGGTTCCGATGTTACCCATCAGTTCTGTGTTCTTGGGGAACCAGGGCGCAGTATCCAGCCTCTCGGATTCGCGAAGGACCCCACTACCCCAGCCTCTGCTTGAACCAAAACTGACCAGAAGAAAGACTTACAAAGAGTGGGAGATACACCTAAATCCCTCCGGAAAACGGTGACAGGAAAGCAACTCCCCTAGCCTTATCTGCATTGAAGATGGAACAGGGAGGCATCTCCATTAGCATACAGAATGGAGAACAGAGGTTCCAAGGCAAGAACCACACTGAACTCTGGGACCAGAAAAGCAGGGAAGCATTGCATGATGGGGGATCTTTGCTCCAGATGTTAATGAACCTATGCCTGCACACACCCAGCTCAATAGTTATCAAACCAAATCTAGTAATAAATCCTTTATTGGTATCCAAAATACTGAAGTTGCCTAATTGCGTTGTGAACTCCCTTGAAGGAACACCGCCTATAGCCAGGAATGATCAGTTCCTATTGTCTAGCCTGAACAAAACAACTTTGGTATACTCCTCTGAACCATCAGTTTACCCATTAACAAATCTAGAGTTCTCCCTTGAACCATTGTTGTTTCCCTACAAAAACCCCTACTCACACTCAAGTAAGGGTTCTGATGCCTGGATCCAAAAACTGCATCAGTTCCATTGGGACTTCATCTTCTCCTGACTGATCATGCTGTGGGCTCTGCCTGTCTCCAACACTCCAGACCCTCAGCTACCACCACCACCTGGGAACCCCGACCAGTTCAAGCTTCATGGAGTGGTGAGAACCCAACTCTCCCTCCCTCTCGCTATCTTTTTTTTTTTTTTCTACTCTAGGTATAGCTTTCCAACCCTGACTTGGGCGATCAGGTATAGTTTTCTAAACCTGACTTTTGTAATTAAATTTAAGCTAGATTTAATCTTGTAACTGTTTTGTTTGTTTGGCTCTCCTTGCATGGTTACTACTAGGCAATAAATAACTTTTATGGTTAAGGTGGTTGCTTCCCTCCCTCCCTCCCTCCCTCTCTCTCTCGTGTTTTTGGCTTCCCCATTTGCTCTGCAGCAATGCTCCTCTTACCTAAGCTAAAGATCCCTGCAGTGCCCAAAAATCCTGTGAGGTTTGCTCATCAAGTGGGTTACTACCAGAACAGTTGTAATGTGAAAGTGGGGATAGGGACGTGCTGAACCTGTGGCATGTGAGGGTGGCAGCTTGGAAGTGCTGCTCGACTTAGTTTGCTCAGGCGTACTCTATTCTGGTGTAGTGCCTGTGGCACATGAGGGTGGCAGCTTGGAAGTGCTGCTCGACCCAGCCTGCTGAGTCCAGGGGCATATAAGGGTGGCAGCTTGGGAGTGCTGATTGACCTAGTCCGCTCAGACATGCTGGGGGGGACCTAGGTCCTGCGGGATAGCTCCTTTGGGAGGGAACTTGCAGAAGGGAGAAGTAGAGCTCCGTATGAAAACAAGTGACACAAGCAGTAAATTGATAGAATTACAGAACCTTCCCTCCCACACCCAGAAGAGTAACCCTAATAAATGAGCATACCCCAAAGTAATGGGCAAATCTGGTAACACTGACCTAAGAAGTTTGGTCAGTGAGACTGCTGAGAGAATGTGGTGAAATAACTTTGCTTAACGTAGTCTGTTAAATAAGGCACTAGTTAAGTTTTATCTTTATTTTTCTTGTAACCATTTCTGACTTTAATGCCTCATCATTTGTACTCTCAAAATCTCTTTTTAGTTAACAAACTTGTTTTATCTTATCTAGTGTGTTTAAACTGAAGTGTCTGTGAAACTCCATCTGGGGTAACAAGATGTGTGCATATCAATTCTATTAATAAAATGTGGGATTTTATATTAGTTTGTATTTTCCAGGAAAGAACTGGGCGGTACAGAACATACATTTTGGGGAGAAAATCTAGGACTGAGGATACACTGCAACATAACCAAGGTGGGGCTGGGCTGGCTGCAGCACACACACAACATAGCTGGGAGTGACTTACATGTTGAAGGCTGTTCCCAAGCAGTCCTGACTGGAGGCTACAGCAGCAAAGCAGTTTAAAGGGCTCTCCAGGTTAGAGGCCACGGGTGACAGCTACTCAGTCTGGATTGTATCCTGGGTATGTCACGGGGGAGGAAGGAAGAAGGGAAGGGGACACAAAGGACTTGCCAACAGGGCATGGAAGATGTGCAAGTTAAACTATGAAGGGGAGGGATAGTTCAGTGGTTTGAGCATTGGCCTGCTAAGCCGAGGGTTGTGAGTTCAATCCTTGAGGGGGCCACTTAGGGATCTGGGGCAAAAATCTGTCTAAGGACTGGTCCTGGTTTGATCAGGGGGTTGGACTAGATGACCTCATGAGGTCCCTTCCAACCCTGATATTCTATGATATATAAGGTATTATGTTCTCTATATTTTCTGGGGGGGGGAGGGAGGGATAGCTCAGTGGTTTGAGCATTGGCCTGCTAAACCCAGGGTTGTGAGCTCAATCCTTGAAGAGGCCATTTGGGGATTGGTCCTGTTTTGAGCAGGGCGTTGGACTAGATGATCTCTTGAGGTCCCTTCCAACTCTAATGATCTATAATTCTAAGGCTATGAACAACACACAGTAAGGGTGCAATTAGTTTCATTTTGCTGAATAAGAGCTTGGCATTGAAGAGACTGGAAAACATTGCTTAAACTATACCATTTATATTTTAATCACGGCAGTAAAAAAGATTGCATTACATTATATTTTGACTTGAGCTGCTGAGCAAAGGCATAGGATCAAGTATTAAAGTCCCAATCTTAAAAACACTTACAGAGGTGAGTGACTATCTTATGCCACTGACGTATTCTGTTTCTTATTCATGTTGACTACAGGATTATACCTGGTGTGCTTAAGAAGAGCTATAATTTGCGTTGCTTAATATTTCATTCTATAGGTCTTTCAACAATTTGCGAATTTTCATCTTTCAGGTACCTTGTCTCTCCCAAATTAGGGTTTTTGAGTTTAGGGTTTTGTTTTTTTAGTTTGAGCCAAACTGGTTCAATTTTTCTGAATGCGAATGCAATGGATCGGAAAAGAAAAGGCAAAGACCACCCACCAACACCCACCCTCTTTATATCAATTGGAATGCACTTTTTAATGCACAGGTACTTTGTGATGGTACTTTGTAAGGCTCCAAGCTCTTCTCCCTTGTTGTGGGTGCTAATGGTATAGGAAAGGGAGTACATGCCAAGTCCTCTCTCACTGAGGGACTCCACAAAATCAGGAACTACTCTAATCGAAATTTATGTCTATTTAAAATCTACTTGTTTGCCGGATTATGCTGGCACATATGCTTATCAAATATGACTTATTAGCAGTTACTGAGAAAAGGGATTACATAGATGCACATCTAGTGCTAAGACTAAAGCCAGAGACTGGCTATCTTCAAAAAACAGGAGAGTTTTTAATATGCTTCAGATTTTAAAATAAAAATGCACATACTTCTAAAAAGTTTAGGGCTGAAATACAGTAGTCATAACCGTCCCTCCTTTTCTATTTCCTCCCTCCCCCCAAATTCAAGTGCAAGAACCTCAGCTGCTGATTAAATTTAAAGGCTTCAGATGCTACTAACATTTTTGGTCCAATGGAAATTTTCTCCAAGGACTAAAAATTTTATAATATAACTTAAAGATCATGCTAGCAATGTGTTGTGCAAAGAAACATTTTAAATCTTGCATTCATGGAGAAAAAGCATGTAGGTCTAGTATGTCCTCTATGGAGGAAAAAAAAGACTAAAATTTGCTTCTCAAAGCCAACAAATGTCAAATATCACATAAAAGAGGTTATACTATACCTGTGGCCACTTGCCATCAGATTGAGCACGTCTCTTTATCTCTTCAACAGTTTTTCTGCGAGAATCTTGGTCTGACCGAGATACAAATACTGGTCGTATATATTTTATTAAAGCTGAAAAGAAACAACACAAATTTTTCATAGAACTGCTTTAAAAATCGATGAATCTATGAAATATTCAAGCACAGAAGGGACCACTGTGATCATCTAGTCTGACCTCCTGTATAACGGGTCATAGAACTTCCCCTAATAATTCCTAGAGCATAGCTTTGAGAGAAAACATCCAATCTTTGATTTAAAAATTGTCAGTGAAGGAGAATCCACCATGACCTCGGTAAATTGTTCCAATGGTTAATTAAATTTTTATGCCTTATTTCCAGTCTGAATTTGTGTAGCTTCAATTTCTAGCACGTGGATCACATTATACCTTTCACTGCTAGACTGAAGAGCCCATTATTAAATATTTGTTCCCCGTGTAGGTACTTACAGACTGTAATTAAGTCATCCTTAAATCTTTTCTTTCTTAAGCTAAATAAATTAATGTTATATCCTTTGAACAAGAGTCCTTGTTACAAGCAAATAATGACTCTTTTTGATTGGCTTATACACCTGTACCTCGATATAACGCTGTCCTTGGGAGCCAAAAAATCTTACCGTGTTATAGGTGAAAACGTGTTATATTGAACTTGCTTTGATCTACCGGAGTGCACAGTCCCGCCACCCCCCCCCCCAAGCACTGCTTTACCACGTTATATCCAAATTTGTGTTATATCGGGTGGCGTTATATCGAGGTAGCGGTGTATTATATTATTTCAATGTAAAATTAAAGCAAATCCTTGAACCATTTTCATTACCTAACTTGAGAGAAATGCAAAAAGTAAAATGAATAATGAAAAGTAAATTAAATTTTTTAAATGCACTTGTAATAGACCAAGACCTTATTTGTAACAGGAGACTATGTGAATGTGATTCTAAAATACAAATTTGACTATCGTTTAAAGCACACTTACTTTTTGGGACAGCAAAATAGTTACGTTTGACCACCCATGGGCCAGAACATTTCCTCCTGTGACTTAAGGGAGGAGAACCTCTGTGAGCATCTCCCTCATTGAGATCCCCCTCACAATCCTACAGGAAAGCAGGATTTCTTCTGTTGTGCAGTAATTCACAAGGCACACCCCAAACCTGGCTTGGTAAAGGTGTTTGGAACTTCAAGTTTCTGCTTTACAAGTCTCCATTAAGCCATGCTGCTGAAGCATTTCTCCCCATAGGCAACACATCATCTATTTGATTTTCTGGGCTAGATTAAAAAGACCTTTAGTAAGCCAGTATTCTCTCCTGTGAAGGAATTTATACATCATAATTAAGTCACCTTCTAATCTTTTTGACAAGCTAAAGTGATTGAGCTCCCAAAGTCACTTCCTGTGCAGTGGTGCCCAACCTTATTACACAGGAGGACCACATAAACCTAAGCACAACCTTGTGTGGGCCAAACAGATTCTACATTCACCTCTACCCTGATATAACGCAACCCAATATAACATGAATTCGGATATAATGCGGTAAAGCAGCGCTCGGGGGGGGGGGGAGAGAAGGGCTGCGCACTCTGGTAGATCAAAGCAAGTTCGATATAATGCGGTCTCACCTATACCACGGTAAGATTTTTTGGCTCCCGAGGACAGCGTTATATCGGGGTAGAGGTGTATTTTAATAAGATGTAAAGTCACCTGTATTATTTATATTTTAAGTTCAACTTGCTTCATATGTATTTAGGTAGGTTGTTTCTAGGTACAGTATTGTCTATTTACACATTTATGTAAATTAAAATGTAAATATGACAACAAAATGCTAACGGAATGGCTGTTAATATACTGTGTTGAAGCAGGCTGCGGGTCTTAAGAAAATGCTCTGGTGGGCCATATATGGCTTGCAGGCCGTTGGTTGGGCACCCCTGCTGTAGGGCATTGTTCTGCAGCCCTTAAAATCACTTTGCGGTTCTTTTCTGCACCCTCTTCAATGTTTCAGCACCCTTTTAAAAACATGGACACTAGAACTGTATGAAGTATTGCACAATTGGTCTAACCACGCCATATACAAAGGTAAAAAATCATATCCCTACTCCTACTCACTACTCCCCTGTTTATACATACAAGGCTTGCATTAGACATTTTTGCCACAGAATCACACTGGGAAAGTGTTGAGTTACACGTGCACTATGACCCCTAAATCCATTTCATTGTCACTGCTTTCCCCATTCTGTAGCTCTGGCCCCAATTCCTTGTTCCTAAATATGTAACTTTGTAGTAAAAAAATTTATTTGGGTGGCCTCAGGTTATTAAGTGATCCAGATTGCTCTGCATGACTGCCCCGGTCTCACCATTATTTACCATTCTGCCAATCTGTTGGTCATCCACAAATTTTATCAGCAGTGATTTTATTTCCAAATCATCAATGAAAATGTTGAATAGCATTGGCCCTAATGAATCCCTGTGAAAAATCCCACTAGAAACATCAGCAAAGATCCTGTGGCACCTTATAGACTAACAGACGTATTGGAGCATGAGCTTGCGTGGGTGAATACCCACTTCGTCGGATGCATGTCGATGAAGTGGGTATTCACCCACGAAAGCTCATGCTCCAATACATCTGTTAGTCTATAAGGTGCCACCGGACTCTTTGCTGCTTTTACAGATCCAGACTAACACGGCTACCCCTCTGATACTAGAAACATCCTCATTCAACAATGATTCCTCATTGACAGCTACTTTTTGAGATCTGTGAGCTACCCATTTCTTTATCCACTTAACATATACTTTACTGATACTGTATAGTGCTAATATTCATCAGAATGCCATGTGGTATTTACTCAAATGCCTTTCAAAAAATCTAAGTATTTTACATCAACCAAACTTGTCATCGCCTCAAAAAATTAAATCAGGTTTGTTTGAATAGACTTATTTTCCATAAAACCATATTGACTGGCTTCAATTATAGTCCTATTCTTTAATTCTTTATTAACTGAATTCCACATCAGTTTTTCCATTAATTTGCCCAGAACTGATGTCAAGCTAACTGACCTAACTAGCCTTTTTGAATATTGGTACATTAACTGTCTTCCAGTCTTCTGGAATTTCCCTGGTATTACATGGTTTATTAAAAATTATCAGCAGGCCAAAGATCTCCTCAGCCAGCTCTTTTCGAGGTGTTGGGTGTAAGATATTCAGGCCTGCTGATTTAAGACTCTTTTGCCTTAATAGATGCTAATATACTCCTTAGTTACAAATGGACTGGAAAATCACTCTCAGATGAAAGGAGTGTATCGTCCTAGTTTTTTCCAAGTACAGGACAGAAAATTTATTGAACTCTTCTGCCTTTTCTGAATCATTTGTAACAATTTACCATCTCTATCTAGCAAATGGACCTTTACCATTACTAGGATTTCTTTTGTTCTTAATATACTTTTAAAAAACTCACTGTCCTTAGCCCTTGTCAGACATGTCAGTCCCTTATCAATTTTCTATACTTCATAATTTATATAAATTACTATCTAGTTTCCCACTGTTATATATTGCTTTATTTCCAATTGCTACCTTCAATGAACCATATTTTATACATATTTTCTTGGTTATGAGGGTTCTTCATTTGCCCATATTGAATTTAAATCAGGTCATGATCACTAGTCCCTAGGCAACCACCAGCATCTATTTCAGCAATTAATTCACCTTTATGTGTCACTCTTGTGATGGGTGCAATATCTCTTCTGTTAGAAAATTATCTATACCTTTTAGACATTCTAATGGTGTTCTACTACTGTCTGCATGAGACCTCCAGCAATCCCCCATAATATCACAATTACTTTCCAAACATTACAGACAGGTGCTTAAGGAGAAACTCATTCTGTTCTGATTTGATGGTCTGTAGCACCCCACACCACCAATACCCCCTTCTGGGCTTTGTTTCCACATTGATCAATATGCATTTCAAGATGCTGTGGTTCAGAGTTATCAAAAACTCTAAAACAGGTAATGATATCTTTCATGTAAATTGCCACCCACCCCACATACTGCCTTTTTACACATGCTATCCTTCTTAAAATATATATATATATAACACCACTAATTTTAACATTCCAATCATGCAAATTATCCCACCATCTTTCTGTAATGCCAGTTATAGCAAGTGTCTTTTCAATGAAAATTTCCAGTTCTTCTTGTTACTCAGACCTCTAGAATTAGTAAGTGAAAATTTTCTTCTGTTCACATTCTTTGCCACCTTGATTCAAGTTTTTCGTGACATTGAATTTGTACTGCACATGCCTTCTTAGCACCCTCCCTTCACATTGGGGGACCCTCCCTGCTCCAGCTAATCTCCAACTAAGAAGATTAGCCACTATGCTTGTAAGATGCAGGCCCATCCTGTTTATACAGCCCCAGATCCTGCTGTAACTTGGCCTAATACATCGAAGAAACCAAAACCTTCAGCTTCACATCAGTAACGCAGCCAAAGGTTCACCTCCAATATTTTCTGCCTTCTCTCTCATGAGACCGGAAGGCTCTTCAATAAGATGACCTTAAAAGGGGAGGGATAGCTCAGTGGTTTGAGCATTGGCCTGCTAAACCCAGGGTTGTGAGTTCAATCCTTAGAGGGGGCCATTTAGGGATCTGGGGCAAAAATCTGTCTGGGATTGGTCCTGCTTTCAGCAAGGGGTTGGACTAGATGGTCCTGAGGTCCCTTCCAACCCTGATATTCTAGGATCTTTCCTCTTCTTCTGCTCTCCCAAGATCTCTGAAATCTTCTCTAGTGTGTCGAGTTCCATGTGATGACATGATTCCAATGTGTATCAACACCAGTGGAGACTTGCCAGATGACTTCATAATCCCATTCAATCTTGCAATTACAGCTCATATTTTCATTCCAGTGAGTCAGCATACCATCCTGTTGTCCTTTCTGAATTCTCTCTCCATGGTAACTAGTCATCACTGATGATTGCTTATCTTCTTAGGATGGCTGAAGTACCTCTCTTGATAGGAGTTTTTGTGAAGCAAGCAGCTATCAACCACGTCACTGTAGCTGGTATGTTCTATTCTCCATATAAACACACTCCAGTAATTGCTGAATACTTGGTAACAGTTGGTATTTCCAGCCAGATTGAATGACTCCTGGCTCTTTCCCCTTGTGCTTACATATAGTCACATATGTACGCCTTCCAGTTGCCTTATAACTGAATCTTCTTCCAAGTCAGACTGGCAGCGAGCTTGGGGCATTTTCGCCTTCTTCTGCAGCACATAGTGATGGATCACTTGCTAAGATTATCTGGGTATATCTCACTTAATCATTTCCCTGCCATTGCGGGGGCCCTCGACCAGGGGTCGGCAACCTTTCAGACGTGGTGTGCCGAATCTTCATTTATTCACTCTAAAATCAGCTCGCGTGCCGAAGGCAGCACCGGTGCCATAGGTTGCCTACGCCTGCCCTAGACACTGGTGCACCTTCAAATCATAGAATCTCAAGGTTGGAAGGGACCTCAGAAGGTCATCTAGTCCAACCCCCTGCTCAAAGCAGGACCAATCCCCAACTAAATCATCAGCTTCGTAAAGCCTGAACCTTAAAAACCTCTAAGGAAGGAGATTCCACCACCTCCCTAGGTAACCCAGTCCAGTGCTTCACCACCCTACTAGTGAAAAAGTTTTTCCTAATATCCAACCTAAACCTCCCCCACTGCAACTTGAGACCATTAGTCCTTGTTCTATCATCTGATACCACTGAGAACAGTCTAGATCCATCCACTTTGGAACCCCCTTTCAGGTAGTTGAAAGCAGCTATCAAATCCCCCCTCATTCTTCTCTTCTGCAGACTAAACAATCCCAGTTCCCTCAGCCTCTCCGCATAAGTCATGTGCTCCAGCCCCCTAATCATTGCCCAAAACTGGATAGTACTCCAGATGAGGCCTCACCAATGCCGAATAGAGGGGAATGATCACGTCCCTCAATCTGCTGGCAATGCCCCTACTTATACAGCCCAAAATGTCGTTAGCCTTCTTGGCAACAAGGGCACACTGTTGACTCATATCTAGGTTCCTTGGTTCCTCCTATTCTCTGTCTATGGCACATAACAGCCGTGTCTCCTGTGTGCTGAAATATTTTGGTCTAATTTCAGTTGTTGGGTTTACTGTGCTGGTGGTGGCCTGTGCTATACAGGAGGTCACACTTGATGATCTGGTGGTCCCTTCTGCTCTTATGACTTCCCCTTGTGAAGTCTGCAGCAAGCATTTCTGAAAATGGTTGTCCAAGTTCTCAGAGGTTACACAGTGTTGAAAACTTGCACTTCCAGATAATATATCTTTTCCTGCAATATAGCCACCAGTTTTCACTTAAGCACATCTTGTGTCTTTTGGTAGAAAGGAAAAGCATAGCACATCTGTGACAAATGAAGGTGGGGGGGAATAGCTCCCTTTTATGGTCACCCAGCCAGCCAGCAGCTATAAAACCGCTCTTAGTGGCTGTTCTCTAATTGCTCTACCTGTAAAGGGTTAAAAAGTCTCACTGCTATGCATAGGTAAAAGGAAGTGAGTGGACACCAGGCCAAAAGAGCCAATGGGATGGCTAAACCTTTTTCAAATTGAAAAACAACTCCCCTTTTGTCTGTCTGTGGTTGTTCTCCTCGAAGAGGCAGACAGGGCTGCAGTTATGCTGTAAGAAGCTTTGGGCCTGGTATGAAAAATCTTCAGTATCATACCTAGAAACTACTCATTTAAAACTCCAGATATGTAAGTAGATCAAGAAATATCTAGGAAGATGTGATTAGGTTTATTTCTTTATGGCTTGTGGATTCCTCTGTGCTAACCCCAGGTGTTTTTTTCTCTTGCTTGTAACCTTTAAGATAGACCTCAACAAAGCTATTCTTAATGCTTAATCATTGCAGTTGTCTTTTCTTTGAGGGAGTCAATAAGCATGTGGACAAGGGTGATCCAGTGGATATAGTATACTTGGACTTCCAGAAAGCCTTTGACAAAGTCCCAGACCAAAGGCTCTTAAGAAAGCAAAGCAGTCATGGGATAAAAAGGAAGGTGATTTCATGGATCAGTAACTGGTTAAAAGATGGGAAACAAATGGCTAGTTTTCAGAATAGAGATAAACAGTGGGGTCCCCCAAGGCTCTGTACTGGGACCTGTGCTGTTCAACATATTCATAAGTGATCTGTGATGGGTCCCCGGGCTACAACCTGGACTGTGGGATCACTAAGCCCTCTGTTCCACCAACCTGGGCTGCCTCTCACACTGTGATGCTGATGTCAAGCTACAAGCACTGCACTTACGCAGACATCCACAGGCAGGGACACACTCAACTGTGTTACGTGAATGATCTTGCAGCCACTCATGAACCATCAATAGAGAGCCTCAAGCCAATTCCCCGCCCACCAACTCCCCAGCCTTGCACCCCCAAACTGTACTGTCATGCACTGGTCAGAAGCCAGACCAGTGTATGTTGATTACTTAGGCATGGTGTACACTGTGGGGGGAAATCGATCTAAGTTACACAACTTCAGTCGACGTATTTAGATTGACTTACCATGGTGTCTTCACCACAGTGAATCGACTGCTACCACTCCCTTGTCAACTCTGCCTGAGCCTCTCACAGCGCTGGAGTACAGGAGTCGGCATGAGAGCGCTCGGGGACCGATTTATCACGTCTAGACTAGACGCAATAAATCGATCCCCGCTGGATCGATCGCTGCCCACCGATCCGGCTGGTAGTGAAGACATACCCTTAGTTTGCCTCGTCTTCATAGGAAAGTGGCCAGGCACCAGCCTTTGTAATCTGAGATGAGATTTCCCAAGCACTTCCACAAAAACACAGTTTTAGGTAAATTATAAAACAGATTTATTAACAAAGAGATAGATTAAGGGTAGGTCTATACTTACCTGCCAGGTCGACGCGTAGCGTTCGACTTCTCGGAGTTCGAACTATCACGTCTAATCTAGACACGATAGTTCGAACTCCGAACGCGCTCCCGTTGACTCCGGAACTTCACCACCGTTAACGGCGGTGGCGGAGTCGACGGGGGAGCCGCGGACTTCGATCCCGTGGCGTCTGGACAGGTAAGAAGTTCGAACTAAGGTAGTTCGACTTCAGCTACGCTATTCGCGTAGCTGAAGTCGCGTACCTTAGTTCGACCCCCACCCTAGTGTAGACCAGGCCTAAGTGATTATAACTAGCAGGCATAGAGATCAAAGTTGGTTACCCAAGAAACAAAAATAAATTCACAATCTAATTCTAACTTTAGCACACTAAGCAAGATTTAAATCAAACAATGTCTCAGCCTAACAGATGGTACAAGCAGGTTATTGTTCCTCAATACACAGACTCAACTCCCTTTCCAGGCTGGGACCATTCCTCCCCAGTTCAAAGTTTTTTTCCTCCAGAAATTCTTCCAGGTATTGAGATGGGGTTTCAGGGAGAGAGGCCGGAGGTAGAGAGGCCAAGTGATGATATCACTTTCTCTTTTTATACCTTCTTCCAACTGCTAGAAAGATCCTTGCTGTGACATGGGGGTCAGTGAGTCCCCATTAGTCAAGCAGTCTCCATTGTGTATGTGCCTTCTCTAAGGAGCCTCTGGGATAGTGGATTGTTTTCTTGAGGGGCCATTAACACTATCTGAGCCCTCCTTTGTTGCAATTGGAAGGCTGGTTGTGGGTATTCCCAACCTCACAACATATTTCAGTAACACATATAGAAATACTTCATAACTGCGCATACAATAGTGCATAAAATGCAACCGGATATTGTTCAACAGATCAAGACTTAAAAAATGATATCTCACAAGGCAAACTTTGCACAAAACATATCATAGTCATATCACAGCAGTGAATATGGGGGTTCCAGGGTACTACTTGGAGACACAGTGTCACAAGAGGATTTTCCTCGCATTAGCTAATTGTCAGGAGGGGTATATCAATGCCTTGAATGTCATAAGTGAGCAACCATTAGTATCATTTGTTTGGCGAACCCCTTTAGTGCTGTGGACAGACCAAAGGGTAGAAATGTATACAGGTAGTGGCTGTTTCTCTACTACTGAATGCAAGTATTTCCTGTGTGGTGCTGCATGAATTGCCAGGTAAAAATAGGTGTCCTCAAGGTCGAGAGCTTCCCTGGATATGGTTAATGGTGGGACAGCTTCCCTTGATATGGTTAGTGGCAACACAATTATGGGCACGGTTAGTAAGGGAGGTCTCAGGAGTGATTGTAGAGCCAGGCTGGTGACTGATTTGGAAGGTGTGACTTTAGAAGAGTCATGGACCTGGTGACCAATTTTCAATCTATGTCAGCTGGTAATGCTGATCAGCTCTCTGAGGCCTTGTCTACATTACTGCAGTAAGTCAACCTAAGTTACGCTACTTCAGTTACGTGAATAATGTAACTGAAATCAACGTAGCTTAGGTCAACTAGCCGAGGTGTCTACACCGTGCTGTGTCGACAGAAGACGCTTCTCTTCTTGGGCATTTGGAGAACCAGAGTTGATGGGAGAGAGCATCAATTGCAGCAGTATAGACATGGCCTTAGTTGTGGGAGATATACAGGATGGGTTTGCCTTGACAGGCTCAAGCCCACCATTGACTGGCATAGCTAGTCTGCCAGCTGCAGAAGAATGAAGGTGATAAAAAAATGTCATCGTCTTAGACAACTTTGAGTTGTATGTCCAGAGTGTCAGCACTATGGCTCAGATGATCTTGGAAGAATTTCAAGTCATCTGGAGGGGAAAGGATAATTGGAGTTCCAGTATCCTCCAGAATGGAGGAGGCAATAGTGAGGGAATTGCAGGTGGATTAGAAGGGACATCTTCCTCTTAGTAGTCAACACTTCCCTCTCCTTCATCCTCTTGGGCCTCTATTCCTGTCACCCATGTTGGATCAGATGGCTTAGTTGTGCTTGAGAGTCTAGCCAGAGAATGAGATCTGAGTCTTGATCCTGTGAGGATGAACAAGGGATGGGTTCAGATGATGGCTCCCTAACAGGCTGAGGGGGAGGAAGAGGTGATAGAGTAGATGTCAAAGTGGAATCAGATTTCCCTGGTGTTACTGGTGCTCTAGGATGAGGGGGCACTAAAATGGTATTGCGGGTTTTGGTATCATAATTGGTGCTAGATTTAGGATTCTTGTTGCCTACTTAGAAGAACCCACTGATATTGAAAATGTGGTTGGTACCACTATGATTGGTATCAATGATGCAATACCAAGACTGGCACAGAGGAAATCAGTACTGAAGCAGGAGAGCTTCCCTGGATATGGTTAATGGTGGGACAGCTTCCCTTGATATGGTTAGTGGCAACACAATTATGGGCACGGTTAGTAAGGGAGGTCTCAGGAGTGATTGTAGAGCCAGGCTGGTGACTGATTTGGAAGGTGTGACTTTAGAAGAGTCATGGACCTGGTGACCAATTTTCAATCTATGTCAGAAAGGAAGACTGATGCTTGGAGTCAGTTTTGGAGCTGTGCTCCTTTTTGCCCTAGCTAGAAAAGCTCAAGGCAGTAATGGGGGCCAGTGCTGAGCTTAGAGGTGTCCGGAAAGGCAGCAGACGTTCGAGCCACATCCAAATCACTGGTAGCAGTGGCTCAAGGTGATCAGAGTCCCAGCTCACAGGGGCACAGTCCCTCTTCTGTTTGCATCTCACTCACTGTAGAATCTGCTGCTCCCAGCGAATGCTCTAACAGGAAAAGATGGAGGCTAATATCCCTGGATCTATGTCCTTTCCGAGAACTGGCAGATGGAGCACTGATCTGGGCTATGGTTTTTATCAACAAGGAAAGCACTTGATGTGTTCATCATTCAGGGGCACAGAAGCATCACAGAAGGATAGACAGGACTCAGAGTCTAGAGATTTTGCCTCAGCAGCAAAGGCGTAAGTAGCCCCAGATGGTGGAGAGGAAGTATTTAGTTGCCAACCGGTAAAGTTGGGGGAGGGGAGAACTAAAGAAGAATTTTAAATAAATAAATAACTAGTCCTAAAACTGAGGGCTGAATCTGAAAATAATTTTTACGAAATTGAATTTTGAACTTTAAGATAAGTAAAAACAAAAAAGAAAAAATGTTTACCATTTGTAACTTAAAAAAATAAACAAAGTAAAAGATACTAAATATGGAATACATTCCCAATTTGAAATACTGTACTATCAGAAAATGCAGGGAATGATATCTGCTGAAGATCATACTCTCTACTTCTTCTAGTCATGTGATGATATGCACTTGAATTTTGTAGTAAAAATGACATTTACGACTAAGTAAACAAAGTACTTTTCAAGTATTTTTGATACATGAAGGAGTTAAATGCACTGATAGGGATTACACAAAGAATCGTACACAACACAGTATGATATAGTTATTTCCATAAGTTCTTCTCTTTCAAAAATATAAATTATTATTAGCTAATCATTAGCCGAAACACTAATCTAACCTAACCAGCTTTTGCTTACAGTGTAAATGAGTTGAGTATTGATTTGGATACCTATAGCATGGCATAAGATACATACTAGCAAATATTTATTATGTATTCAATATTCATGTGGTAGTTATTAATTAGAATGCCTGATGATGAAAATAAATATAAAGATCAAACATGGATACAATCTTGTACCTGAAGTATCCCTCAATATTTATCTTATGAACACTGCATTATTTGCCAACAATAAGAAAAGGATATCATTTCTGCTTCTAATGAACAGGTATTGGCTACGCAAGATGAAGTCAGGGATTTCCAAAAAAGGAATTCAATTGACAGACTCCAAATAGCTTTTCCATCTGAATGCAGACATTTATCAATATAAACAGATAAAGGTAAAATTAGCAGACTTCGTAAATCTGTTGGAAGCTACTTCATCAACCAGTAAGGGTGAACTGCAAATCTAATTTTGTGTTACTATCACCAAAACCTCAACAGTGCTTCAGAATAAGGGCCTCCCAATGAACTGGAGTCTTTGAATTTTCTGTCAGGATAGAAGTTTCAAACAAAAACTTCTTCCTGTAACAACTGTGATAAAGTTCCTCCTCTACCTTGGTGGGTCCTGTGCTTATTGGCAGATTTTGTTAGCCTCAGAGATCTTCCCATGTTGGATCAGGAGTTGGGAGGTTTTGGGGGGAACCCAGGCCTGCCCTCTATCCCGGGTTCCAGCTCAGGGCCCTGTTGACTGAAGCTGTCTAGAGTGCCTTCTGGAACAGCTACATGACAGCTACAATTCCCTAGGCTACTTCCCCATGGCCTCCTCCCAACACCTTCTTTGTCCTCACCACAGGCCCTTCCTCCTGGTGTCTGTTAACACTTGTACTCCTCAGTCCTCCAGCAGCACGTCCTCTCACTCCCAGCTCCTTACACACACACCTCACTAACTGGAGTGAGAGCCTTTTTATACCAGGTGTCCTGATTAACCTTAATTAATTCTAGTAACTTCCCAATTGGCTACAGGTGTCCTAATTAGCCTGCCTTAATTAGTTCTAGAAAGTTCCTGAGTGTTCTGGAATAGTCACCGTTATCTTACCCAAGGAAAAGGGAACTGCTTAATCTGGAGCTAATTTATGTACCTTCAACCACTCTTTTGTAGCCATCTGGCCTGACCCTGTCACACAATGTTCAAAATGAAAAAACAAATACTTGAGGCAGCAGAGTACGAACATGAGCTCAGTCTATATATAGCTGGTCTAAGTGACCTTATAGCCTCAGAAGGGAACTGTCACCCAACTGCTATAAGCATTTCTTGAGAAAAGTAATAAAAACTAAGCATCAAGCCCCTCATAGTGGAATTGACTTGGCAATGGTCTGGCTTAGAAATGAGTTAAAGCATTGAGCAGAAAAAGGCTGTGTTCTGGAACTTTCACAGGTATGTATTCATTATGGTTTTCTCTCAAATGAAACTGGTGGAAAGGTCCCAAATTCATCTGTAAGTCATATGGCAACCTTCAAAGAAAAACTTGTTTTACATCTTGATGATGCTTATGAGTTCATTTTCTTACGTAATCAACCTGTTTCAGAGACAAACATTATTAGTGCCTGTCAAATTCCATCGCATCTTCTTCTCAGGTAGATCTGGAGCACTCTCAAGAGTGCCTCAATGCCACTGATAAAAGAGGAGAAGAAATTAAAGGTATTGGAAGTATGGCCTTAGCACTCAGCAGATGGGCTCTCTCCTATAGTCTATGTACCCAAATTGCAATCCAAACCAGCAAATCGTTAGGTCTTGGACCTGATCTTCAAATGACGTACAATGAATCAACACCAGCAAGGTGATCACGTTGACGAAAATAAAGAGCTAATGACACTTCAAAAATTCAAATTATTCACTAGTGAGCCAGCCTCCAACTCACTGCAAAACATTACAATGAAAGATTTGGCTACAAAAGTGACCCACAAAGCTCTCCTGAATGAGGAAATATTTGGCCAGGAGTAACTGAGGCCTGGTCTACACTACAAGGTTAGGTCGAATTTAGCCGCGTTAGGTTGATTTTATAATGAATGCGTCTACACAACCAACCCCATTCCACTGACTTAAAGGGCTCTTAAAATCAACTGCTGTACTCCTTCCTGATGAGGGGAGTACCACTAAAATCGACCTTCCTGGGTCGAATTTAAGGTAGTGTAGACGCAGCACTGGGCAATTCGATGGTATTGGCCTCCAGGAGCTATCCCCCAGAGTGCTACAATGTGACCGCTCTGGACAGCACTTTCAACTCCGATGCACTAGCCAGGTACACAGGAAAAGCACCGAGAAATTTGGAATTTCATTTCCTGTTTGGTCAGCATGGCGAGCTCAACAGAAGAGGTGACCATGCAGTCTCAGAATCACAAACAAGCTCCAGCATGGAGCAAACAGGACACACTGGATCTGACTGCTGTATGGGGAAACGAATCTGTGCAGCCAGAACTCTGATCCAGCAGAAGAAATGCTGATATATATGCCAAAATTGCACAGGGCATGGTGGAGAGAGGCTATACCAGGGATGCACAGCAGTGCTGCGTGAAAATTAAGGAGCTCAGGCAAGCCTACCAAAAGACAAAGGAAGCAAATGGTTGCTCCAGGTCAGAGCCCCAGACATGCCAATTCTATGATCAGCTGCATGCAATTCTAGGGGGGGCCCTATCAGTACCCCCAACACTCTCTCTGGACACCTGCAAGATGGCAGCCTCAGGCAACACGAATGAGGATTTTGTGGATGAGGAGGAGGAGAATGCGCAGCAGGCAAGTGGAGAATCCGTTCTCCCCGGCAGCAAGGACCTTTTCCTCAACCTGGAGCCAATACCCTCCCAGGGCCTATTTTTCCTGGACCCTGATGGCGGAAAAGGCACCTCTTGTGAGTGCACATTTATAACTACACTACAGGGTTAAAAGCAATTGTGTTTAATGTTTGATTTGCCCTGAACAATTGAGATGCATTCGTGGCCAGTACAGCTAATGGAAAAGTCTGTTTACGTGTCTGAGGATGGAGCAGGAATCCTCCAGAGACATCTCCATGAAGCTCTCCTGGAGGTACTCTGAAAGCCTTTGCAGAAGGTTTCTGGGGAGGGCTGCCTTATTTCATCCTCCACGGTAGGACACTTTACCATGCCATGCCAGTAGCAAGTGGTCTGGAATCATTGCAGCACAAAGTATGGCAGCGAATGGTCCTGGGTTTTGGTCACATTCATACAACATTCGGTCTTTATCTTTTGTGTCAGCCTCAGGAGAGAGATATCATTCATAGCCACCTGACTGAAATAGGGGCAGTTTTGTAAGGGAACAGTAATCCCCTGTGTTTAGTGATCCCTGACATATTAGACCCCGAGCATCCTGGGCTGTTTGCGCTTTGCTAAAAGAGATCATCCCAGAAAATAGCCACGCTGGGAGGGAGGGGTGTTTTGCACATCCACCCCAAAATCGCAGCCCTTCTTTTTAAATGGCAACCGCAGCCCCCTCCTTTTAAACGCAGCCCCTCCTTTTAAATGGCCAACACAACCGGCACTGGTTGCTATGGGAGAGGAGGGTGCTGCAGTTTGAAAAGATTTCCACGTTATGAACACGGAAGAAGCCAACCCCACGTACCCTTTTGCTTACCATGGCTGCCGGCAAACCAATTTCTGTGGTCCAGCCATGTGTCACCATACCAGCAGGTGCTCAATATAAAAGGCAAAATGCAACCTTGTACCTAAAACACAGGTTCTGTCTGCTGTGAATTACTTGATTCATTGTGAAAATCTCCCTTTTGATCTTCTGTAACGTCTACTCTCCCTTTTTTCCCCCTGCAGCTGCAAATGTTTCTATGCTCCCCGCATCAACTCTGTCCCTGAGGTTATCGCAGATTAGAAGGCGAAAAAAAACCACACATGCAATAACATGTTTTCAGAGCTCATGCAATCTTCCCGCACCGATAGGGCACAGCTGAATGCATGGAGGCATTCGGTGGCAGAGGCCAGGAAAGCTTACAGTGAGCGTGATCGTAACACTCAGGAGGAGATGCTGGGGCTAAAGAGGGAACAGACAGATATGATGAGGCATCTGGTGGAGCTGCAGGAAAAGCAACTAGACTACAGACCCCCCGCTGCAGCCACTGTGTAACCACCTGCCCTCCTCACCAAGTTCCATATCCTCATCACCCAGATACCCAAGAACATGGGGGGGGGGGGGCTCCACGCACCCTGCCACTCAACTCCAGGGGATGGCCCAAGCAACAGCTTTCATTTGTAGTGTGGCTACAATAAGCAATGTGGCCTTGTCCTTCCCTCCTCCCCGACCCCACCCTGTTATCAAACCCTTTGTACACCAGGGCTTCTTTTGACTAGTCAGCATTGCCAGTGATCAAGTTTTTTTAAAATAAATAAAGAATGAATTGATCCAGAACAATAGGGACTTTATTTCCTGTGCCAGCTTAGTCGAAGGAGGGATGAGGACTGCCTTACAGGGAAGTACGTTCACCAAAGGGGGCGGCTTTGCATCAAGGACAAACACACACAACTGTCACACCGTAGACTGGTCAGTCATGAAATTGTTTTTCAAAGCCTTTCTGATGCATAGTGCGCCTCAGTGTGCTCTTCTAATTGCCCTGGTTCAAAATTGGCCGCCAGGCGATCTGCCTCAACCTCCCACCCTGCCATAAACATCTCCCCCTTACTCTCACAGATATTATGGAATACACAGCAAGCAGCAATAACAATGGGAATATTGCTTTCGCTGAGGTTTAACCTACTCAGCAAACTGCACCAGCACCCTTTTAAACACCCAAAGGCATATTCTACCACTATTCTGCACTTGCTCAGCCTATAGTTGAACTGCTCCTTACTGCTGTCCAGGCTGCCTGTGTGCGGCTTCATGAGCCATGGGAGCAAGGGGTAGGCTGGGTCCCCAAGGATAACTATAGGCATTTCAATATCCTCAATGGTAATTTTCCGGTCTGGGAAGAAAGTCCCTTCTTGCAGCTTTCCGAACAGCCGTCAGTGAAATGGCCCTAATGATCCACCAGTGCTTGCAACACCATTGAGAAGTACCCCCTGCGGTTTATGTACTCTTTGGCAAGGTGGTCCGGTGACAAGATAGGGATATGCGGTCTGTCTATTGCCCTACCACAGTTAGGGAACCCCATTGCAGCAAAGCCATCCACTATGCCCTGCACATTTCCCAGAGTCACTACACTTCTTAGCAGAAGAGTATTGATTGCCCTGGCTACTTGGATCACAGCAGCCCCCACAATAGATTTGCCCACTCCGAATTGATTCCCAATTGACCAGTAGCAGTCAGGCGTTGCAAGCTTCCACAGGGCTATCGTCACTCGCTTCTCAAATGTCAGAGCAAGTCTCATCTTGGTATTCCTGAGCTTCAGGGCAGGGGAAAGCAACTCACAAAGTTCCACGAAAGTGTCCTTACACATGTGAAAGTTTCGCAGCTAGTGGGAATCATTCCATACCAGCAACATTATGCAGTCCCACCAGTCTGTGCTTGTTTGCCGGGCCCAGAATCGGCATTCCACTGTATCAACATGCCCCAATGCTGCCATGATATCCCACTGCCACATCCTGTGCTTTCAGGAATGTCTGTGTCCATGTCCTCCTCACAATCTTCCTCATGCTGGCGGCTCCTAGCTAGACTCTGCACATACTGCAGGATAACGCATGGGGTGTTCGCAGTGCTCACAAAAACAGTGTACAGTGCATGGATAACCCAGGGGAAAAGGCACAAAATGATTGTTTGCCATTGCTTTCAAGGCGGGAGTGGAGACTGATGACATGTACCCAAAACCACCCACAACAATGTGTTTGCCCCATCAAGCATTGAGGGCTTAACCCAGAATTCTAATGGGCAGCGGAGACTGTGGGATAGCTACTCACAGTACACCACTCTGAGAGTCGATGCTAGCCACAGTATTGAGGACACACTCTGCCGACCTAAGGCGCTTAAGTGGGGACATGCACGATCAACTGTATAAAATCGGATGCTAAAGATAGACTTCTATAAAATCGACCTAATTTTGTAGTGTAGACATGCCCTTAATATTTTTGTTCCGGAAAGGCTCATGACACCAAAGGAAGGAAGTGCCCATACCAAATTCCATGACCTACTGAAAAGGACAAGGACTCTGACATTTTCCTCCCTCTATGCAGCTGGAAAGGAAATGAAAAGCAAAGACAAGGTAGTCACAATAAAGGCTGATCTTCTGATACTAAGTGCATAGTTACTGCCTATAATGACAGTGGATTTGCTCAAAATATTGTGTCCTGAGCTAATGGTAGTTCAATTTACTCTTGCTGAGGTAAACAAGTGTCTAAAGTTAGAAATAAGCCTGTTATGATAGACATTTTAACCAGAGACATCCTTCTCCTTGTGAGATAACTCTTGATAGTACATCCTCTCTGGTGATGGTTAGCCAAGCACATGAAGTGGCACTAGGAAAACCTCTTCAATATACAATCATTGGAGACCTTGCAAACGTTGTTGAGTGAGTTCATCATTCTGGACAGCATTTCAGCAGGACTATACCTTTGACAGGTACAGACAGGGTTCTATTAAAGGAATGATGCAACAGAAGCTTCTATGATTGAAGACAAATCTGTTCCACTCAACTGCTCACCAGACCACTTGACCCATCCCAAAAATAAAGCTGATCTGGCTTCTCTCATCTCTGAAAAACTCCTACCCACATACCAATGTGCCACATACCAAAACAATTTTCATGTCTGGAGGGTTCAAAGAAGACAGTTCAGTTAAATCGAACCCAGCTGTGGACACAAGTGAGTTACAAAGCTGACCATGAAGAGGCAGACACCAGGACTGTACTGCACTGTATGCATATATCAGAGGGGTAGCCGTGTTTGTTGCTTTTTACAGATCCAGACTAAGAGTCCTGTGGCACCTCACAGACGTATTGGAGCATAAGCTTTCGTGGGTGAATACCCACTTTGTCAGACACATGTGTCTAACGAAGTGGGCATTCACTCACGGAAGCTTATGCTCCAATATATCTGTTAGTCTATAAGGTGCCACAGGACTCTTTGTTGCTTTGTATGCATATAGATGTTGATTGTGTCATCGTGTCAGTGCAAGAAACTGAGGTTCTTCTGGTAGTGGCACACTGACAAAATGCCTTGCAGCAAGTTGCGTTTGGGTTTTTTGGTGCACATTCTTGTGCATACTGTCTGAATGAAGCCTGTACTTCATGAAGCAGACAAAGGAACAATACTCTCCTTCCATGTACTGACAGGCTGTGATACAGTTTCCCATATTGCTGGGCACAGCAAGAAAATGGCTTTGACAATATTCATGGAGAAACAGGGACTTTAAGGAACTTGGTTCATTCTGTAGATCATCCTTCCCATTTCAGCAAAAGATTTGCTGATGAGGAAGAACTGTGACAAAGCATGGGTGATATTCTTCTTCAAGTATCTATCACCAAATGCTATGTTCCGAACTAGACATGCACCATGCTATTACATCCAAAGAGCTCACTTTCAAGCCATGGTCTGGAGGCAGGCAAATGCAACAATCCCACTGGAGAATATGGGTTGGACCAAACACAGTGGAGAACTGATACCCAAGCTTATGTCAATGCAGCCAATACCTGACAGCTGTACAGAAATTACCACCTGTGAATATGTCAAAGAGTGCATATCACAATGCTGTAGCTGCAGAAAATGCCACACTGGCATAGACTGCAGCCTGTAAATGCAAGGAGCGTGTTGGCATACGTAGGAACTGTTAAATTATGCTTGTCTAAACAATGTGTGGAATATATAATAACTGTATGTAGTGGAATAAAAACCACAGAAATTTACTAATTTTTCAAATTGTATTTAAATTTTGATCTCCAATTTAGAAAGTGAAATGTTCAAACTTCATCCTGGTAAACATTTTTTTTCAGTTTCAGCACATTCAAATGACGAAAGATAACTTATCTATTTTTCTCCAAAAATGCCTCCTACATCCTATTTTACAGCAACATGCCCAGCCTAGAAGCAGCCATAATGATAAAAGGTTGAGGCCTCACATACTGGTCTAAAGATATGAGATGGAAATGGAGCTACATTTCTTTGTATCACAATATTCAGCTCTGCACAGAGCATACATTGCTTTCCACAGGATTCTGGCCATGGATGTGAGAAGTTCAAGTCCTCCTAAGAGTAGGGATCCACACTGAATACTTAAATTGAAATTCTTCACAGTTAACCGCTTGGTTTTGGTGTTACCAATTATGTAAAATTCAGTTACTCAGAGCCAGAGATATTTGGGGACCACCCTTCCTAAGATAGTCATCTGTAACTTCTTACTGCTCTGCAGAGTTGTGAAGTATCAACGAAACTGTAAAAGCTAGAAATTTGTTTGCAATAAAACTACTGCTAAAAATCCCATACTACAAAGCCGTAAGAATCCAAAAACAAATTTCAGACTAAATTATTTCTAGGTCACAGCACTGATAAAATACACATAATTAAGCCTTTCAACATGTTCATTAGTTTCGAAGTAATGTACTTAGATTATAAAAAAAATAATCTCTGAGAATCAACACTGCAATCCAAAAAATATATGGGACCCAGTTTTGGTGGATCATAAACAACATAACTCCAATATGAAGCATATCCAAAGTAAGAATATAGATAGGAACACAGGAATTTCCATTCTCAATCAGACCAGTAGCTCCATTTACTCCAGTATCGTTCAGAAGAAACAGCCCTACAGGGCAAGTTTCCTCCTAAAGCCCAAAGGTTAGAAGTAGGTTTATACCCTGAAATTTGAGGATTTACATCCCGTTCAAAGCTCTTATTTATTTTTCAAATACTTGCTATTGTAACATTGGCCATTCTTGTTATTCATATAAATGTCTAATCCTTTTTTGAATCCTGTTAAGCTCTTGGTCCCTTTAATGACCACGGTACATGTTGTATTTCTTTTTACCAGTTTTGAATTTGCTACCTTTCAATTTTACTGAACATTCCTTAACCTTTCATTACCATAAAAGGTGACTGTTACTGATCAAACTCCTTTTCTACTATTCACTAGAGAGGAGATGAATAGGTGGCACATAATAAAGTGAACAGTTCCAATCTTTTCTCTCTTTTCCACGTTTCTAATCAGTCGTATTGCCCATATCCGAACACCCTCCAAATCTGTTGTTGTGAAGATGGGGGTGACAACTGAATGCAGTATTCCAAATAAGAATGTACCATTGATTTACATGATGGTATAATGCTTTCCATATTTTTCCATCCAATTTCTTATACATTCTAGCATTAGCGATTTTTGACAACTGCTGGACATTGAGCAGAGGTGTTCGTGGACCTGCCTTTAATAATCCTCAGGGATTAAATCCTGGCCCTGGGGAAGTCAATGGGAATTTAGCCTTTTACTTCAACAGGGGCAGGATTTTGCTCCAAGTCTTTTTCTTAAGTCAATATAGATCATTGAGAACCCAGTGAGGTTTATAGAGGAAATGATTTGAATTA
Source organism: Mauremys mutica (assembly GCF_020497125.1). Taxonomy (NCBI): domain Eukaryota; kingdom Metazoa; phylum Chordata; order Testudines; family Geoemydidae; genus Mauremys; species Mauremys mutica. Next base: position 170,921,619 of record NC_059073.1, read on the forward strand.
CTCAGTGTGCATTACTTTGTATCTGTCAAATTTGAATTTATCTGCAATCTCTGTATCCCCACAGATTCAACTTCATGATCACCTCTCCTTAGAACTTCTCTCACTATGTAATCTTTTAGATAGAGTTACTCTCTCACATTCAACACAATCTAGACTTCCTTTGCGGAATTTAGGCAGACATTATATCCCACTGATTTTTGTCATTCCACCACATTTCAGTAATCACTATTATAGCAAGGTCCTCTTCCACTTTCAGACACTATTTTTGCTTTTAGGCTTCATTCATTTGTATTCAGAAATTTGTAGATTTTTGTTTTTAACCATGTGTCTACTTCTACAAAACTCTTATATTCTGAGTTGACTTAACAGAATTTAGCTCTGTGACCTTGATGTTTCCTGTTCTGTTGTAGTTCTCTGGCCTATCCTTTACTTGATACAGATACACATCCATATCACTGACTTCTCTAACAGATGTCTTCATGAAACTTGATTGCTCAACACTTGTCAGTTCTGCTCCAACTTCTAGTTTAACCAAGTCCCCAAAACTTTATTATTCATGTCTGTCAATAGTCTGGTTCCTCTTGATTAAGGTGGAATTCATCTCATTTGTCTAGGCAGTCTCTACGCCAAAGTGTTCCCCATCCAGTGTCTAATTTAAACCCATTCTTTCTATAGGTCTTTATATCCGTACATTGAGATGCTGAGCTCTGTCTAGCTGACCCATGCATGAAACTAGTAGCTTTCTCTGAAATGTTTCTAACCATTGACCTCTGACCCTAAATCTTCCTAACAATCTGAATTTAGCTTCCACAACCTCTCTCCTACACCTTCTTATGTCATCAATATGTACCACAACCACAAGCGTCTTCCCACACTTACTAGAAGTTTGTTTAGCTGTTTGCAAGATAGCTAAGTAAGTGGTATCTCAGAACCATCTATGTTTCTAATGACCAACCCCCAAGCCACTCCAGTATGCCTCCGTCTCAAACTGTAACCTCATTGCCTAGAACCACCTCCTTGATGCAGGAGGGACGATCAGCCTCTCAATCAGAAGAAATGTGTCCCTCCATTCCATCTGGGTCTCTTCCTTTCACGAGACCAGCTTCCCCAAGTGGAAAAATCAGGACAGGAATTCTGGGTGGACTTGTTCTACAGTGTCCCTAAATATCAGAACTTTAAATAGTTGTCTCTCTCTCTACTCTTACAGTCCACACTCTGCCCTCAGGATGTAGTGACTTACCTCTGGATTCTGTGGAATTATTTGGTTTTGCTTCTTACAGTCATTTACCTTTTGGAACAACCGTGTCATACTTTTCAGTTAACTCATTTAATAATCAAAACAGCCCTGTAAAATTTCACTTCCTCACTTGTTCTAACTTAACTTTGTTGCTTTGCTTACGGTCCATCCCCGCTCTGCCAAATTTAATATGCAGTCATGACATTTCTAGGACTTTATTTTTAATCTTACTTGGAAAATAAAATGTTGACTAACTGAACTTACTTCCCCATACAGGAATATCTTTGCTTTCTGCCTTCATCACAATGGAAGCCATAGTCATGGTCACAGGAATGGCATCGAAGTATGAGGAATGTGGAGCCAGAGTTAATATTGCTGCTTCTGCTGGTAAAGCCTGTCTGCCCTTTACATTTATCCAATGGAATCCTCCAGCAAGCCACATTGTTCTCATGATTGCTTTCAGCAAAAAGTCCACTACTCTGTAAATAATTTAGATATAATGGTTACACTACTTCAGTAATGTAAAAGTGTTACAAAAATAGTTTTTAAATAAACGTGTTGTGTATATTCAAAAAATTAAAGCTTTAAACAGTTAAAACACAAATTTTCAATATCACATCAAGATATACAAAGTAAATATCCTTAAGACAATAAATATATTTTTACTATCCATTTGCTATTCCATTTGTATCAAGCTTTTTCTTACTTTGCTTACATGCAAATTTTGATTATCAATGGAAATGTTTTTATTGATTTGTGTGTATATGGTGAAATTGACGTTTGCTGACATTTATCAATAAAAATCTAATCTTTCCAAACCTCTGTTTTTTTGAACCAGAAACATTTAATAAAGGTATTTTGTTCTCACTTTCTAAACGTGTAAGCCATTTGCAAACCAACAGCATCTAGTTCAGTTATATTTTATTTAATTCCTGAGTATTATAGGCATCTTTCTTACCCAGAAGTCCCCAATTTTGAAACAATGAACACTAACTGATTTTGGTTTTGACCACTAAGAAAACCATCTCTGGGTATAGACCTTTAAGATTATTAAGAACGTTTTCTATATATAGTGTCATCTCAACTTTAGCAGAGACCTTAATTTAAAAATTACATAACTGTTGGTGGTTTCCTAATCTTTCCAGAAAACCTCCTTTGCAGTAAGGAGAAATAGATATTTATGAAAATAATGCAAGTTAAAGATTATTAAAATGAAACTGCACAAATTGTGCTTTACAAAACTGACTTAAATCCCCCTCTATCTCTGCAATCTAAGGGCCAACTGATAATGCACATATGTATTCAGTCAAGTCACATATTTTTAACTTCTCATTAGGGAAAAATGTGTAAGTGACAGATTTTACACTTGTCACAGATCTGCCTTCCCCATATTAAAAGGAAAACTGTCTAGTACTGTCAGGTTATTCCAGGACTTCTCTCCTCGAAGCTGAAAAGTTATATAATGGTTATCTATTTATTGTACCTCAGCGCATGCTTTACCAAATCAATGAATGCAGTGACTCACTTTCGCCACCAGGAGAGGGGCTTTTCCAGTTCTCTCTCAGCAGATCCCATTGAAGCAATGAATGCAAAAGGCCAGGCCAATAACATCATAAAAGCAGCAAAAAAGAGTCGGATAGGGAACAAAGTCAAGGTCATGAAGGCAATCTGCAAAACCCAAACAATTTTGTTATTTTAATATGTAATCTAGACTGATGGAAAAAAGTTTACTATTTTAAGAAACTTTAAAAGAACAAACAACAAGGTATTGTTTTTGCTGATACAAACTAACATGGCTACCATTCTGAAACTTAAAAAGAATGTTAGTTTAAAAAAAAAATCCATGCGTAAGGATGAATTCTTAACTTTTTTTTCATTAAATACAGTTTGAGACAAAAAGGATCAATCATTTGAAAAATTAAAATATATTTTGTCATATGAAATATATATAATGATATATTACACACACAAAGTTACGTTAAAAGTACATTGAGATGGGATTCCCAGGGTGCAGCCTGGGACTGTGGGACCACTGTGCCCCCTTAATTCTCCAGCCTAGGCTGTCTCTCACAATGCTTTGCTAGTGACAAGCAGCAAACCCCTCCAAGCACTGTTACCACTCGGCACAACAGCATGTGGAGCCCCACACCCAGCTAGATTGCATGAATGCTCCCAGAGCCACTCGTGAACTCACACAGAGAAAGGCACCAGCCAAATCACACCAAGTCCCAGCCTTGTACCTCAGGATTATATCGTCTTGCACTGTTCAAGACCCTTTCTTGAGTAATGCAAGTTTATTAATTGGTTCACCACTTCATCAATGGAAAGTGGATATACACCAGCATTTGTAAACCTGAGCAGATTTACCAAGCACTTCAGGCAAACTCACTGGTAAAGATAAACAGTAAAATAAATTTATTGATTACAAAATACAGATTTTAAGCAATTACAAGTGATAGGCAAAAAGTCAGAGTGGTTACCAAAAGAACAGAAAATATAAGCACACAGTCTGAATTTTAACCCTTATCACACTAGACAGTATTTAGATCAAGCAATGTTCTCACCCCACTGGATCTTGCAGTCCTTAGTATACAGGTTTGTCTCTTAAACCTGGACCAGTCTCCTCTGTTGGAGTCTTCAGTATTCTAATCATCCTTGTTGCTTGCAGCATAGGTAGGGGGAGGAGAAAAGGTAAAGCATAGGGCCATTGTGTTCTGTTTTTTACCCTTTGTCCATGTGCTTGGAGAAGAGAAGTCCAGGCATGTCTGGTGGGCATGGCAAGGTTGAGCAATTCCCCTAGTGTGGCCTTATGTAAGTTAGTCATTGCATTCTAGCTCCCTTGTTGGACAATGTCTGTTGACGGTAGTTCGACACCCGCCCAGGCATTGGTTATCCCCCTGGTTAATGTCTTTGGGAAGCTAGTATCTGGGCACTTCCCAAACCCACAACACATTTTAGTGACAATCATACAACAATTCTCATAACTTTATATGCATTAATAGCAGCAAAGAGTCCAGTGGCACCTTATAGACTAACAGACGTATTGGAGCATGAGCTTTCGTGGGTGAATACCCACTTCGTCGGATGCATGTCGATGAAGTGGGTATTCACCCACGAAAGCTCATGCTCCAATACGGCTGTTAGTCTATAAGGTGCCACAGGACTCTTTGCTGCTTTTACAGATCCAGACTAACACAGCTACCCCTCTGATACTTGATATGCATTAATGATATACATATTTAGATGGAGCAATGGGTTTCAGCAGATCATAATCTTTCCCCTGTTAGCAACAAGAAGTAAGTCAAGGAAAGTGTGGGCCCCTTACTGAATGAGGGAGGCAACCTAGTGACAGAGGATGTGGAAAAAGCTAATGTACTCAATGATTTTTTCCCTTCTGTCTTCATGAACAAGGTCAGCTCCCAGACTACTGCACTGGGCAGCACAGCATGGGGAGGTGGTGACCAGCTCTCTGTGGAGAAAGAAGTGGTTAAGGACTATTTAAAAAAGCTGGACGAGCACAAGTCCATGGGGCCGGATGCGCTGCATCCGAGGGTGCTAAAGGAGTTAGCGGATGTGACTGCAGAGCCATTGGCCATTATCTTTGAAAACTCATGGCGATCGGGGGAGGTCCTGGATGACTGGAAAAAGGCTAATGCAGTGCCTATCTTTAAAAAAGAGTGGAAGGAGGATCTAGGGAACTACAGGCCAGTCAGCCTCACCTCAGTCCCTGGAAAAATCATGGAGCAGGTCCTCAAGGAATCAATTCTGAAGTACTTAGAGGAGAGGAAAGTGATCAGGAACAGTCAGCATGGATTCACCAAGGGTAAGTCATGCCTGACTAACCTAATTGCCTTCTATGAGGCGATAACTGGATCTGTGGATGAGGGGAAAGCAGTGGATGTGTTATTCCTTGACTTTAGCAAAGCTTTTGATACGGTCTCCCACAGTATTCTTGACAGGAAGTTAAAGAAGTATGGGCTGGATGAATGGACTATAAGGTGGATAGAAAGCTGGCTAGATCATCGGGCTCAATGGATAGTGATCAATGGCTCCTGGTATCTAAATCAATGGCAGCCGATATCAAGCAGAGTGCCCCAAGGGTCAGTCCTGGTGCCGGTTTTGTTCAATATCTTCATTAATGATCTGGAAGATGGCATGGACTGCACTCTCAGCAAGTTTGCAGATGACACTAAACTGGGAGGAGTGGTAGATATGCTGGTAGGGATAACATACAGAGGGACCTAGACAAATTAGAGGATTGGGCCAAAAGAAACCTGATGAGGTTCAACAAGGAGAAGTGCAGAGTCCTGCATTTAGGATGGAAGAATCCCATGCACTGCTACAGACTAGGGACCGAATGGCTAGGCAGCAGTGCTGCAGAAAAGGACCTAGGGGTTACAGTGGACGAGAAGCTGGATATCAGTCAATAGTGTGCCCTTGTTGCCAAGAAGGCTAACGACATTTTGGGTTGTATAAGTAGGGGCATTGCTAGCAGATCGAGGGACTTAATCATTCCCCTCTATTCGACATTGGTGAGGCCTCATCTGGAGTAGTGTGTCCAGTTTTAGGCCCCACACTACAAGAAGGATGTGGAAAAATTGGAAAAAGTCCAGCGGAGGGCAACAAAAATGATTAGGGGCTGGAGCACATGACTTATGAGGAGAGGCTGAGGGAACTGGGATTGTTTAGTCTGCAGAAGAGAAGAATGAGGGGGGATTTGATAGCTGCTTTCAACTACCTTAAAGGGGGTTCCAAAGAGGATGGACCTAGGCTGTTCTCAGTGGTAGCAGATGACAGAACAAGGTCTCAAGTTGCAATGGGGGAGGTTTAGGTTGGATATTAGGAAAAACTTTTTCACTAGGAAGATGGTGAAGCACTGGAATGGGTTATCTAAGGAGATTCCACCACCTCCTTCCTTAGAGGTTTTTAAGGTCAGGCTTGACAAAGCCCTGGCTGGGATGATTTAGTTGGGGATTGGTCCTGCTTTGAGCAGAGGATTGGACTAAGTGACTAGATGACCTCCTGAGGTCCCTTCCAACCTTGATATTCTATGATTCTATGATACCTCACATGGCACGCTTTATATGTAATAGCACAATTATATATAGATGAGGCATACGGGGGGTACAGGGAACTCTCCCAAGGTATAGAGCAGGCCTGCACAACTCGTAAAGTGGCGAGGGCCATATTACTCCAAAGAGAACAGCTGAGGGCCAAACCCCCCCAGCTCCCCCAAAACACCCCCCTCCACAGCTCCCCCGAAACACAACACACACACCCCAGCACCGCCCACCCGCTCAGTTCATCATCCCCCATGAAATAAGGGGAGGGGAAAAGGGGGACAGTGTGAAGGGATTTTCTGGGGCTGTGAATTAAGGGGAGGGAAAAGGGGGGCAGTGTGAAGGGATTGGATGTGACTGTCCAACACACAAACACAGGGAGCCCTGCGGGGTGGGAGCAGTGTGATAGGGGCCAGGGAGGGGGAAGGTCCCTGGACCAGGGAAGGGGGCAGCAGTTGGGGCAGGACAGGTGCAAAACAAACACACACACACACACACACACACGCACACAATCTCCCCCGGGGATTTCCTGGCTGCCCACAGACAGTTAAATCCCCCCAACACTACAGAGACCACCCTGGGAGCAACCAGCGCAGTAGCCGCCCCACCCCTAACCGAAGGGTGGGGGGGGTCTTGGCCGAGTCCCCCCGCCTTCCCCGAGCTGCGGCTCGAGCCCAGGCCGGGCACTCCTCCCCTTACTCAGCACTTACCGGCTCTGCCTCCTGCCCAGCGCTTCCCGCCTCAGCAGGTCCTGGAAGTGATGCACCCGCTGTATGCCAGGCTGGGGGAGCAGGAGACGGAGACGGAAACACGTGCGCTTCTGGCCGTTAGGGCAGTTGGCATGCGACACGTGCGCGGGGCTGTGAGGTTACACACAAAACCCAACCCATCCAACCCTCCCCCTGCTCCCTGTCCCGACTACTCCGATCCCTCTTCACACCCCCATCCGACAGCCCCTCCCCGACAGCCCCCCACAAACTCCCAACCCATCCAACCCTTCCCCCACCCTGACAGCCCCTCCCAGAACTCCCAACCCATCCAACCCTGCCCTTGCTCCCTGTCCCGACTGCTCCAATCCCTATCCACACCCCCACCCCGACATTCCCCCAGAACTCCCGACCCATCCAACCCTCCTCCTGCTCCCTTACTGCCCCTCGGGACTCCCCTTATCACCACGCCGCTCCAGCTGCTGGCTCCACGTGAAGCCAACCAAACAAGCAGCCGAGCACACAACCCCTCCCCTGCAGAGTGCTGTAAGGTGACGCTGAGGCAGGGGAAGGGGGCGTACCGGGGAGGGACTCTGCCTGCTGGAGACTAATGGGAGCAGCTAAATCAGGCCCAGGTGCCCAATCAGCCACGCCACACTCTGCGTGAGGGGAAGGGAGGGGAGGGAGGAAAAATCCCAGATGGTTGCACCGGCCCTGGGCAAACCCGACAGTCCCACCCCGCCGCTTGCCTGCGGGCCGTACAGTGAGCCCACGCGGGCCCCATGTTGTGCAGGCCTGGTATAGAGTGTCACATACATCATGGTTGCAAAGCCAAGCACTCAAAAATGATAATATTCCAGAATTAATTTGGATCCCTTGTGCATATGCATTATGACACAGTCTTTAATTATATGATCACATATTACGTTTTCCCATAGGGCCCCTGCCTCATTCTGTGCATAGAATGGACAGTGTGTATTTAATGAACAATATATTTTATCATTATTGTGGCGGCTCTAGGCCTTATTTACTGCACATTATTCAAATCCTGCTCTGAAGAATTATTGATTCATGGGCTTTTCTATGGCTCTCATCAGTACAGTACGAGTGATTCACAAATAATGTATTTTCACAACAACCCTGTGAGATAAAGGGGTAGTATCCCCATTCTCACAATAGGAAACAGAGGCACAGAGATATTAAGGTAAAAAGTATCAACTAATTTTCGGTGCCAAATTTGAGATTGAAAGAACCAGAATATTTCAGAATACTGAGCATTATATAGCATGTTTCCCTCAGTTTTTAAAAAAGCAAACTGAAAAAACAAATTCCATCAATTGGCACCATACTGACATCCATCTGGGTCATCTGCAGAGTTTGAACCTTTAAATCCACTGCACCACCTGACCTAATGGAGTAAGTGACGGTAGTCGAATGTTGTCTTCTATGTGGACTAGCACTAGAGGAGGGATGAGTCACACACTTTGCCAGTGGGTTTCCCAGATATTTGCTGATAGCAGAGCACTGGTGAGACTCAGGAACTTGGGTTCCATTCCAGGCTCTGGAGGGGAGTATTCACTAGTGGACAGACTTCTGCCACTGCCCCAAAGCTAGACCCAATTCTGCCCTATCCCCTCTAATCTGCCCCTGTCCCAGTCCTGTCTCTTCCTCATCCCCAGCTCCTTGTCTCAGTCCCATTCACCTCACCTACCTAGTCCCAGTCTGATCCTAGTCCCAACTTCCCCCCCTCCCAGTTTTTCTTATCTGTCAATTCCTGCCAATGGCCTCCAGTTGCCACCACCATGGCCATATTCCCTATCACTACCAGCTCTTATGCCCAGTATCCCTCCACAGACTCCTTGTCCAATTCCAGGGTCTCCTTCCCATGCGTCTGGCTCTTTGTTCCCATCTCCCTGCCCAACAAGCAGGGGTGCTGGAACAATTTTTTATTGTGGGGGTGCTGACAGCAATTGAATCAAACTGTAAAACCTGCATATAATGGAAACCACTTCAAGCAAGGATGTATGGCAGCACCCACGCACCTCTAGTTCCAGCACCTATGCCAACAAGTCCTTTTCTCTCTGCACTCTGGCGCCTTATATCTGTCTGCCACCCAGCCCTGCTGGTTTCCAGTCTTCACCCCACCACAGGTTTCCAATATCCATCCAGTTTTCCTGGCAGAAAATGTCCTGCCTGATGTGGAACTGGGATACCACCTTGGGCAGGAAGGCTGGGTGCGGCCTGAGCTGTACCTGGTCCTTGTATTAGACTGTGTAGGTGGGGGGTTGGAGGTTAGCGCTCTTAACTCTGACACCCACCTGGCTGATTTGATGGCACCCAGAAAGACCACCTTCCATGAGAGATACAGAAGGGAACATGTAGCCAATGGCTCGAATGGGGCTCCCATTAGTCTAGCTAGGACCAGATTGAAGGTACCGGTGGGCTGGACTGTGGATATAGCTGTTCCATGCCCTTAAGGAAACGGCCCACCAGAGGGTTGGCGAACACTGAGCGCCCAACTCTCCTGGTGGAACGCTGAGATGGCTGCATGGTGTACTTTGATGGATGATCTGGCCAGGCCTTGCTGCTTCAGGTGCAGTAGATATTCCAGGATGAATGGTATAGATGCCTGAAGTCAGGGTATGTGACTGCGATCGCACCAGCACAAGAATCTTTTCCATTTGGCCAGCACCTTCCTCACCGATTCCGTGCATTGGTGCTCCACTGGGTTTAACCTTGAAGCTTCCAAGCCATGAGACGGAGGGACTTGAGGTCTGGGTGAAGCAGGCAGCCGTGGTCCTGTGTAATAAGATAGAGGAGGAGCAGCAACACAATCAGGGTGTCCACTGACAGCTCCAGAAGCGTGGAGTACCAATGTTGGCACTGCCACACAAGAGCCAGCAGAATTACCTCCGCCTTTTCTCTGTGGACCTTGAGGAGAACCTTGTAGACAAGTGGTATCGGAGGGAAGGCATATAGTAGATGGTTTCCCCCAAGGTATCATGAACGTGTCCGAGATAGAGCCCGGACTGTCCTTTTGGAAGGAGAAAAAAGCTGGACATTTCCTGTTGCTCCTGGTGGTGAATATGTCTATCCAGGGAAACCCCCACCTTTGGAAGATAGAATGTATGACATCCATCGGGATGGACCACTCGGGCCTGTGGAATGACCTGCTGAGGTGGTCCTCAAACTCGTTCTGTGTTCCCGGGAGATAGGATGCCTCCAGGTGAGTGAAGTGGACTATACAAAACTCCCAGAGGTGGAGAGCCTCCTGACAGAGAGGAGAGGAGCAGGCTCCGCCCTGCTTCTTTATGTAAAACATGGCAGTGGTGTTGTCAGTCAACACCACCATGCACTATCCTTGCAATATGGTATGGAAGGTCTGGCAGGCTCTCTCACCGCTGTGAGTTCCTTTATATTGATGTGGAACGGGATCTTGGATTTCGATCACCTGCCCTGAGTCTGTAGGTCTCCTAGTTGAGCCCCCCAACCCTTGTCCGATGCGTCCATTACTAAGGTCATGCATGGTTGAGGGGTGCTGAATGGGACTACTTCACAGACCATGCGAGGGTCCAACCACCAGCCTAGGATATCTACGACTCACAACAGAACTATTACTACTGAGTCTAAACTGTCTTGATCCGGGCGATAAGCCGCAGTGAGCCACCCCTAGAATGGTCTGAGCCTCAGCCTGGCGTGCCTGACCACATAGGTGCATGCCACCATGGTCTCAGGAGACAGGCATGCCCTCGCGGTTGTAGTGGGGTATTGTCTGAGTCTGAATGACGTTTGACATTGTTTGTAATCTTGGCACTGGCAGAATGGCTCTTGCCTGAACCAAGTCCAGCACCGCCCCAATGAATTCTATTAGTTGGGTGGGTGACAACGTCGACTTGTCCACATTGTCTCTGGAAAGTCTCTGATTAACCGGACCTGGGACTCCACCTGCTCCCTGGAGTGCCCCTGCAGAAGCCAGTCACCGAGGTAGAGATACACCTGCCTCTTGCGGAGAAAGGCCGCAACCACGGACATGCACTTGGTGAACACTTGGGAGGCTGCTGATAACCCGAATGGGAGCACTGTGAACTGATGATGTATGCGGTTGATGACAAACTTCAAGAAATGTCTGTGGGCCGGCCAAACAGATATATGAAACTAGGTGTCTCATGTCAAGGGCAGCGTATCATTCCACCGGATCCAGTGAAGGAATAATTGCGCTCGGGGAGACCATGCGGAACTTCAACTTAACTATCAACTGATTGAGTCCTCACAGATCTAAGATGGATCTGAGATCCCCCTCCCTTTGCCTTGGAGATTAGGAAATAACACGAGTAGAGTCCCTTGCCCCTTAGCTCCTGAGGAACCTCCTCCACTGCCCCTATAGCGAGGTGCAATTGCACCTTCTGGATAAGGAGTTGCTCATGAAAGGGGTCCCTGAAGACGGATGGGGAACAGGGGTGGAAAGGAGGGGAGGAGCAGAATTGAAGAGCACATCCCACCTCTACCATGCAAAGAACCCAGCAGTCTGATGTTATATGGGACCACACACGGTAGAAGTAGGATAGATGGTTCAGAAAGCGGGGGGGAACGATCCGGGATAGCGGCTGGTATGCCGTCCTCAGGCGTCCCTTCAAAATCCTTGCTTGGACCCCGACGATGGCTTGGTCGGGCCCTGCCTTTGGTCTGAGGGGGAGTTAAAAGGTCTATGTCTGTTATTCCTGCTCCATGGTGGTATGTATCCTGCCTCGGGCGGGGTTGGTATTGCCTCTGCTGTTGTTGGGGCTGAGACTTGAAGGGTTTTCTCTGGGTAGCAGGAGTGTGCATACCCAGAGATTTCATAGTTGCCCTCAAGTCCTTTAGGCTCTGGAGCCTCGAGTCTGTCTGATCCGAAAACAGACTGCAACCTTAAAGGGAAGGTCCTGCAGGGTCTGCTGAACTTCCGGTGGAAGCCCGGAAGCTTAGAGCCATGCGGCTCTTCACATGATCATCCCAAAGGAGATGGTACATGCTGCAGAGTCAGCCGAGTCCAGGGAGGCCTGAACGGATGTCCTGGCCACTGCCTTCCCCTCCTCGACCAGAGCCGATAATTCAGTGGGAAGCAATTCCTTGTATTTGGACATGGAGTCCCACGAGTTAAAATTATACTTGCTGAGGATAGCTTGTTGGTTAGCTATCCTCAGATGAAGTCCCCCTGTGGCATAAACTCTCCTGACAAAGAGGTCCACACATTTGGCCACTAGCCTTGGGAGCCAGTGCCTGCTGCCCCTGGTGCGCCTTCTCATTTACTGCTGAGACCACAAGGGAGCAAGGGTGTGAGTGGCAGAATAAGAATTCATATCCCTTGGAGGAAACAAAGTATTTTCTCTCCACACCCCCAGTGGTGGGTGGAATGGACTCTGGAGTCTGCCACAGGGTACTATAATTATTGCAAATAGTTTTAATGACCGGCAACGCCACTCTGGAAGGGCCTTCCGGTGCAAGACTCTCCACCACTGGATCCTCTGACTCGATGACTTCTTCCGCCTGTAGGCCCATGTTATGGGCAATGCAGCGGAGCAGGTCCTGGTGCGCCCTATAGTCAACCTGAAGCTGATGCTCCTTCCACTGCCTCATCAGGCGAAGATGATAAGGAAGCCAGTGGAGATACAGGATCATCGTGGCCCAGTATGTGCCCAGGTTGCTCCTGGGTAGCATTGGTGTCCAGTGGTTCGGCATGGTCAGATGTGACCTGGGCTATGGGTGGGTCTAGAGCCGGTTCCGTTGCCCCCTCTGTAGTATGAGGGGGCAAGCCGGATAGGGCCGCCTCTGTAGTACGAGGGGCAGGTCTATCCGCCAGTGACCGTGCAGAATGATGCTCCGATGTCATGGACCTAGAAACCCTGGAAGGGGTACCCTGGGCCTGATGGCAAGCCCAGGGGGTCCAGAAGGGCCATTGTGCAGCAGGTGACCACTGTGGCTGCCAGGTCAACTGTGTGTGTTTCCGGCGCTTATCCAACCTGTGCCTACTGCACCACGAGTAGCAGGAGTCAGCCTCAGAGACCGAGGATCCCGAGGGAGACGACCACGGCGGTGCCAACTATCCTTGAGCCGGCGGTCAGTGCCAAGAACAGGAATTCAGGGATCGGAGCTGCAACTATCGTGTAGAGGATCGGTGCCAGCTGTCCCGCGACTTAGACCCGTGCCAGGAGTCCGGTGCCGGAGAACTGCTCTTGTGTTCCAGTGCCGCCCCCTTGGTGCTGGAGACAGATTGTCGCACTCCCTGCGCCAGGCGATCTTGTACCGAGGCCGGTGCCAGGGAGTGTTGTGATGATGTAGGCTGGGAATGGTGCCGGTCCGGCAATGAAGAGGGCCTCATCATCACAAACTTGCCTCTAGATGGCACCCATCTGGGCAGTGCCAGAGGCTTTTCTCTAACAGCAAGTGGCTGAGGCGCAGTATTTTCTATAAGTTCCTTTGCAGCCTCCAAAGTGTCTGGGGTGGAGTGGGGTTCCAACTCCTCCACCAAACAATGCCCTGCTGGAGAGCCACTGAGTGCCAGGCTCAATGGTGCCAACTGGAGCATCAGCTTTGAAGGCACAACCCGTATACATATCTCGTAATGACCATCAGGTATAGGACATTACAAGTTTCACAAATAAACTTAACTCAACATATTTTAACACACAATAATTTTGTCTACAGCCAATTGGTTCAATTGCTTATTTTTAGGGACTGAGACCCCCTGTTTTCCCCCTGTGGTGTCTGGACCCTGACTGTCAAAGCCAGGGTCTCCTTCTCACTGCAAAACAGGCAAGTGTCAGAAGACTCCATGAACCACGTCAGCCACGCACCTGTGCTCATGGCTCCATCGAGAGCCGTAGGACTACAGTGGAGTACAGACTGGCCCTCCGCTTGGTATGGAGTACAAACGCACAGAGCTGTTCCTGGGGCATGGTTCAATGAAAGACCAGCTGGATGTCATTTCAGCTTGCTCAAGTGGTGCATCAGAGGCATTCAGCGGAGCGAAAGAGGGGCTCCTAGGGCAACACCTAATGACAAGCTCTGGAGCACCAAAAGTGAGGGATGAGCGGGGAATGCCCTATTCAAGATAAGCGAAAGAGGTAGGGGTCAAGGCTACTCTCACCTCCTGGAACATAGAGTACAGAAGGTACAGGTAACCCAATGCACTGGCCAAGTGCCACAAGGTTCACCCAGTCCCTCCAACCATAGTCCTAGTCTCCGATTCTGGTGACGCCAGCCAGAACCATCTTTCAGTGCACCAAGAGGGACTCTACTACCTGCACGCCGAAGTGTGTATTTTGTAATAGGGGGTCTGTGAGGAGATCTTCCCTGTCAGTGACCACTACAGACCTAGTCACTGAAAATAGTTTCCAGGTCCTGAGAAAAGACTAGCAACTCTGAAGTCTCAAGAGAGACCTCTCAGGGGCAAATTAAAGAGCTGGGAGTGAAACTGGAGCCCGCAGAGGAAGGCATGTGCCATAAAAGAATCTCTGAAGGGCCTGAAAGCAGAAAGTGTGGACCTGGCTGCAGCTCTAGATCATGGCCTGCCCATCCTCCCCTACAGGGAGGCTCAAGACACCCACAGATCTCCAATGATTCCCCAGACAGAACTCCAGGATCTTGCTCTGGAGTTGGCTAGAGTCCCCGGAGGCAGGCTCTCAGTGTTGAACTGGTATCAGTGCATGGACAGGACGAGCTGGTTGATAACCAGCACCCTCCAACAAAGGGAAAGGTACTGGAGTAGACCCATCCATTTCTGCAGACAGTCAGACAATTTTCCACAGTGGGAAGGGTTTAGTGGCAGAAAAGCAAACACCAAGAGAGTGGCAGAGGAAATGGAGGAAGGGCTCAATGATATTGGCATACAGTTAGTCACATAGAAGGCAGCCTGAACACACTTCTTGACTGAAGATGTCAGGGTACAGTTGAGCTTGACCAAACACTCCTCAGAAGTATACATCACCTGGAGGAATCTGAACACCAGCAGAATGTCCATGAGATACCCTGATCCCCCATGTCAAACACCCTCTTCTGACCAAAGGAGAGGCGGGCAAGTAACAGACTATCCCTACACACCACATGAAGAAGGTCCTGGACTAGATAGAGATTACTGAAGATGATCTGTCCCAGAATAGCATAGGTCTGCTTGGAGTGGGCCTTGTCCACCCATATGGACTTCAGCCATAGCGACACAGCCTTCAATGTGATCTTGCAATCTGTGCTGAGTAGCAATATCAAACGCTAAATCATCAGGTCATCAAGGTCCCCCTTCTTTGGCAGCAGGGTGAACAGGACAGGTCCAAGACAACATATCCCAGCACATGTGGCACAACTCCATCCTTAGCCTACCAATACCCAGAGATTTATTGGTGGGCATCAGACAAAGGGTTTCCAAAAACTTGGCCAGAGTGAAAGGAAGATCCAGCCAGTCCCTGTCACCTACATTGACCACAGGGATTTTACCCCACAGGACTCTGTAAGCATCAGCATCAGTCAGATGTGGGGAGAAGTAGTTAGCATGGAAAGTGCTCGACTTTTCACGCATCACTACTTGTCAACCCCTGCCATGAGATGAGATTTTTGGCACTGCTCTTCCTCTCCAGGGTATAGAAAAAATGGGACTCAGAATCCATCTCCTGAAGGAGGTGGATTCGCAACTGAACAAAAGTACCTTTGGCCCATGGTAACTTAGATCCCAGAGCCCACCCCGCTTCTCCCAAAACACTCTGTAGATGGATGGATCTCCAGGGCAAACAGCCAGGTGGTCCTCCAGCGCCAAAACCTCCCGTTCCAAATGCTCTATCACAAAATCCCTCCTCCAATTGGCTCCCTGGGTGTAGTCGTGGCAGAAGAGCCAGGCACCTACCTTCCCCCCATCCCACCACCTCTGCCCCTAGGGAAAGGTGTGCCTCTGCCCCCGCAAGACCAGCCAGAATTCCCAGAAAGATTCCATGAAAACCATGGCTTCCAGCATGCTGTTGTTGAAATGCCAGTTGACTGGTCCTGGCTGCTCAGGAGTTAAAGAGACTGTCACAACCACCAGGTGGTGGTCCAAGAAGAGGGCCTTGCTGATGCTGGAGAAGTGGGCCCACAAGATGTTAAAACAGGAGACGTAGAAGTGATCCTGCTGCAAATGGCATGATAGAGTCTCCTCCACCCAGTGAAATTGGTAGAGTTGTCTGGGTGGGTGGATCAGGAAGTAATGGTCAATGATCTTCATGAGAATATCCACAGTGGTCTGGGACTTCTATCTCCCAACATGGTTGAGCATGTTCAAGATGGAGTTAGAAGCGACAAAGTCCTGTGGCACCTTATAGACTAACAGACAGATTGGAGCATAAGCTTTCGTGGGTGAGATTCTGTCGCTTTTTACAGATCCAGACTAACACGGCTACCCCTCTGATACTTGACAGGATGGAGTTAAATTCCCCACCTAGGACTAGACACTTGCAAGGATCCAAGATGCTGAGGAAGATGGATGCCTGCAGATAAAATCACACCCGGTTCAGGCTCAGTACCAGAGTAAATGAGGTTGAGCCCCTCCCACCCAGACGCAGATATGCGGCAGGTGACCTAGCACGTCAGCAACCCCCAGCTGTCTAGGGACAACAAGGTTGTCAGGCCACCTGAAAACTCAATGAGTGGCTAAAGTACAGCCTGTCCACCATCTCCAGCCACCATCTGGCTTCAGTAGCTGGAATGGCATCAATTTCCTGAGGAATGTCATAGCATCATAGGGTACCCCCGACTCAAAGGTCTCGAGTAATTGGCACCTGCAAAGACTCAGGGTATGCCATCAAATCGCCATTTTTGTTAAAGACAGGGGCAGAAACAAACAGATCTGCATTTTAGCAAACAGCAGCATGGAAACACTTTCACCATCAGACTGCTTGACTCCAACTTCACAGCAGGAATTACCTTTACCTAGGGATAACCCTCAGGAAAATACATTTCAAAGGGTGACTGAACTAAAAAGAGCAATGGGCAAAACTCCCCAAGGTATCTCTCCCTGTCCATGTCTCTCCTTTTCACCTAGGATGACAAAATAAACAGCTGTTGGACTTTGGGAGCAGACCCTCCCCTGAGAATTTGGTCAGCAGTGTTACTGGGAAAACAGGGTAAGAGACTTCGCCTTGAACCAAGTCTAGTTTGCTAAGTTAGTACTAGGAAGTGTTATCTTTATTTCTCTTGTAGCCATTTCTGAATTTAATGCCTTATACTTGTACTAACTTAAAACCTAACTTCTTGTAGTTAAATAAACTTGTTTTAATCTTTAATTAAAAATAACCCAGTATTGTGAGTTGTCTGGGAACTTCATTTAAAAGTAGCAGACTGTTGTATATTGATTCCTTAGAGTTGCAACAGACTAAGGTTCCAGGAGAGGGTTGGACAGGGCAGAATACACATTTTGGGGGGAAATCTGTGACTGGGTTGGTGTCATCCCGCAAGTGGTAACCAAGGCTGGTGGAAGCGAGAGTGAGACTGATGTGTGGCTGGCAGGTTGCAGCTCTACAGAGACACTCAAGGTGTTACCTACAAGGTTGGGAGCTACAGCAGCAAAGAATTGTGAGGTGCCCCAGTTTGCAGAGCAAGGGTGACATAGCCCCTCATTGGTCTGGACTGCACCCTTGAGTTCCATAAAGAGGAAAGGTCAGGAATGAGATTGGGGTCCACAGTGGCCATACTGCTGAGGGCAGCACCATCAATCACAGGAATTAGAGGGACAGAATCAGGGGGCTCCTCCACAGCACCAGGCGTGGGCACCACAATGGACTCAGTGCCTGTAGCCTTGGTAATAGGAGTTATGGTTACTGGGTTAGGACCCATGAGCTCCGGCAGCACCCCCAGAGCTGGTGGAAAGGACAGAAGGGTGGAGGGGGAGCCGCAGCTGACAGCAGAGCAGCAGTAGTAGCAACCACTGCTGCAGAAGGAGCCTTCTGGGCGGACTCTTCCCTTTTATTGTGTCATGGTCCTTCTTGCTGACTGAGGGGGCTCCATAGATGGTCACAGTCTGTGTTTTCTCCAGCCTTCCTGGTGGAGATGACGACAACACTGGAAAAGGTGCTGGTTGTAGACCTGGGGGTAGATGGCGGAGAGAGCCAAAGTGGAGTGATGATAGTGGCCAGGGATTCTTTCGCAGCACCTCCCTTCCCTCCATAGACAAAGCTGCTGGAGCAGAAGCCTCACCCATGGCTGTTTCCAGGTCCGCCATCAAGTTCAGGTGAGGGGAACAGCCACCAGAGGAGGAGAGGGGAAGAGGCTAACCACTCCTCCCCACTAGCCTGCGTATGCGTAAAGAAGGCATAAATGCAAAGTTAATCAAACAAATGATAGGGAATAGAGCAAACAATATGTGGGGAAATATGATCGACTCAAGCTGCACTGAGAGTGAGGGAGCATATATAAGCAGATAAGTGCAGTGGATGGGTATGACGCTCTGTACCTCGGGGGAACACCCAGCACCCACATGTTCATCTTTATAAAATGATTGTGTGGTATCCAATGCAAGTTTGTCACGTTGGGTATCTTTGAAAAGATCATGATGCACTGAGCAAGGCTGTTACAGTGATGTTATAGTAAGGTTATAATTTCATGTATATAGTTATGAGGCAGAAAATGTATCCTCATGGTTTAAAGCACACCCATGCAAAAACTCTCCCAGAACAGAGAGGCAGTTCACACCTAGTCAGGACAAACCCAGCCCAGCCTCACAGGAACAATGGACACTGGCTTAGGCAACAACAAAATAATCTGTTAGATCCTCAAGGGCAGTTCCTTTGGGCAGTTTGGGACTGCGATGAGGTAATTCTCACCTGACTCTGAAGGGGGATGGGGGCAAAGTCAGGAGGAAAGAAAGCACATGATAAAAGGAGAAACATTTTGCCATGCTCTCTCTCTTTTGCCTACATCTAGAGACACTACCACCATCACCAAGCGATGGAAGTGCTGATCAAAGGAGAGAGCCTGACTGAAAAGTAACCAGCCAGCCTGTGGTGAGAAGAATCTAAGTTTGTAAGGACACTGAAAGTGTTAAGATCAGCTTAGAATGTGTTTTGCTTTTATTTCATTTGACCAAATCTGACTTGTTACGCTTTGACTTATAATAATTTAAAATCTATCTTTGTAGTTAATTTTATTTGTTTATTCTACCTGAAGCAGTGTGTTTGGTTTGAAGTGGGTCGGAGACTCCATTTGAGATAACAAGCCTGGTACATATCAATTTTTTTGTTAAACTGACGAACTTATATAAGCTTGCAGCGTCCAGTGGGCATTATTGGACACTGCAAGATGGAGGTTCCTAGGGTTGTGTCTGGGACCGGAGATATTGGCTAGCGTCATTCGCTTGCAAGTAGCTGGGAGCAGCTTATATGCCAGAGGCTGTGTGTGAACAGTCCAGGAGTGGGGGTTCTCACAGCAGAGCAGGGTAAGGCTGGCTCCCAGAGTCAAGGATTGAAGGGACCTAGCAGATCACTGGTCCAGACACCACCACAGGGGAAAATCACAATGGAAGGGAGAAACAAGCACAGGCATGCACAAATACACAGGACAAGTGGGCTAGGAATGGCAGTCAGCAACAAACAGTGAGAGAGGGAAGATCACAAGAGGCACCACACAAGATGGGCAGGAGCAGCGAACCACAAGGGTGTGTGGGAGGACCCATATGAGATAGACAGATGGGAGCACTGAACCACAAAGAGGCAGGGGACCCATGGAAGCAAACTACAAAGGTGGGGGGACCCACTTGAGACAGATGGGCAGGAGCAGAGAGCTGCAAAGGGGACAGATCTGCCTGAGACAGACAGGTGGGAGCAGCAAATCACAAGGTTGGGAGGGTGGACCAATGCAAAATGGGTGAGAACAGCGAAATACAAAGTGGGGGGCATGGGCTGGTGGTCAGGCAGCCCAGTGCAGGCTGAGGGAAGAAAGGGGTGGAAAGTTCACGGGGAAGCACATGTACCCACATGCATTTTGCAAGGAAACAGGAAGTTATGCTGCTATAGCCCCAGGCAGCTGGAGGCATGCAGTCAGTTAGCAGAAACAGTTGGGGAGTGGATGGGGTGGAGAGAGCGCTCCACACCACTTCCTCTCCCTCCCAGCAACAGCTAAGCAGAAGCCATGCAACAACACCATCAGTCTCCTCCTCTAGCACCAGTGGGAACAGGACAGCCCACCCACAGAGCCGTAAGAAGGTACAGAATGAGGCCAGACAGAGAGTGTAAGAAAGAAAAGGTTGGTTAAAACATCTGAATCCACCCTAAATTGAAATCTGTCCTTGTCAGTGCCTCACAGTTTCTATGTAATACTGAGAAAGTGACTTAAACCAAAAACTTTCCACAGGTGGCATCATCTGATGATTGTTTAACTTGGGACATATTGGGGCCTCATTTGCAGAAGGACTGAGCCTCATATCTACCACTTAAGTACCTGTGAGCTGTATTTTGGACACATAAAAAGCTATAAAAAAACTAAATACTATAAAAAAAAATCAAGCTCAAGGAATGTCAGCTTGCGCATCCAAAATCAGTGAACACTTTATGATCTTGGCAAAGACTCTTATCTTTAAATTAGGAAAAACACCTAGAGCTCCTTGAAATTTTTTTGTCAAAATGCTTTTCTGCCGGAAAATGTCCTTTTGTCAAAACCAAAATTTTCTTAGAGAAAAATTTCAGTTTTCCATTGAGAAAATAGAAATGATGGCTACATGGCTGGCTGCCTGCCTGAATTGCTGCTGTTAATTTCACTTTCTTCCAGTTAAACTGAAAAGATTTCCAGGAGGACTAGCTCTGGGAGAAAGAGAGAGGCAGAACACCAGGGCATTTGGCCTTGCCTCCCCACCTCCTCTTCAACTTCGGGGGAGAGAGAGGAAAAGAAACCAGGTGGTCTGCCTCTTTCCCCAGGCCTAAGGAGGAGGTGGGGAGTCAAAGTGCTGAAGTGCTCTGCCTCTTCAGCAGCCCAGTGGAAGGCTCTTGTCAATTTAACAAGTGAAAGTGGCAACAGCCTGGGGGAGAGAAGAGGCAGCCAGAAAATTCTGGTTCCACTCGCCCTAATCAAGATTTTGCTTTAAATCCCATTCCATAAAAATAGTTCACATTTTCAGCAGTATTTAAATGCATGTTTTTTAAAATGCAACATTTTTCACAGAAAGGGATTCCCTTTTTCAGCCAGCTTTAAAAATAACAGCTTACCTGACAGGGATATTGTGAAGATTAGTTTACTGTTTGTGAAAACTCAGATATTAGTAACGAATGCTTTAGGAAGAGAAGGCCATGAGGAAATTAATTTAGCGCAGTTTGAATTGGCAGACCATTAATAAAACCTGGAGCCACACACTGAATGACAGGGATAAAAAGAAATAATGAATAGCTAGTCATTCAGTGAGCACCATCCGTCTTATGAACTGAATGAGGCTGGGGTCCAGTGGAAAAGACAGTAAGCAGTCATGTTATCGAAAGCTGTATGCTCACAAGGGCACTGAATTAAAGTTGCATAGGCTACCTTAGTTCTGGCATTTACTTACTTCTGAATTCTTGACTTCCCATTTGAAAAACATTATACTTGCACCCAGGAGGAATATATAATTTCTTAGGAAATTAAGAATATCTCCTTTTAAAATTTTACTAGGAGCAACCAAACAAGTTCATTACTTCCAATGACGATATTTTGTTACCATGTGGTTACAATAACAAAACAAAATCATTATTTTCATGATCTATTAACTTCCATGTCATGATGACCCATCTGCTGCATGGATGGCTCACTCCTTTTTAGTGAAATGCATTACTCAAACACCATATCCTTAAACTTAAAAAAAAAAAAAGGCTTAACCAAGAAAGAACTTGCAAACATTCAAATGTCACCTTAGTCTACAGCTTATGAAAGGCAATTCCCCCAACTGTCCTCAAATCATACAATCCCCCAAAACCCCATCCCCACCTCCAATCTAGAAAAAGGTCACTTTTAATTTGGAAACATTTGTTTCTTGTCATTGTTTTCTTGTCTTGGGATGTATTTTGAATGCAAAAAAATACATACCGTACATGATCCATGCACTCAGGGAAATTTATGAGCAATGTGGTAGGCATTAATGCAGCTAGCCCCTCACAAATATGAAAACCAAACCATGAAGAAACGTATTTATTTCACTGCGTTAAAACTTGCACCTCCAAGTTACTGCTGACAAATGTTGTATAAAAAATTCTTACTGGCACACAACTCCTGTGAATATAAACGAGCACACAAACAAGACTTTTTTTGCCTGTTAAAAGATTTGTTGAATGATGTTCGTTTCCAAATTTCCCCCTTACTCCATTTATTAAGCAGTTCACGTAAACTAGCGGTTCCAGGCAAGTCTTTCCCCTGGGGCTCGCACTGGGGCCAGCGCAGAGGATTTGCCAAGTGCCCCGGGCCGGCAGGGGCCTGGCGAGCCAGGCGGGTCCCGCGGGGAAGGCGGCAACGCTTCGGGCGGGCAACAGGGTAGCGGCTCAGCCGGGCCACGCGCCCTGTGACCCCGGCGGGGCCCCGCCAGGCACCAGCGGGGATCCCCGCCCCGGCGCGGCCAGAGGGGCGCAACCACCCCGGCGCGGGGGCACCCACCTTGGCTTTCTGCAGGGCGCTGAGGCGCAGCTGGTGCACGAAGGGGCTCCGCGGCGGCGGCGGGGGCGGGCCGCGCTCTCTGCCACCCGCCGCGCAGCATCCCCGGCCGCGGCTGCTCAGCCTCATCGCAGGGTCGGGCGCGCACAGCGGCCGGGCTGGTCCGGGCGGGGGCGCGGGGGGCGCGGCGCGAGACGCTGCGCAGCCCGAATCCCACCGGCGGCGGCGGCGGCGACGGCAGCAGCAAGAGGATGTGCGACCAACGGCGCCGCTCGCCTGCCCCGCCCTCCCGGGGACCCGCGCATGCGCCTGCACGCCCAGGCGGCGGCCGCTGAGCTCGTCTCTGCGCGTCGGGGAGGCAGCTCGCGGCACCCGCCGGGAATCGGGAGGAGAGACGCCCCCGGCATCACCCCCGCCCCGCAACACCGGGACCCAGCCCGCATCACCCCCCCCCCCGCCGGCAACTCCCGGACCCAGCCCGCATCACCCCCCCCCCCGCCGGCAACTCCCGGACCCAGCCCCCCCGCAACTCCGACACCCAGCCCGCATCAACCCCCCCCCCCCCCCGCGCGCAACTCCGCCGCCAACACCGGGACCCAGCCCGCATCACCCCCCCCCGCCGCCGGCAACCCCCGGACCCAGCCCCCCCCCACGTCCGACACCCCGCCCGCAACACCCCCCCCCCGCGCGCAACTCCGCCGCCAACACCGGGACCCAGCCCGCATCAACCCCCCCCCCCCGCCGCCAACACCGGGACCCAGCCCGCATCACCCCCCCCCCGCCGCCGGCAACTCCCGGACCCAGCCCCCCCGCAACTCCGACACACAGCCCGCATCAAACCCCCCACCCCCCCCTGCGCAACTCCGCCGCCAACACCGGGACCCAGCCCGCATCAAACTCCCCTCACCCCGCAACTCCGACACCCAGCCCGCATCACCCCCGCCCCGCAACACCGGGACCTAGCCCGCATCACCCCCCCCACCCGCCGCCAACACCCGGACCCAGCCCCCCGCGCAACTCCGACACCCAGCCCGCATCAAACCCCCCACCCCCCCCTGCGCAACTCCGCGACCCAGCCCGCACCGGGAGCTGAGGTCCAGCTAAAAGCTGGGGCACCAGCAGGAGAGGAGGGAAGGCTGTGGCTGCCTGCTCCATGGCACCTGCCAGAGCAGCAGCTGCCCCGGCAGAAACAGCAGCAGGCACGTTTTCCCACCAATAGCGGTTACCTACAGAGCCTGCTCAGTTTGGGTGAGCGTGACCAGTACAGCCTAGATAGGAAATTCTGCCAGGGAGCTGTTTGTGCCACCACACAACAGGGCTCGGGGATTCAGCCCTGTGCCTCCCCGGAGTCCCAGCTTCAGCCCCATGGGGGGGGCCAGGGATCAGGGCTTCAGCCCTGCGCCTCCCAGCTTCAGTCCTGCAGAGGGCGCTGGTGGGGATTGGGGCTTCAGCCCCATGGGGGGTGATAAGGCTCGGGGTCTGGGTTTCAGCCGCAGGGCCTCATGGACCCCCACGGGGCAACAGACAGACAGTTGAGAACCGCTGTAGTAGATTATACAGATCTGTGATCCTTTTCACATTTCTTACATACTTTGAAATCAGTGCAATAGTTAATATTGACATTTAAATTATAATTGAGTATTTGAGTTCAGTGGAGGGGTTGTTTCCCTGGGGAGTTGGGGGTTTGTTTTGGGGGACAGAGGAGGCTGTCTTCTGGTGGAGATTAAGGTTTTGTTTTTTGGGGGATGGAGAAAGCTGTTCCAGGAGTTTGGGGGCTGCTGTGGGGGTATTGGAGTTTTGAGGTAACTGGGCAGTTTACACTTCTCAGAGCTATTGTTTCAAATGGTTTAGTTTCAGGCACACATCATTGAATTGGTTACATTTGTTCTGTTTTCAAAATTTTCTGTGCAATCATAAGAGCTAGAAATATTTTTAAAACTTTTTTTTTAAATGAAAGCTAAGATTCTGGAAAAAAAGATAGCATCCTCAAAAAGAAGTGCTGGACTGCCAGCCTATTACCTGGCCCATTCTAGGGTCAAGATGGAAGATAATTTGAACCTGAATTTTGATGATGCAGACAGAAAAAGGGCTGGATCTTGTAAATGTGAAGGAAAAAGCAGCAAGATTTTGGACATGCCCTGTCTAGAGACAGGATAGGATAGAATAGAAGATGGTTAAATATGACCATGGGAATTGCCATTGGATCACATCAATGATCCTTCTAGTCCTGTTTCCTGTATTACAGATGCCAGTACCAAATGTTTCAGAGGAAGGTACAAGAAACCCTAAATTTGGCAGCTATAGAATAACCTGTGTGGCTATTCTTGGGCCACCCAGGGCAGAGAGTCACCGTGTTACCTCCTCCTGTCGCCAGCAAAACAGTGTTGTGTGTGGTGTCTGGGCGTTAGCTCCCTTGTACCACCAGCCTTTCAGCCACTCAAGCACTCTTCTCTGGGCAATGCCAGACTTGTTTCTTGCAGATTAACAATAGGTGCACCCCAGTCCCAGAATCACTTTGAATCATTCCTTTGTGATATCCAGCCCCTTTCCCTGGCTACTCACAGAATTCCCAGATCCTTAGCACTGCCCAAAGGGTGGTGTACTCAGTTTACCAGTTTAAATCACCACTCTTGTATAACACACAACACTGTTCAATACTTATAATAAAACAAAAGAAAGAATTGAAGAAAAAATGAGGAGTTGACTAGAAACAGGAGAGAATTGTGGAAACAAATGGTTAAAATACAAAACAAAACAAAATAATAAAACACAAACTAGGGTCTACAGTTATTAGTCACGTTTCCTAAGGAATAAAGTAGACAGGCTTCACAGGAACCAGATCCAATTTTTTGAGAGACTGTTCCCAATCCCCAAAATTAAAGGATACAGAGTGCTTTTCCAAACCCTCTGTTATACGGAAATAGTCCTTTGTATTTATTCCTATGCAGGGAGATTGTTATATTACTTTATCTCCAAGTGGTTTCAGTTGTTTCTGATGGTTTTCCATTGTTAAGCCTTGGGATGGAGCAAGGCAAGCTAGACCATTAAGCCTTGCATTATATCATCAGCTGAAGAGAACAGAGTGACAACTCCCTCCTGCATGAATGGGCCATCACTGAGACATTTTATCCCTGATTAACTTTTACTCCAAGTCCATAAATTATATTGTCAGCATAATTAGATTATTACTTAAATGTTACCCATGCATACATCTCACAATGATTATGAATCTTAAGTTACAAGCTTTCTGTAGATACCTTACATGCTATCCTTTATGGAGAAATATCCTGCAAGACATGTCTGGTGTAGTGAGTTTGTTAGGTCTGAGGTGAGAGTTGTTTGCAAAGAAAAGGGGACCCTTTGCCGAGGAACCTCTGTATCATGTCTTGACCACAGGGCAAGCTTCTTCCTAACCAGCTCAGTTAAAGGTTGCATTATGCCTATTAGTGGTCCTCTTACTCATCTCCATTCTAAAGAAAAGAGTCTCTGTCTTTTCAATCAATCTTCATATGGAAATTTTCCATTCCTCTAATCATTTTCATTGCCCATCTCTGAATGTCAATTTTATAGGAAACTCTTCACTATAAATATTTCTTAATGAGTAGTAAAAATTTGGCCAAAAACCCATTGGATCCTGATGTCTTCAGTATTTTCAGAATTTTTATTGCATCTGCACCACTGTGTTAACTAACAATGCCCAGGAGTGTGTAATTAAAGACCACTGAACCAAACCAGAGATCAGGATGAGTTACTCCTTAAGTACTGGTCTATAATTTAGGGGGAGGGGGGGAAATATGGTGTTATATTCATTCTAAATGAATACACAGTCCAAACTCAAAGGGTAAAAAGTGTTTGCGTAACCCAGTCACTGTCCAACATTAAACTGTGTTAAGCAGGGTTTGGTATAGAGAGACCTCAGCCTGCTTAATACTATGGCAAACACACAATTAAATATCATTTTACCTTTTATTAAAGATACGGAAAAAAAAGGAAAACAGTTAAAGCATTTGAAATGGAAAGTATTAAGTAAGACTTTCATTTTAACAATATCCTTTGTTGTCTTTACTTGAAGAGAGTTTTTAGAAGGAAAAACCCTCCTTGTTTGGCAGTTTCTTGGGTGTTATTAAATATGACAATAACTGTCCTTTTGGGGGAAAAAGAGAAGAAGCTAGTTGGAATGGGTTCTAGCTGTCATTGTTGCTGTTGTTGTTAAAGATCCTGTTTCCCAAAAGACAAAACAAGACAAACACACACAAAAGAGGAGAAAGAATAGCACACATAGGCCATGTCTACACTACCAACTTTGATTGACGCAAATTACATAGACATAAAGCTGCTGCAGTTAGTATATCGCTGTTATGATTTGAGTTTCAACCCAGACAAGTTGTGTCACCACCTGCCCTGTAACCCTGTGAGCCTTAAATGCTTTGCTGCTTTTTCTCACAGCCTGGACACCAACAACTCGCAGACAAGCATGCAGTTCCCTGAATGTTTGCTATGCAGCCTGGTTCAGCACTCTGACCCCAGCAGTTTGCCTACAGTGTAACAGCCCCACCCAGCTCTCCACCAGCCTTGGTTACTACTTACAGGATGACCCCAACACACACCTAGTCCTGAATTTCCCCTAAACCTTATGTTCCATAGTATCCATCCCTCTCCTGGAACACTTAGAGAATTAACAAGGTTTGTTGCTCCTTTAAAGAGACAAAAACTCAGATTATTACTTTAAACTGAGTTAATCTGTGGAGGTAGCCTCTGCAGGAAGTCCACACAACAGGGCCTGAATGGCAGCCCCTGACAGCCCCCTGATTGGCTGATCCTAGTATTTAGACTAGGAAACCCTTATAGGGAGTTGTCTGAGGGCTGGTCTACACTACAGGGGGAAATCGATCTAAGATACGCAACTTCAGCTACATGAATAACGTAGCTGAAGTCAAAGTATCTTAGATCGAATTGCCTACCATCCTCATGGCGCGGGATCGACGTCCGTGGCTCCTCATGTCGACTCAGCTACCGCCGTTCGGGTTGGTGGAGTTCTGGAGTCGACAGGAGCTCATTCGGGGATCGATATATCACGTCTAGATGAGACGCGATATATCGATCCCCGAGAAATCGATTGCTACCTGCCGATACGGCGGGTAGTGAAGACGTACCCTGAGCAACTGTGCAGCCAGCCTGTTTGCTTCTGCTTTAGACCTTGCTGGAAACCCTAGACTCTGGCTTCTGACCCTGGTTTGTTCTCAACTTTGTTATTGGCTTGTTGTCAATAACCTGATCCTGATATCCTGACCCGCCTCTACCCCAACTCTACTATTTGCTTGCAACTTGGTGTCTCACCCTGACTTCCTGGCATTCTGAACCTACTTGCTTCCAACCACTCTACTCAGCCTGACAGCAACTTAGCAGCTGACCTGTGCACACAAGCTGCCCCTGGCCTACCAGTTTTCTCATACTGCTTTCAGCTCTCCCTCCCAAAGATGATGAAAGGGGCAGGTGACCCTCTGACCAGTGGCTCTGTGATAGTGCAGGAGCAGGTGGAGAACATTGAACTTAAGGACCCAAGCTATACAGTGTGCAATTGAAGCACAAAGCTTATATGAGTAGTTAGTCCTGGTGCTGATGCAGGAAGCACAGACCATATGTGAGCAACTAGCATGCTCACAGGGAGAAGCAGTGACACTACATGCCTGAACAGAGCACCTATCCCCTGAACTGGTTCCTACTGTGGCACTCTCTGAAGGGTTTGGTGGGGATCATTGGAAATTCTGGGGATTCCTGAACCAATATAGGCTGCATTTCCAGTTCTACCCCACACACCCCAGACAAAATGGGGAAGCTAGTAATCAGCCTGCTCTTTGGTAAAGTGCTTGGAGGGAGGGGAGGAATGAGGAGGGAATTGTTCAGTTGTATCAAATAATAAAACTTTACCCCTATTTCTGTAGGTATGAGTGCAAGACAATAGCACTAAAGCCATGGCACTCTTTTCCCACAGGCAGTGGTGATTTTACCTGATCTCTCACCCTTCAGGGTAACAAAGGCATAGAAAGCACAGTTGCTGATGGCATCCTGAAGATGGCTGGGCCAATATTCTGCTATCATGTTTTGGGGAGAAATCCAGACCAGTGAGAATTTGTGTCACTATCTGCCCTATAATTCTGGTTACCTTAAAATGCTCTATTGCTGTAGCTTTCTTTTCTGGCTACTCCCAGCCAGCATACAAGCATGCACTGAATGTCTGTAATATGCATCCCTGGATCAGCAACTCTGACTCCAGCAGCCTGCTTGTTATACCACAGCCACACTCTGGTCTCCAGCAGCCTTGATTACTACTAGCCAACTGACTGAAACACACCCCCAGTCCTGAATTTCCCCCAAACCATCTGCCCTGAAATATCCCACCCTCCCTTGGACCATTCAGAGAAATAATAAGGTTTGTTTGCATCTTTAAAGAGATAATACTCAGCAGTTTGCCACATTAGTTGGAGTTAACAATTCAAATACAACAGTGGGTTGGTTTTGATTAAAATAAAACAAGTTTATTAACAGGACATAGATTAGGTGATACCACAAAAAAGAAAGAGGTAGAGATGGTTATGAGCAAATAAAAGTGAAAACACTCAGTGTGATGGGGTGTACCAGCATCGTGTTGGTGCAGCAGGGGTTCATCCCTCGCTTTGGGCTGCGGAAGGCCTGCCCCATCAGCTCTGCTGGGCATACTCCAGCTGAATCCAGGATATAAAAGGAAGCAGTGCAGCTTAGTTTGGGCTGATCTTTAATGAGGAAGGAGATGCACTGTTGGCTCCTGTGGAATGACTGCCTGTACTCCAGGAAACAGATGCCAACCAGCTGGAGATGACCCACGACCCCTAGGCTTAGGATTCTGCAGAGGGAGGAAAGGCTGTGGGGATCCCGAGATGGCTAGCTGTGGAGAAATGGGTAGGAAGTGCCCCAGGGAAACTTTGCGCAGACTAGCTGGATGTGTTTTGGCAGGATCCCTGCCAAGCTGGTGGGAGGCAACCCTGCCACCAACAGGGCCCTTGTTTGGGACCTGGTAGAGCGGGAGGGTCTGCTGCATTGGGGTTTGGTGCCATCTGTACATTTAAACATTGGAAATGCATAAACATACTTATCTGAAGTTCCTTCCCCAGCATCAGTCTTGCCTGTGCTCAGGGGCAGCAAATGACTAGACTACTGAGGTAGAGCCTCATACAGATCCTGGCTCACAACATAGCTGGACTCCCCGGTGACATGTCTCACATCTTCCTCCTCCTTGCTGTTCACAGCAGGGGGTCTGTGTCTCTGGCTTCTTGGAGATATTTATGGGGCTCTGTGCATCGGTGGTGGAGTCTCCACTCAATAGGGCATGCAACTTGTTGTAAAAGTGGCAGATTGTTGGCCTTCTGGTATGCCTGCTGCAATTCCTTCATTTTCATGCAGCATGGATGCTGATCCCAGTCATACCCCTTCACCAGCATTCCCCGTGCAATCTGCTTATAGATGTCCATACTTCTGTAACTGCTCTGTAGCTGTGCCTGCACAGCCTCTTCTCCCCACAAGCCCAGGAGATCCAATATCTCCTGTCTACTCCAGACAGGAGCATGTCCGCAGCTGGCATGGTTGGTTGGGAAGTTGTACAGAACAAGGGAGAGCTGCTAGGTGTGCTCACCAAGCTGGGCAATCAGGAAAAGGCATTTCAAAAATACATGGGGTTAGAGGGCTTCTGGTCTCCACTGGGCAGTGGAGTTCACAACTGTGAGCAGAGCTGTAGGACAGCTGCTGGAGAACTGTTAGGATTGATGTAGGTCACACATTATCTACACTCACAGCAGGTCAATCATAGCTCAATACCATTTGGGGAGGTGTTGCTGTAATGGGGTACCTACATCAATGGGAGACAAATGTATGTAGATATATGCACAGCTAGGTTGAGACAAGGCAACTTACATCAACCTAACTTTGTAGTGTAGACTAGGCCATAGTGTGATGTTGCACTCCATATGATTCTATGAAAATATGCTAATGAGTGTGAATATAATGTAACTGGAATATGCTTCATGCAAAAGGTCTCTTGTATCATTACAAAGCTTATAATCTACTGAGTGTGGTCATCCTATTTGTATAAATGTATCATTCTTGTATCTGAAACTAGAAATATGAAATATAACTCTGAGGTCCTACTGTAATTATGCAAAGTGTGGGCCATTAATGGTGGTTTGGAATCTCGATGTCTTCCATCAACTAAGACAATTGGTGTAAATGGCTCTGTTTACTTGCAAGCCTTCCTGTGAGTCAGGCTAGGAAGAAAGACGACTTGGGGGTCTCACAGGACATGTGTGTGACCATGTCACCTGGTACTGGAATCCATCTTAAACCTGGTGCTTTTCCATTTAGAAGGAGGGGTGGGGACCCAGAGAGACAAAAGATTCCTGCCTTGTGCCAAAGCTATAAAAGGGGGTGGAACAGAACAAAGGGGGCTGCCAATCATGAGAAATCCCCTAGCTACCACCTGAGCTGGAACAAGGTCTGTACTAGGGGAAATGATTGGGCCCAGACTAGAAAGGACTGTAGTCTGTGAAAGAAGTTCATTGGAACATCTCTAAGGGTGAGATTTTTATCTGAAATCAGTTTCTTAATGTATTAGGCTTAGACTTGCATGTTTTGCTTTATTTTGCTTGGTAACTTACTTTGTTCTGTCTGTTATTACTTGGAACTACTTAAATCCTTCTTTTTATACTCAGTAAAATCATTTTTGCTTATTATTAGTCACTAACTCTGGGTTCAATACCTGGGGGAGCAAACAGCTGTACATATATATCTCTATCAGTGGACAATTTATGAGTTTACCCTGTATAAGCTTTATACAGAGTAAAACAGATTTATTTGGTGTTTGGATCCCATTGGGAGTTGGGTGTCTGGGTGCTGGAGATAGGAGCACTTCTTAAGTTGTTTTCAATTAAGTTTGCAGCTTTGGGGATGTTGTTCAGACCTGAGTCTGTTTGTAGAAGGCTAGCATGTCTGGTTCAACAAGACAGGGTTCTGAAGTTCCAAACTGGCAGGGAAAATGGGCTCAGAGGTAGTGTCAGCACATCAGGTGGCAGTCACAAAGGGGTCTCTGTGACCGAATCATCACACATAGAAAATTCAGATTCTGTCTCTAGTGTCGATCCCCTCCTTGTAGCCTCGCTGCTGGAAAAACACACAGCACAGTCTTTTCAGACACTCCAAGACCAGACAAACTTTTACCAGTAGTGGGCTGTTTAGGGCATTGCTTTCAATTGTCTTTTTCTGGGCACAGGCTTACAGCAGTGTTGCAAAATATGCAGTCTTGGCCAGCTAAGATAGACTCTTATTAGACCTGGGGTTCTCAAACTGGGGGTTGGAACCCCTCAGGGGGTCACAAGGTTATTATATGGGGGGTCATGAGCTGTCAGCCTGCATCCCAAACCCCGCTTTGCATCCAGCATTTATAATGGTGTTAAATATATAAAAAGGTGTTTTTAATTTATAAGGGGGGGTGCACTCAGAGGTTTGCTATGTGAAAGGGGTCACCAGTACAAAAGTTTGAGAACCACTGTATTAGACAAAAGGAAAAAGAAGGGAGTTAGGAAAGAGGATGAATAAGGTAGGGAAGGAAAAGGATACATTGTGTGAGGGAAGAGAGACAAAGTTTCATATCCCAGGTGGTTGTTGGGATTCAGCTAGAGGTGGTGATTTCATCTCACTCCCTCTCTCTCTCTAGCCTAGTCAGGACATCTTTCAGGATTAGGATGATGAAGGGTCCAAAGAACACCCAATTTTCATTCATTTTTTTATCTAAACATTTACACCAGTCAATTTCTCTCGTAATTTTTCTTGTCTTTGGAAAGCATCGTGTGTATGTATGTATATGTGTGTATGTGTATATATATAAACAAACTAGTTGGGACTGTCCTCTCTTTATCCACATTGAATGTAATCAAATCTTGATCACTCACCAATCCAATGATTAATTCATCTTTATCCATCATAATGAGGTCTAAAGTAGTATCATCTCATGTTGGGTGATAACTTTCTAACAGAAAAAGTTTATCTATAATTTTTGGCACTCTGATATTTTACTACTGTCTGCCTAGACCTCCAGCATTTGTCTCACAAATTGAATACCAATATTGTATTGTTGTAAATTTGTAGGTCCAATAATTACCCTAATTGTGAATTCAACTGTAAAAGGTGAGTGTAAGTTCATAAGATGTCATAATAACCTATACAAACAGATTTTGGAAAAAGGTGCAAAAGCAAGACAGACAGACTGAATTAGTCCAAACAAAAAGGCCTCCTGATATAATTCAAGGATGGTGTTAAAATCATGGTTGGTAAACAAAACAGTGAACCAAAATTGGTGTGTCGGAAATTAGCTCTAATTAGTGGAAAAAATAAGGAGGGGATGGGCTATTCCACCTATCTCTCCCTTTTGGGGTCCTTAAAAAGAGACCTTGTGGGAGAAAAGTTAGCTAGTAGAATGACCACTAGGTCAGGAGCCAAGCATACAGTCTAGAAGCCAGTAACCAGAGCCGAGGGTTTAGAGTCAGAAACCAAAGCCTGAGGGCAGAGCTGGAGTCAGGAAGGAAGCAGGGCTGGAGAGGTCTGGATAGGACAGGATCAGGGCTGGAGCAAGGCTAGAGTCAAGCACAGGAGAGAATGCAGCTGAAGACATGTACATTGAACAGCCAGAAATCAGTTGTTGCTGTTCAGCTTAAGAACAAGTTTGCTGACTTCCTTGACCAATCAGGTGGAGTGGTTGATCAGATGGCCCTGCTGCAACTCGGCTGTGCAGCAGGGCCATCTGCAGAGGCTGGGCAGGTGCAGCTGCAAGTCCTCATTCCTGACATTATGAAGTGTAGAAGATTGCTAAAAGAAGCTAAAGAAATTAGAGGAAAATT
Source organism: Mauremys mutica (assembly GCF_020497125.1). Classification (NCBI taxonomy): domain Eukaryota; kingdom Metazoa; phylum Chordata; order Testudines; family Geoemydidae; genus Mauremys; species Mauremys mutica. The sequence continues at coordinate 170,955,133 of NC_059073.1, forward strand.
CATGGATGGCAGCACTAGAGACAAGAAGAAGGAGTTTTAAAGTATATTAGGAACAAAAGAACTCATAGCAATGATATAGGCCCATAATTAGATGGAGATGTAAAATTGTTAATGATGATGCCCAAAAGGGGAAGTGTTCAATAAATATTTCTATTTTGTATTTGGAAAGAAGCAGGATGATGTGCTTGTCACATAAGGATGATGAAGTCCCTTCCAAGCCATTAGTAACCAAGGAGGCTGTTAATATCTACTAAGGATACACATTTTTAAATGAGCAGCCTGTATAACTTGCATCCAAGAGTCCTAAAAGAGCTGGCAGATGTGACTTTTTAATAAATCTTGGCATACCAGGGAAATTCCAAAAGACTGGAAAAGTGCTAATGTTAACTATGTAGAGGTAATACAGTTAGACTTTTGTAAGGCATTTGACTTAGTAACACATGACATTCTGATTTAAAAATTAACACTATCAATATCAGTAAAGCACACATTAAAGGGATTAAGAACTGACTGTCAGATCTCAAAAAGTAGTTGTCAATGTGGTATCCTCATCAAGCAGGGTTGTTTATAGTGGGTTACACAGGGATTGGATTAGTGTTCAACATTTTCATCAGTGATTTGGAAGTAAACAAAATTACTGCTGATAAAATTTGTGGATGACAAAGATTGGTGGAGTGGTAATGATGAAGACAGGGCAGTCATACAGAGTGATCTGGATGTGTTGATAAGATGGACCCATTCAAACAAAATGCACTTTAATACAGCTAAATATAAAGTTATACATCTAGGAACAAGGAAAGCAGGCCATATCTACATAACGGGGAACTGTATGCTGGAAAGCAGTGACTGAAAAGGATTTAGGAATCACCGTGGACAAGCAACTCAACATGAACTCCTAGTGTGATGCTGTGGCAAAAAGGGCTAATGCGATCCTTGGATGTATACATGGAAGTAGCTAATAGGTGTAGGGAGGTGATTTTACTTCAGTGTATACAGCATTGGTGAGACTGATATTGGAATACTGAGTACAGTTCTGGTGTCATGTTTCAAAAAGGATGTTGAAAAATGGAGAGGATGCAGAAAAGAGCCACAAAAACAATGTTAAGAAAATGTCTTAACAGTTGCAAAGCTTAATCTGTTTTGCTTATTTAAAAAGAAGATTCAGAGATGACTTGATTACAGTGTATAAGTTTTTTCAGAGAGAAAATACTGGGTAGTAAAGGTCTCTTCATAGAAAAAAGCATAACAAAAACCAATACCTGGAAGCCAGACAAATTCAAATGGGAAATGAGGCACAATTTTTTAACAGTGAAGGTTTTTGGAACAAACTATGAAGGGATGTGGTAGATATTCATTCCCTGATGTCTTCAAATCAAGACTGGCTGCCTTTCTGGAAGATATGCTTTAGCCAAACACAAGTTGTTGGGCTCAAAACGAGATAACTGGGTGTAATTTCATGGCCTGTCATAAACAGATCAGACTAGATGATCTAATGATCCCTTCTGGCTTTAGAATCTATGAATCTATTTCTTCTCAATTTTCCTAAGCCAACAGCTGCTTCTGAAGTGAGGTGAAATAATTTTACATTCTTCGTATAAATGCTTATGGCATTTGTATTATCTTCTAGAATTGTGGTGTCCAGTGAGGGAGGTATAGACATTTACAAGAAATAATTAGAGTTCATCTACTACTTATTTAGTATTTATACAAAGTTTTCCTTTTAGAATTGTTTGTAACTACGGTACCCTCATGGCCAAGATAGAATGTGCTCTGTGGAAGGCTCCAGCCAAGAAAAGACACTCCCAGAAGCACAACGTGGAAACTCCCTTCCACCTCAGGGGCACCCGTTCCAACCCCCCTGAAGTAAACATACACACCCACACACACTGAATAGTGCAACAAATATAGCAAAGGGAAATATTTATTTACAGAAGGATGAATGGAGAAAAACTACAGGAGGAGAATATCGGGAAAGTGATTAAAATAAGGTCACCTACACGACAAGGACTCACAGGACTAGTGGTATCACAATATAAAAGCATAGATGTCACGCAATGTGTCTAGACTTAAAGCTCAGGAATCCACAGCCAGAGTTCCAGTCCAGCAGGGAGTCTTGGGTGCTCCTGGTCATCTTCGGCACCAATAAACTTTCCCCAACAAAACCCCTCCGGTGCCCTCTTCTGCTGCTCTCTGCAGCAGAAGCAACAATCTACACAGAGCAACAATCTCTCCACTTAAATAGCTACAGCCTACCTCCTTATCCCAATGCAATTCACAAGCCCCAGTATTCATGGTCCCATGCAGTTCTTGGCAACAGTGATATTGAGTCTGGGTCCAGTTTGTCCCTCTCAGATGTTTCCTGCCTGTCACTGGTGCTCTTCCTGGCTCCTGTCCTTGGATGTCCTCAGCTAGCAGCTCTGTCCCTCCTGGACTTTGGGCTAGTTCTTGGCTGCTTTGCTACAAGAGGGGTTGTTTGCTAAAGGCCATCTGGTCTGGAGCTCCAGACACACCATGCCCCTGTCACACTCTCTCTCCACTGTCCTTCCCCTGGCACAATCAGCACTTCTGCCTGGAACAACCAGAATTTCCTCTCCCTCAAGATGAGGTTTTCAAGGGGCCATGCTCTTTAAAACCCAAGGGAGTTACACTTTAGTAAAGGCTATGTGTGTCTTATATTTCTTTGTATTATTAAATTTGCAAGTATTTTGCTGCATTTATTGCTATTTTCATAGCATGTTTGTGTATTATATGTGAGATTGGTAATTGCTTTGACTGTTACAAGGAAGTAAATGAGGTTTTTATAAGGTTCTGGGATTTTATATGTGATTACACAGACTCTTATGGAAGTTTCAAATGCTCCCCCAGAGTATGACTGCCAACTGTGCACAACCAGATTATGTTATAGGAGACATTAACTGTGCATTTTCTGTTTTTTCTTAAATTTGAGGGAAGGGATTCTCCCTCTTGTTATGGACCCTTGACTTTGTGGCAGCAGAGAGAGACTTTAAAAGCCCTGAAGACAATTGCCCCAGTGCAGGCATTGAGTAAGGCAAGGCCTCTTCCACAAGTTCTAGCATAGGGGGCATGCAAGGGGAAGGCTTGAGGAGAAGGTGAGTGCTGCTGTCCACAGTCAACTCAGCAGTAAAGCCATTTTAGCTACCCCTTCCCCTAGATTGGACTGCAAGATTTCACCTGATGTGATTTTTTTTATTCTTTTATTTTATTTTTTTATATTTTTTTAATCCCGAAGCAGGCAGAGGAAAGGTTGTGCAGGTATACTGCCAGGATGGCAATATTTTAACTGTGCTGGTTTTCAGGAGTTCAGTTCTGGTGTTTTGTAGTCCCATATCCCAAAAGGTTACATGATATAAATATTGCATGTTAAATCAACCTTAGCATAGTTTTTTTGTAAGTAAAATTGAATTTGAATGCAATCATTAGAGTATAAAACAGCTTGTAGTCCTGCTTTAAGTGAAAAATCACAATGCAACCATAAATATGGAGTTGCTATCAATAATGTAGTTTGCCTAAGCAATGACTTAAGCAGAGTACAAATAATTGAAGGATGTACAGTAAACACTAAGAATAGAGAATACTTAGCATACAAAAATGAGATCTAAGTAGGTGCATTATGATGAAATTAAAAAATTAGACTGAATTCCTGATAAGATATATTAGGTTATGGAAAAACCTCCCAGGAGAGACTATGGGATTTAGAACTTTTAAAACTAGATTGTTTTGACCAATGTAATACTGTGGGAGCCATCCTGCACTGGCACAAAGCTGGGCTGGATGATCTAATAGGTCTTTTCCACACTAACCTATGTGATTTATTTTTATCTATCTACCTACCTACAAATAAAAGCTGTACAAATAATAGTACTAAGTCAATATTTGTGTGCTTTTTATACAATGAAGTACATCTCAGAGCCAAGAAGAGGGGAGAGGACACTTCAATATTTAACATCCGAACCCAAAGTGCTTGTCTTTAAAAGTAAATCAAACTAACCTTTATAAAAAGCAAATACAGTGTCTTACCAGCATACTGCACACGAATGAAATATCCTTCACACCAGAGAACAATGAGTCTTAGTCCTTGCTTTGATTTTTAAGATGGTAGTTCTTGACTTTCTTTATATGCAGTAGAACCAGTTGCTCCCTCTCAGAATCCCCTTCAAGTGAGGGTGTACTCTGAAAAGTGAACTTTTCACAGTTGATAACACAGAGTCCCATATTTATTTTCTCTCAATGACTCTGTAAGGGTCCGGTGTGGGGGCTCGGCCCTCTCAGGTGCGGCCGGGAGTCAGGCCGCCTCACTACACAGCCTAAAGCAGTAGTTCAGTCTCCGAAGGTCCAAGCCCTCAGTCAGGGCGGGGCAACAAACAATAGTTCAAGGGGGCTCAGACCCTCAGGCAGGAGCTGAGCAAAATAAACAGTAATTTAAGCCCAAGCCCTCAGTCAGGGCGGGGCAACATGCTGTAGTTCAAGAGCTCGGGTCCTCAGGCAGGAGCTGAGCCACCACACAGTAGTTCAGGGGCTCAGGTCCTTAGGCAGGAACTGAGCAACACCAACAGTTAGTGAAGCCCAGCCCTTGGTCAGGGCGGGGCAACAGACAGCAGTTCACAGGCTCAGATCCTCAGGCAGGGGCTGAGCAAACAGCAGGTAAGTCCAGACTTCTATGCCTGAGCCCTGGTGTGAGGGGGAGACTGCCACCCGTGAGTGGGGTGGCAGGGGGGGGACACAGGCCCACCCACTCCACTGTGTCCCAGCCCGGGGCCCTAACAGCGGCAGTTAGGGCCTGACCGCAACACACAGACATCGGCTCAAAGTCTGCTGTAGCCAGACTGGGGTCAGCTACCCCCGGGCTACTTTCCATCTCCCCCTACATGGGTACCTGCTCATCTCTGGTGTCCAGCGCTGGGTCCCACACCATGGGCTCCTCGACGTGCTGAGGGCCGGCTAGCTCGGGCTGCTCCTCGGGGCGAGGGAACGCTCAGGCAGCTCCTCGGGGTACCGGGCTCGGGGAAGGCTTGGCCAGTCCTCCTCAGGGTACCGGGCTCGGGGAAGGCTCGGTCCAGCAGGAGCTTGGTCAGGAGCGTCTGTCCTCTCTGGCCGCCAGGCAGCAACTGAGTGCTGGGGCCGGGCCTTTATACTTCCTGTCCCGCCCCTTAACTTCCGGGGGCGGGGACAGGCGGCAGTGGCTCCGCCCACTGCAGCGGCGGCTGTTCTGGCTCGACCCTCTCAGGTGCGGCCGGGAGCCAGGCCGCCTCACTACAGACTCTAATTGCAAATTTGTTCAGTGTATAAATCAAAGGCTGTGTTTTCAAAAATCCTTAACGGCAAACTCAGTTTGGGAACAGAAAATCAGAATGTTTTTATTTTGCGTTCCCCTGGGGCAGCTCTAGGTACCAGCGCAGTAAGTGCGTGCCTGGGGCAGCAAGCCACGGAGGGTGGCCTGCTGGTCACTGTGAGGGCGGCAGGCAGGTGGCTTTTGGCGGCGTGCCTTCAAGGGGGGGGCTTCAGCAGCAATTCGGCAGTGGGAACACCGATGGCGTGGCACCGGCGGACTGCCCACAGGCGCGCCGTCGAATCCACATGACCAGCAGACTGCCTGCAGGCGCGCCACCGAATCAGCGTGACCAGCGGACCACCCGCAGGCACGCCGCCAAAAGCCACCTGCCTGCCGTGCTTGGGGCGGCAAAAAACATAGAGCCGTCCCTGGCATTGCCACCAGTAATACAGATTCTTCAATAAGGATTTATTAGCAATTTTGTTGAGGGAGAATAGAATCTAGCTAATTTTTTAAAGATTATTTCTTAATGACAACATAGGTGAGCTCAGTGCTAAAAGACTGTAGTAATAAAACTATTTGGTAGTGCTAACTGTAATAAAACTTCAAAAAAAACTTTTTTGCAAATGCAATAACATAAGCAACATTTTTTGTGCAAATTAAACATGCCAGAAACATAGGAAAAAAGATTGAAAAAGAAAAATGACAATTTTAAACAATCCCATAGTTTGAATTAAACTCTAGTTATAATTTGTAATTATTAACTTTTGTTCTGTGTCTTGTGTTGTGTATTGAAGACGGTGTTGGAATTGCAAGATATTACTTTAAAAGAAAGGGGATTTCCTGGTCCTGCTTGCAGGTAAAGGGGCTGTATGGAAATTATGTGAGCGGAGTTAGTTTGAAAAGAACTAGCTTAAAGCAAAGTAGTTGAATTGTGCCTCACTGCCTTGGGGAGTAACCTGTTTTCTTTCTCTCTTTCAGTTCTGTTGTTATTCTGAATGATAAGGAATAAAGTAGTGTATAGTGCGTTGGGGGGAATGGCTCCTCCTCTTCCAGGTCTGTGGGCAGCCAATCCACCCCACTACGTCTCCAGGGGTCGCCTAACTTGGGGAATCAGCAGGGCAACAGGAGACATGAGCTTGGGCCTGTGGCCAGGGCGGAACAATAAACACAATTATAGAGCCCCAGCCCCTGGGCAGGACAGGGCAGTAAAGAGTCTCACGCTCAGGCCTGTACTCACGCTGGGCAGCAAACAGTTAGCCCAATCCTTTGATCAGGGTGGGGTAGTAGAGAGTCTATGGGCTCAGGCCTGCACTCAGGCTGAGCAACAAACAGTCAATCAGCCTAGACTCTGGTTCAGAGCAGGGCAAAACAAAGTCTCTCAGCTCCAACCTGTACTCAAGTGGAGCTGCAAGTAGTTAATGAGCCCAGGCTCTGGTTCCTTCAGCTAGCCTGAGGAAGGGGGAGATTGCCACCCACCGCTTGGGTGGCAGGAGGGACGCAGGCCCTCCCACTCCATTGTGTCCTGGCCCAGGGCTCTAAGGGTGGTGGAGGGGTCTGTCACTGCATCAGTGGGGATCCAAGCCGCAATACGCTGACTCCCCCTCTGCCAGCGTTGCAGCCAGACAGGGTAGTCTACCATCCCTGGGCCACACTCCCCCTCCAAGGGTAACTGCTGATCCAGTGAGGTGAGGTGATTGGCAGGGCCTCAGTTGCCAGAAGAAGCTCTGCCGGGGTTGGACCAGCTGGCGGTCTGGGCCAGACATCTGTCTCCTAGGTGGCCAGGTTGTCCAGGGGTCTGGGTGGTCCCGGCCAGCCATCTGTCTCCTAGGCGTCCAGGTTGTCCAGGGGTCCGGATGGTCCGGGCCAGTCATCTGTTTCTTGTGGGGCCGGGTTGTCTAGGGGTCCAGGCCAGTCGTCTGCTTCCCCCGGGGTCAGGTCAGTCCAGGCGGTCTGGGCCAGTTGTCTGCACTCTGCGGGCCTGCTGCCACCTCCCAGCGTGAGAACTCAGGGGACGCATCTGTCCCCGCCAGTGTCTGGGCCTGAGTAAAATTCCGGGTCCCACCTTTATACTTCCAGCCCCACCCCTTGACTTCTGGGGGTTGGAGCTAAGGGGTAGGGCTCTGCCCATGAACGGGTGTAGCCACCCTCTATATCTATGTCTGAGGAGGGCCAGTTGACCCCACTACACGGTGTTATGTTGCAACCTACTTTTATCTCATTTCTCTGTGTATGCTGTGAACATAACACAGAAAACTGGTGATGAGGATTATTATATTAGAAAGAGTCTAATGAAAAGGGGAAGATTTTCTGACCTATATTCAGAGACTTGAGTAGTGTTTTTATGTAAATACTATAGAACACGCTTATAAACAAAGGGCTGTTTTCCTAACATTGGTGGGCAAACAGCACTTAGAGTGCTTAACAACAATTTATACGTTTCCACAAGAACCGGGTGAACTGGGGTATAATGACATAATAGATTCTAAAAAAAAAATTGTGCCTACCACCCATTTTTTAACAGAACGATACAAGTTTAATCTAAGAAACCAAATAGAAAGAGAAAGTATCTCTGAATTTTTGGCAAGCGTGAAAAAACTGTCTGCTACTTATTGTTTTGGTAATTTTCTGAAAGAGGCAGAGAATGTTGTGTATAACAAGGAACTGCCACTAAATGGGACTGAGGAGACTGATCTGTTTGAATCGACAAAGAAAAATGAGCCACAATTTGACAATAAACTGGTCCCATTGTGCCATGTATGGGAAGAAAGGACTCAAGCAGGAGGTGAAGAAGATATTGACACAGCTCAGCACCTCTGACAGGTGACAGAATGGAGAGAGCCATGTTTCCACTGTTTAGGGACATCACATCGCAAGGAACACTGTGCTGCTGCCCAGGCTTGCCAGAGTGCACCATGGCATAAAACCATGTGCCAAGAGAAAGCTGTCAGTGCCTAAAGCTAGGAGCCACTGCACTATTTATAACAAAGAGGAGTCCTGTGGCACCTTAGAGACTAACAAATTTATTTGGGCATAAGCTTTCCTGGGCTAAAACCCACTTGATCAGATGCATGGAGTGAAAAATACAGGAAGCAGTATATATCTATAAAAAAATGGGAGTTGCCTTACCAAGTTGGGGGGGGGGTCAGTGCTAAGGCCAATTCAACTAAGGTAGAAGGGGGAGGAATAGCTCAGTGATTTGGGCATTGGCCTGCCAAGCCCAGCATTGTGAGTTTAATCCTTGAGGGGACCACTTAGGGATCTGGGGCAAAAATCAGTACTGGGTCCTGCTAGTGAAGGCAGGGGCTGGACTTAATGACCTTTTAAAGTTCCTTCCAGTTCTAAGAGATAGGTATATCTCCAATTATTATTATATTTATTATACCATATTCACAGTCCATTTTGGTCAATTTCACAGTTCTAGGATTTTAAAAATAGCAAATTTCATGATTTCAGCTATTTAAATCTGAAAATTTTCAGTGTTGTAATTGTAGGGGTCCTGACCCAAAAAGGAGATGGTGGAGGAGGGTCACCAGGTTATTGTAGCACTACTACCTTTACTACTGCGCTGCTGCAGACTGCAGCACTGCCTTCAGAGCTGGGCAGCTAGAGAGCAGCAGCTGCTGGCCAGGAGCCCAGCTCTGAAGGAAGAGCCACCGCCAGAACCATTGCAGAAGTAAGGATGGCATGGTATAGTATTGCCATCCTTACTTCTGCACTGCTGCCTGCAGAACTGGGCCCTCAGTCAGCAGCCACCACTCTTTGGCTGCCCAGCAGTTACAAGTTACCTCATAACTATTTTTAAGTAAACACCTTTATTTTAAGGACAGAAGCATCACAGAGAAAAAAATATACATATCTATTATCAAACTTATCAACATTAATCAGTCCAGACATTGAAGTGGGTTTGGACAGAAAACAAAAATAAGGCTTTTAAGGAAGTGAGAAAGAAACTGAGTAGTTCCAGCTTTTGGGGACATTGTAATCCAGAACTTTACTTAATATAGCCTGTGATGCCTCTCCTATATGAGCTGGGGCTGTCAATTATATTTGTAAAGATGGGAGTGAAAACCCTTAACTTCCATAACAATTGCAAAAGATGAGAAACTATTCACAGATAGAAAAAGAGGCTTTAGGCACCAGTTTGGGGGTTATTAAATTCTATGCATACCTGTTTTTTTTTTGGAGGGGGGGAGTGGAATCCCTCATCACTGAGCATAAACAATTGTTAAAAAATACCCAAAGGTATGTGTTCCACCAATAGCAGCAGGTAGGTTTCAGAGCTCAGCTGCCTACCAGTTTGACATTTATTGTAGATCATCAGAAAAACATACTAATGCAGATGCACTGTCCAGTTTGGCCCTTAACACAGGAAAATATAGAAAGGAATATTCTTTCCTAGATGAGCTCCCTATTATACGTAAGGAAATTACTTTGGAAACAATAAAAGAGCCCATTTTGGTTAAGGTGATTCATTATGCAGTTTCAGGGTAGCCTCATCACATAACTAAAGAGAATTTAGGCCCTTACATTTCAGGAAACTGGAGTGATCCATGGAGGATGGTTGTTGGCTATGACTATTAATACCAAAATGTTTTCGGAAAAGGATGCTAGTGGAAATACATGACCAGCACCAAGGGGTAATAAAAATGGAAGGCTACAGAAATTGAAAGTAGCCATTGAGACTCCTGTCATAGCCATTGAAACATGCCAGAAAAGGCACCATGCTACCTATGGAAATGGCTATGAAGCCCGTACAATGGCTGCATGTTCTGCACTTTACAGAAAAAAATAAGCATATGTATTTAATGGTTAATGTAAATACGTATTTAATAAAGGTTGGTGGGTGGGTTTACCCATATCTGGTGGTGTGGGCCCTGTGTAAGGGTCCTAGAAACCCTATCATTTTCCTTCTTCTCTTCATTATATAATAAAAAAGCAAATTTAGACTCAACTGAGAGTCTTGTTACATAATATTTTTTTCAGGGGGGAGGGATAGCTCAGTGGTTTGCACATTGGCCTGCTAAGCCCAGCATTGTGAGTTCAATCCTTGAGGAGGCTATTTCAGAATCTGGGGCAAAAATCTGTCTGAGGATTGGCTCTGCTTATTCTCAGTGGCCAGAGGTGGCAGACACAACAACCTCTTCTACAAAAAACAAAATGCTTCTCAAGGATTTCCACCTGTGGGTAAAGTAAGGAGTTTTTTGTCTTTTTCCCCTCCAGATAGTGGTCCACAACATATTTCTGAGGATTTTCAGAAACTTGCATGGCAAAATTGTGCAAAATATACTAGGTTGGCTGTCTATCACTCAACATAAAATGTATTGGCAGAGTATTTTGTGCAGATGCTGAAATGAGCATTACACAATAATGATAGGAGATGTATGTACTTCTTGGCAAGAGCCTTGCGTGACGGGTTGAATCACAGAAACCCCCTTGGGAACTGCCAAGTCAGCTCCCAGACTACTGCACTGGGCAGCACAGTATAGGGAGGAGGTGACCAGCCCTCTGTGGAGAAAGAAGTGGTTCAGGACTATTTAGAAAAGCTGGATGAGCACAAGTCCATGTGGCCAGATGTGCTGTATCCAAGGGTGCTAAAGGAGTTAGCGGATGTGATTGCAGAGCCACTGGCCATTATCTTTGAAAACTAATGGCAATCTGGGGATGTCCTGGATGACTGGAAAAAGGCTAATGTAGTGCCCATCCTTAAAAAAGGGAAGGAGGAGGATCCGGGGAACTACAGGCCAGTCAGCCTCACCTCAGTCCCTGGAAAAATCATGGAGCAGGTCCTCAAGGAATCAATTCTGAAGCACTTAGAAGAGAGGAAAGTGATCAGGAACAGTCAGTATGGATTCACCAAGGGCAAGTCATGCCTGACTAACCTAATTGCCTTCTGTGAGGAGATAACTGGCTCTGTGGATGAGGGGAAAGCAGTGGATGTGTTATTCCTTGACTTTCACAAAGCTCTTGATACGGTCTCCCGAAGTATTCTTGCCAGCAAGTTAAAGAAGTATGGGCTGGATGAATGGTCTATAACGTGGATAGATTGTCAGGCTCAACGGGTAGTGATCAATGGCTCCATGTCTAGTTGGTAGCCAGTATCAAGTGGAGTGCCCCAGGGTCGGTCCTTGGGCAGGTTTTGTTTAATATCTTCATTAATGATCTGGAGGATGGCGTGGACTGCAATCTCAGCAAGTTTGCAGATGACACTAAACTGGGAGGAGTGGTAGATATGCTGGAGGGTATGGATAGCATACAGAAGGACCTAGACAAATTAGAGGATTGGGGCAAAAGAAATCTGATGAGTTCAACAAGGACAAGTGCAGAGTTTAGGTTGGATATTAGGAAAATCTTTTTCACTAGGAGGATGGTGAAGCACTGGACTGGGTTACCTAGGGAGGTGGTGAAATCTCCTTCCTTAGAGATTTTTAAGGTCAGGCTTGGCAAAGCCCTGGCTGGGATGATTTAGTTGGGGATTGGTCCTGCTTTGAGCAGGGGGTTGGACTAGATGACCTCCTGAGGTCCCTTCCAACCCTGATATTCTATGAAGTGATGTGCCAAGACTACTTCTGCCCCTGCCTTCCCTGCCACCCCAGCACCCTGTCTTGCTGAGCCAGACATGCCCTTCTGCTCCAATACAGACCCAGAGTCTGAATTACTTGCCCCAAAGCTGCAGATGTAACTGAAAGCAGCTTACGGAAGGGTTCTTGTCTTTAACACTCAGATGCCCAACTCCCAGTGGGGATCTTGTTGTGTATTTGGTTGTCATGGTTTTTGTTGCTATGGCAACTGAGTTATATTATTATGGGTTAGCTCAGCCGGTTTCAACCGGCTGGGTGAGCTCTCTGTCTCTGAAAATAAAATGGAGGTTTTGGTTAGCTGTCTGCTCTCTGGCCTCAAGTGATTGCTTCCTACACCGGCTGCCCCAAGGACATAACACTGGCGACGAGGGTGAGACTCCGGTGCTGCTCCAGTAACAGAAGGAAGTAGAAGTTAAGGTAAAGAACAAACAAACAAAAAAAGCTGCTTGTTTGCACTGACTGTGAAAGTGAAACTAAAATCATGGCTACTCTGACCAGGCCTCTGGAGCCTTTTGATGAGAATACAGAGCAGTGGCATGTGTATACTGAGCGTTTTGAGCTTTTTGGTATTGCAAATGACATTACAGAAGCGAAGAAGGTGCCAATATTCTGAACTGTTGTAGGGGCTAAAACCTACTCTCTGCTACGCAGCTTACTACACCCTGTTAAGCCTGAGACTAAATCTTACAGTGACATTGTGGAAATCCTGGGGTCTCATTTCTCCCCAAAACCACTGGTAATTGCTGAAAGATATAGGTTCCACAAAAGAGACCAAAAGGAAGATGAAACAGTTGTACAATTTGTAGCCATTCTAAAAAAGCTAGCAGAACACTGTGAATTTAAAGAAATGTTAAATGATGCCCCGCGTGACAGGTTAGTGTGTGGCCTGTACAGTGAAGCTATACGGAAGCGCCTACTGACAGAGGCTCAGCTTACCTTACAGAAGGCTGTTGATATTGCTGTCTCCATGGAACTGGCTACAAGGGAGGCACAATACATCGGTGCACCCCCTAGGGTGCAAAAAGTGTCACAAGAACCGACCCACAAAACTGTGCAGAGTCAAGAATGTTACCGCTGTGGTAAGCCAGGACACCAGGCATCAGAATGCTGGTGTAAGGACCTGGAGTGTCGACACTGTGGCAAAAAGGGACACATTGAGTATGCATGTAAACAAAAGAAAAAGAGGCCTGTGGTCTGGCCGACAAAAAGAGGAACCTTGCATACTCTAGAGCAGACCCAGGATGATCAAGGAGACACCTCATCACAAGAGGAAGTGCCACTGCATGTTTTGTCTTTGGCAGCGGGCTCACATGACTACTGGGTAACCCCCTTATTGGAGGGCAAACCTATACGCATGGAACTAGACACCGGTGCAGCTGTCTCGCTGGTTCCTGAGACTGTGTATAAGGAAAAGCTACAGCATCTTCCGCTTAAGGCAACAAAAACTGTTCTGAAGACGTATACAGGTGAAGCTGTGCCCATGTTGGGCACTATTGATGTTAAGGTGGAGCTCAATGGACAGGCGGCTAAATTGCCACTGTTTGTGGTGAGAGGTAACTACCCAGCCTTAATGGGTAGGTCTTGGCTTGGGAAGATTCAGCTGAACTGGGCAGAAGTGCACCGGATGACTAAAGAAGAAACCAGTCTAACCCCTATACTAAGGAAACATGCTGCTGTTTTTGGAGATGATTTGGGAAGTATGAAGGGAATCACTGTGACATTGAACATTAAACCTGACAGTCCACCAAAATATCTGAAAGCCCGAACTGTGCCATATGCCATCAGGCCAAAAGTTGAAGCAGACCTGGAGCGCCTGGTCACCAATGGAGTCCTAATACCAGTTACCCATAGCTCATGGGCCACTCCTATCGTTCCAATCGTGAAGAAAGATGGCTCTCTCCGGATTTGCGGTGATTTTAAAGTCACTGTCAACCCAGTGTTGTGTGCAGAGCAATACCCGCTTCCCCGCATCGATGACCTCTTCGCAGGCCTGGCTGGGGGACAAAAGTTCAGTAAGATTGATCTGAGTCAAGCATATTTACAGATGCACGTCGATGAAAAGTCCCAAGAGCTGTTGACTATTGTGACTCATAAGGGGCTTTATCGATACTGTCACCTACCCTTCGGAATAACATCTGCTCCCGCCCTGTTCCAGAGGGCTATGGACCAGATCTTGTGTGGCTTGTCAGGAGTTCAGTGCTATCTGGATGATATCCTGGTCACTGGAAGAAATGAAGAGGATCACTTAAAGAATTTAGAGGCTACCCTACAAAGACTGGAAGAGTATGGCCTACGAGTTCGCAAAGACAAGTGTGAATTCTTCAAGCCCTTTGTTGAATATTTGGGACACATCATTGATTCTGCAGGTCTTCATAAGGCCCCTGCAAAAGTTAAAGCTATTGTGGAGGCTCCCCCACCTCGAAATGTAAGCCAGCTGCGCTCGTTTCTAGGACTCCTGAACTATTATGGGAAGTTCATCTCACAGTTAGCCACACTGCTAAAACCACTTCATGAGCTCCTTGGGCAGAACAAGGCCTGGAAGTGGACTGAAGCCTGTGATGTTGCGTTTAACAAAGCTAAGGATGCATTGCTAAATTCTGAAGTTCTAACGCACTTTGATCCATCCTTACCCCTGCAATTGGCCTGTGATGCTTCCCCTTATGGAGTGGGAGCAGTCGTGTCACATATTATGCCTTCAGGAGAAGAGAGACCTATTGCTTTTGCTTCACGCACTCTAAGCAAAGCAGAAACTAACTACGCCCAAATCGAACGTGAGGCATTAGGAATTGTTTTTGGAATTCGGAAGTTTCATCAGTACCTGTTTGGGCGAAAATTTACTCTTCTCACAGACCATCGACCTCTGACATCAATTTTTGGACCCTACACAGGCATTCCCCCATTAGCTGCTAGTCGTATGCAACGTTGGGCATTGTTACTTTCAGCACACACATATGAAATCAAATATCGGAAATCCACTCTGCACGGCAATGCAGATGGCCTTTGCCGGTCAAGGTTGCCTTTGCCGGTCAAACACCAAGATAGTGCCCAAAAGGAAATCTTCTACTTTGAACAGGTAGAGAATACACCCATCACTGCTACTCAGATAAAGAAGGCAACTCGCGTTGACCCAGTATTGTCTCACGTTATGGACCTGGTGATGCATGGAAAATCTCGACAAACCTCTCCGGTCTCATCCGACCTTGTTCCCTACATGTCCAAGCGGACGGAGTTATCGGTCCAATCTGGTTGTTTGTTGTGGGGGAGACGTGTCATTATTCCACCACCACTGAGATCACAGATGTTAGAACAGCTACATTCCGGTCACTGTGGAATAGTGCGCATGAAGGAAATTGCACGAAGCTATTTTTGGTGGCCTGGACTGGACAGCGCTATTGAAGAGAAGGCAAAAGCTTGTATGTCATGTCAGGGTGTGAGGAATGCACCCCAGTGGGCACCCCTACACCCATGGGACTGGCCTGAAAACCCGTGGCAACGTATTCACGTTGACTTTGCTGGCCCCCTTGAAGGAAGCATGTTCTTGGTGGCAATAGATGCCCATTCTAAATGGCCAGAAGTCTCTATAATGCAGTCCACTTCTGCAGAGAGTACTATCCAAAAACTACGAGGACTCTTTAGTCGTTTTGGTCTGCCAGAACAACTTGTGAGCGACAACGGACCGCAGTTCGTTTCTCAGGAGTTTCAAAATTTTATGAAGGCAAATGGGATACACCACATCACGTCAGCACCATATCATCCGTCCACCAACGGATTAGCTGAAAGATTTGTGCAGACAATGAAAAACGCTTTGAAATCAGCAAGGGGACAACACTCCATTCAAAAGCGTCTGGATACCTTTTTACTTTCCTACAGAAACACACCTCATGCTATGACCCACGCATCTCCGGCCTTTCTAATGATGGGACGACAGCTGCGCACTTGCTTTGATCTGCTGAAACCTTCTGAACCCCGACAAATTGTGCAACATCAGCAGCAATATCAAGTCATCAGACGGGCACCCAGAGCAAAAGACCGAACCTTTAGCCCGGGACAGCCAGTTTTGGCTCGGAATTATACTTCCAAAGCTAAATGGGTTCCGGCCACAGTCATCACTCAAACAGGACCTATTTCCTACACAGTCCGGACTGCAGAGAATCTTACCTGGCGGCGACATGTAGATCAGCTGTTGCCAGGTCATGCCAGTCCTCAGGACCCATCTGCAGTTGAGGGGTCTGACTTCACCTCTTCTGGTGAGGGACCGAATCACGAGTCACCTGTTTCTGACTGTTCTCCTCCATTACTGCCAGCGGCTGAGATACCCCTTTGCCCAGCACGAGCTGATACCACCTCCTCACCTGTTCGTGCTGCGGACCCTGAGCCCCTAGTGCTTTCGGGTGCAATAACACCAGAAGTTCGCCGTAATCCACCTAGAGACAGAAGGCCTCCTCATCGGCTGGATCTTTAGCTAGGGCGAACCCACGGTTATGGGGCAAAATAATCCCCAGGGTTTAGCCGGGAATGGAGGCAGTCTACCCTCCTTCTCTAGTCTAGTGTGTGTTTTATTTAGGGGATGTTCTTATTAGGGGGGGGAGGAATATGTTGTGTATTTGGTTGTCATGGTTTTTGTTGCTATGGCAACTGAGTTAGGTTATTATGGGTTAGCTCAGCCGGTTTCAACCGGCTGGGTGAGCTCTCTGTCTCTGAAAATAAAATGGAGGTTTTGGTTAGCTGTCTGCTCTCTGGCCTCAAGTGATTGCTTCCTACACTGGCTGCCCCAAGGACATAATAGATCTAAAACCAAATAAAGCTGTTTTACCCTGTATAAAGCTTATACAGGGTAAACTCATAAATTGTCCACCCTCTATAACACTGATAGAGAGAGATGCACAGCTTTTTGCCCCCCCCCACCCCCCACCCCAGGTATTAACACACACTCTGAGTTAATTAATAAGTAGAGTGATTTTATTAAATACAGAAAGTAGGATTTAAGTGGTTTTAAGTAGTACAGAAAGAACAAAGTGAATTACCAAGCAAAATAAAATAAAACATGCAAGTCTATGTCTAATACAGTAAGAAACTGAATACAGGTAAGATCTCACCCTCAGAGATGTTTCAATATGTTTCTTTCACAGACTGGATGCCTTCCTAGTCTGGGCACAATCCTTTCCCCTTGTACAGCCCTTCTTCCAGCTCAGGTGGTAGCTAGGGCATTCCTCTTGATGGCTCTCTCTTTTCTCTGTTCCACCCACTTATATAACTTTTGCATAAGGCCGGAATCCTTTGTCTCTCTGGGTCTCCCCCCATAGGAAAAGAACTAGGTTAAAGATGGATTCCAGTTCAGGTGAGATGATCACGTCACTGTAAGACTTCATTACCTACTTGCCAGCACACACATATACAGGAAGACTTACAGGTAAAACAGAGCCAGCTGCAGTCAATTGTCCTGGTTAATGGGAATCATCAAGATTCCAAACCACCATTAATGGCCCTCAGAATTATATTTCATATTTCTAGTGTCAGATACAAGAGTGGTACATTTATACAAATAGGATGATCACACTCAGTAGATTATAAGCTTTGTAATGATTCCTTACAAGAGACCTTTTGCATGAAGCATATTCCAGTTATATTAGCATATTTTCATAAAATCATATAGAGTGCAACGTCACACCGTGGCAGCCTGAGATGGGTCCCAAACAGGGCTTGGGGGGAGGGTGGCACTGTGGTTCCCTTCTTCTCTTCTCTTCCCTCACACAGTTGTGTATTTATGTGAATAGATAAGTCTATGAATGAGGCTAAGTCATGAGAGCCTCCATGCAGGCCAACTCCTCTTTGACCTCCTGTCCTGAATAGCACAGCTGGGCTGCCTCACTTCACTTGGTATCAGCAAGAAGCTCATGGAACTGTGTAACATATGTGCTAGCCAACCATAGTTCTTGCCAGGAGTTTCCAAATGGTAGCCTCAGCTGAGTGGTCATGGTGGGGATCATCAAAGATGGTGGAGGCATTCCAGTTGGTCAGCATGTTGCTGCAGCAAGGGGGAGGCCCAATCTAAAGCCTCTCATGACAGCAGACTTATCACCGGCCCTATTTTGGCCTGATTGGTTGGGTAAGTTTGAGGGAAGATTATAAAAAGTAGGTGGCACTGATTTAAGAAGTCTCTGAACTTCTGCCAATCCCTGTCAAACCATTCTGGAAAACGCACAGTGGGGCCTTGTTCTGGGGGCAGGTTAGCACCCTGAGCTTGGAGCACGGCGTTTCTCACTTGCAAATAGGCTACCTGGTCATGAAGGATTTGATTTCCTGCCATCGGCTATGCTATTTGAGTCCTCAGGGCCTGATTTTCCACCTGCATTTGATTGACCTTCTTCTGCATGTCCAGAACCCCTTGGGATTCACTGGGTGCCAGAATGCCTCCTGTTTGCATTCTCTCACTGTGGTGTTGGATGTGGTGGGGTTTGGTGAAGCAGGAGACAAAGCTAAGTCAGAACTGAATATCAGCACCAGGAGATAAAACCAAGGTCAGGAACCAGGGCAAGGAACCAGAGTCTTAACAGCAGCTAGCTTAGATTCCACCTAATTGCACAGTCAAACTTCCTGTATCCTTCTCAGGCTTAAGTAGTATGCTTGGACCAATCAGGAATGTCCTGTCAATTGGGCCCTCTGTGGGCAGCATGTCTTGTTAGGTTTGTGCATCTTTGAGGTTCATGCCAAGTGTTTCCATAGCAAGAGCTGTTAAATGGTGACATGGAGATGGTTGCTGCCTGGGAAATCTGCAGACCTAGACATTACTGTAGGGCTTGGCTGTCTGTACAGCTCTCTCAGCCTATCTGTGGGTAATGTGGGCTGCTAGTAATACTATCATAATCATATTATGTTTGGCATTACTTAAATTCCACTGCCGTAAACTGGTAGGTGGTCTGTCACTAGTTGTTCAGGAATATGAAATGAACAAAAGTTCACTTCAGTTTCTTGATAACGTTGTGACACTTTATGTCTTTCAAGAACATTATTTCTATATATCTGGAAAAAATGATTCACTATGACCAGGTAAAGATGTCTTCTGAATTCACATTAATCTGCAGCTAGTCTCTTTCAAGGCCTGTCTGGTAGAGGTGCCGTTATGAAAGGTTCTTTGGGTTGTGTTGATCTGTAAATTCTTCAGTATTCACATGCAGATCATTTAGTCTTTGTTTTTGCTGATGCCCAGCCACCGCACTGACTGGTTGGCCCATTCACAGCATTTAGTTAATCTTTGATATCCTTTATAGATGAGGTATAGCATTTCTCCTCTCACTGTGTTTGGAATTACAATGCAATCACCTTTAATCATGGCTCTGTTTGACTCACTTAATTCTCTGTGTACCGCAAAGTAGTATCGTGGCACTTCCTAGTGTCCTTTAGATACCTGGGCCAGTCAACCCTAATGTAACTTAGAACTACTTGAAGTTGCATGTCTATCAAGGTTGCTCTTTGTTACTTGTGTTGTCTTTTATGACCGTGGTCTGTATGTGCCCACAGTGTCCATGTACACCTGTATGTCATCTTTGAGCTCATGGGTAGTTGAGTGCAATGTTAAGCTCTATGACCATGTACGCTACTACCAGATTTTACCCAGGAACATATTTAGCAATTGGGTTAAATCACATTAACCTGATCAAAAGAGATTGGCATCTCAGTTTGATCCAGGTCTTTTCCACTGATGAGGGTTTCAAGCAATTTATGGTTTGTTATCAGTGTAAAAGAATCCAATCTACTCAGCTATCTGTAAAAGTTCTCACATATCCATGTGCTGGCAGACACTCCTTTTTCAATCTGTGCATATTGTTTTTTTTTCTACTTCTGTGTGTGTGCACAAGAGAAAAATGTAATTGGCTTCCACTTAGATCCATGTTGTTGCAACACCTAGGCCATAGCTGCTTGCATTCTCACTAACCACTGTGGGTTAGTTCACATAAAAGTACTTGACTGGGGCTGTTGAGATAATTTTTTACCTTTTTGAAAGCAGTCTCCTGATGTGGCCCCATAGCCACGATGTGTTGGACATTTAATAGTTCATTCAATGGTTTTGTCACTGTAGAAAGGTCTTGTAGGTATCAAGCAAGGTAAGTTCTGGTATAATTGTTGATTTATTGAATCCTCAAATTGCTTTTTCTTTCTCTTGGCTAGGATTGATTCCATCTGTGTTTGTCTGCCCCAAAAACTCAATTTCAGGTAGGCAGAAAATGCACTTTTCCTTATTTAGCTTCTGCCCTTCTGATTGACTAAGCTTAGAACATTGTTGAGACTTCTGTTGTGTTCTTCCATAGATAGGGTGGCCATATTTCCCTATGCAGAATACGGGACACCTGGTACAATTACTCATAATCAAGCGAGTTCAACGGCAATCAATCAAAACTATGCAGTACAAATGTTCAAATTAGCATCAAGTTGACTAAACACCTGTTAAAAAAATAATGCATAGTTGGATTCTTTTTATTTACCTTGTTATCTTTAAAATGTCACACTGGGAGAGGAAACACACACACACACACACACCTCTCTCAGACGGGGGGTGACCAACTGACCCAATCCTCCCTGCCCAGTGCTCTCCATGCCTGGGTGGGCCCCTGGGACGGACCCTCCTCTCCTGTTACCTGGCGCCATGTCTTCCCAAGGCAATATATTGGAGGGCACTCAGAGTCATATGTCCTCCTTCCCCAGATTTCTGCCAGGGTTCACACCAGAATGTTGCCAGCAGCAGGCTTTCCGCACTGTGTGGGAGGGAAGGGACAGGAGCTGCTTCCAGCTGCAGGGGAGGAGGAGTGGGGGAAGGGATGACCAGGCCCATGTCTTTGCAGAGCTCATCTCTTCCCCACTGCCCCCCACTCCACTTCCTGGTGGCTGGAAGAAGCTTATCCCTTCCTGCCCGCACAGTGTCGAAAGGTAGCTAACACCTTCAAGCTGCTGGTGGCCACTGATATAACCCAGCCGCCTCCTGTCTCCCGCAGGGCCGTTGCAACCATTTAGGTGACCTAGGCAGTCACCTAGGGTGCTGGGATTTGGGGGGCACCATTTTCTTCGGCAGGGACTGCGGCGGCCGGATCTTCGGCTGCCCCGGTTGCCTCTGGCATTTAGTTAAGCAGCCACGGCGTGCTCGGGGAGGAGGCGGGGCAGGGGTGAACTGTTTCACTTCTCCTGCCTCCCAGGCTTGCGGCGCCAATCAGCTTAGGTGCCACAAGCCTGGGAGGCAGGAGAAATGAAGCAGCAATGGCGTGCTCGGGGTGCTCGTGCGCGGAGCAGGGGTGAGCTGGGGCGGGGGGGTGCCTCAGGGTGGAGGGTGGGGGTGGGAAGCTGCTGCAGGGGGGGCCTCAGGGCGGAGGGGGGGAGCTGCCGTGGGGGGGGGCACCTCAGGGCAGGGGCGCGGGGGGGTGCAAGGTGGAAGTTTCACCTAGGGCGCAAAACATCCTTGCACCGGCCCTGGTCTCCCACTATAGCGCAGGCAGAAAGGGGTTAAGCCCTAAGGATGTATTATGCACCAGGGCCCAGGGAACCTGACTGTAGGGGCTTCAGTGAACCCAGCCAGAGAAGTGGCTCAGCAGGGGAGGGGGTGTGTGCGCGCCTAGAGGATGGAGCAGCCCCGTGCTCCCTGGGGGCAGAACAGGACCCAGGGCCGGGGCGGGGGACACTGGGGGAGGGTGCTAAGCCTCTGCCCTAGAGTTACTAGGTGTCCAGTTTTTGTCAGGAATGCCTGGTTGAAAAGGGACCGTAGTGGCTCCGGTCAGCACTGTCGACAGGGCTGTTAAAAGTCCGGTTGACGGTGCTGCAGGGCTAAGGCAGGCTAGTCCCTACTTGTCCTGGCACCATGCTACGCCCTGGAAGTAGCCTGGGTCCTAGGCAGGGGGGCCACGGAGCTCCACATGCTGCCCCTGCCCTGAGGAACGGCTCTGTACTCCCATTGGCAGGGAACCACATCCTGTGGGAGGTGGGGGTGCCTGCGGGTGAGAGCAGTGTGCAGAGCCTCCTGGCCCCCCCGTCTAGGAGTCAGACTTGCTGCCCCCTCTTGCACCCCAAACCTCTCATCCAGGCCCCAGCCCAGAGCTCGCAACCCCAGATGGAGCCTTCATCCCCTCCCACAGCTCAACTCCCTCCCTCAGATGGAGCCCCCTCCCACACCCTGAACTCCTCATTTCTGGCCCCACCCCCAAGCCTGCCCTCTCAGTTAGAGCTCTCACCCCATCCCATGCCCCAACCCCCTGCCCCAGCCCAGTGAAAGTGAGTGAGGGTGGGGGAGAGCAAGCCACCGAGGGAGGGGGAATGTCACCCATTGGCATCCCCATTCACCGCTGGTGGGAGGGCAGCTGGCGAGCAGGGATCTGGCTAGCAGCAGGACCCACCAGTACCGATGGGGGAGAGACAGAAAATATGGGACAGTTTGCCTGTTTTCAAGAAAATCGGGACACCTGCAGGAGGGCTTAAATACAGGACTGTCCCTTTAAAAACACGATGTCTGGGCACCCTGTTATTAATGTATAAGCACCCAGACCCTTATTAAGGAGATTTTGTGGGTAAAAACACTCTTTGTCTGGCATTAAAGCTCTCTGGAGCCTTTGTATTGCAACCTAGCCACACAAAAGGTGGGTAATCCCCAGGTTCTCCTTTTAAGGTTACGTAGTCCCTGAGGAGGAGCTTTGAGCAAGAAGGGTAAAGTTCAGGACAGGCAGTGAAAACTGTTTTGGTAAGCTGTTAGATGTGTGTGAGGCCTCAGAGGGAGACAGATGCCAAGACAGCTGTTTCTTGGGACTGAGCGACTGTCCCTTAGCTTGTGTGCTGTTTCTTATCACCACTGTACAAGGAAGTAGGACTTGGGTACATTTTGTATATAAACATATCACTAAGAAAATACCTGACTATGCATCACCAATTTCTGCTCCAAATGAGAACTGATCTGCAAGGTCCCAACATCTAGTACCACTCAGTAAAGGGTTAACCAGATGCTAATTGCTGCTGCATGCACAAAAACATTTAATGCAAAGTATTGCAAGCAAAAGGAAAGTGGATTCAGCTGCCCAGGGGACTATAGTAGTATCCCCAATAGTTCTCTCTTCCGCCACTTTTCTGTCTTGTCCTTCATCTACCTCAGTGCAAGCAGGTGAAGCAATGCTGCTAGTTTCTATGCCCCCTCCCCCACCACTCAGGAACTCTACCTGTCTTGCTTTCCCACACCCTCCACTAACCCATCCATCCTATAGCCTTCTGCTGTAGAACTAACTAAAGGGCTAGATCAGAAGTGGGCAAACTATGGCCCGTGGGCCCGTCCTGCCTGCCCCTGAGCTCCTGGCCGGGGAGGTCAGCCCCCGGCCCCTCCCCTGCTGTTCCCTCTCCCGCGCAGCCATGCTGCTGCATGGGCAGCACTCTGGGCGGCAGGGTTGCGTGCTCCTGCAGGGCAGTGTGTCTGGCTCTGTCCGGGTGGCGCAGCTGCCAGACTGCTCTGAGTGGCATGGTAAGGGGGTCGGGGGTTGCAAAAGGGCAGAGGTTTGGGGGTGAGGGTTGCATAAGCATGGGAGTCCTAGGGGGCCTGTCAGAAGGCAAGGGGTGTGGCTAGGGGTCAGGGAACAGGTTGGGTTGGATAGGCATGGGGTACCGGGGAGCCTGTCGGGGGGCAGGAGTGGGGATAGGGGTCAGGGAACGGGGTGGGGGGGAAGTTGGATAGGCATGGGATTCCAGGGGGCTTGTCGGGGGGTGGGGGTATGGATAGGGGTCAGGGGGGGAATCAAGGGACTGGGAGCAGGGGGGTTGGATAGGGGATGGGGCCCCGGGGGGCAGTTAGAGGTGGGGAGTCCTGGGAGGGGGCAGTTAAGGGACAAGGAGCAGGGGGGTTGGATGGGTTGGGGATTCTCAGGGGGGCGGGAAGTGGGAAGGGGCAATAGGGGGTAGGGGCCAGGCTGTTGCAGGCCTCCATACAGTTTTGCAACCCCAATGTGGCCCTTGGGCCAAAAAGTTTGCCCACCCCTGGGCTAGATCCTCAAAAGGATTTAGGTGCCTAACTGCTACTTTTAAGCACCAAAATCCAAAATTTAGATCCTCTCAACCCCTGCTCAGATGCCACCTAACCCTATAGGTGCCTAAATTCCCTGCATGCCTAAATTTCTGTTGGTGGGCATATACAAAACTGCCTCATTCCAGACACCACTGAGCTGTTTGACACCAGCCTCTCACGTGTAAGCCTTGGTGAGATTCACAAACTAAGTGTTCCTCGGTCTGGCTTGCTTGGGGAGTCTGATCTGGTAGGCATGGTCTGAACACATGTAAACTGCACAAAAGACAGCTACCATCCACTACTCAGTACATGCACTTAAGATGCAGGAGACCCAAGTTTAAACCATTGCTCCGCCTGATTCAGGTTGGAGATTTGAACTCAGTTGTCCCAGGTAAGTGTCCTAACTCCTGGATTACAGAAGAATCACCTAGGGTTGGTTTCTTTTCTGTTGAAGTTCTAAGCATGAATTTGCATGAAATTCTTAAATAGTCATTGGGGGGAGCAAAGAAAAAAAGTTAGACTGACTGTATATCCTGCTGGTGTTGGGGGCAGACCTGGGTGGGTTCAGGTTCCTGCTTGAATGAATATCTAATTATTTTATGATAAATGGAACAGCTTCAATAGGAGAAAGAGAGTTCCATATTTGGCACACCTCTACCAGGGAGCTCTGCTCTAGCTGTGAAGCAGTCACAAATTAACCCTCTGTGAAAGGAGTGCATAAATGAAGACTTTTGAAGAGCTCAGCACCATGTCCTAGCTATGTCCTGCATTATAAGATAGGGGTGTGATACCACTGCTCATGCACACATACTCGCTCCAGCTCTCATCAAGCTAGTACGAGCATACACGACGAGTTCCATACCCATGTGGTGCTCAGGCACCAGCAATATTCAGAACCAGGGACCCAGCTCCAGCAATATGTGGAGCCAGGTGCCCCCCCAACGCATCCCCCGAGTGTTCCGCGGCCCCGACTTGCTGCCCCCGGGCCCTGCCCCCCACTCGTCTTTCCCGGGCCCAGGAGCAGAGAATCACTGACTATCTCTTCCCTGAGCAGCTCCATGTTGCCTCCCAGCAACTGCTGCTGCAGGGTCCTAGTGCCCCCCAGATCCACAGCCAGGACAGACTGACTGAACCTGCCCTGCCCCCTCAAACCCTTCCCTTTTCCGGCAGGACCCTTAAGCAGCACAGGGGGGGGGGGCCCTCTGCCCACAGTCACCACTCCTGCCCCATGCAAGGAGGCAGCCCCATCCCTCACCCCCAGTGAGGCTACAGTGACAGTGTGCTGCTGGGGAGCAGGAAAGGAGGGCTCCTCCCCCAGAGCTTGCTGCTGCCTGCAGGGAAAGGGCTGGGGGAAGTCCTCTCTGGCCCCTTTCCCAGAGCAGCCTGCCTGCACCCCAAACTCATCCCCAGCTCTGCCCCACCCCAGAGCCCCCCCCCCGCACCCTCAACCCTCTACCCTAGTCCTGAGCCCCTCCAGCCCCCCAAACACCTTATCCCCAGTCCCAGCCAGAGCCCTCATCCTGCCGCACCCTGACCCTCTGCCTGAGCCCCAAGCCCCTCCAGCCCCCCAAACACCTTATTCCCAGTCCCAGCCAGAGCCCTCATCCCCCACACTCCCACTCTTGCCCTGAGCCCCTCCCACACCCCAAACCCCTCATCTGCAGCCACACCCCACAGCCTTCACTCCTGCACCCCTCCCATCCCCAAACTCCCTCCCAGAGCCTGCATCCTGCATCCCAATCCCCTGCCCCAGCCTAGGGTCTGCACCCCAGACCTCCTCCCTCACCCAAACTCCCACCCAGAGCCTTGGGCAGGTGGGGGGCGGAGTTTGGGGGCAGGGCAGAGTTTGGGCAGGGGCAGGTTCTGGGCACCACCAAAATTTCTACAAACATGCCACCCATGAGTATGAGTATAAATAAAAGTGTAGCTATGGTAGCACTAGTAGCAGCAGCAGAGGGGCATCTGAACCATGCTGAGTGCAAACCAGCCTGAAACTGGTGGGTATGAACTCGGTTCAGTGATGCTTCCATTGCTGCTACTGTGGCTACTTTGCTATTTATACTCATGCTAGCTCCAGGGAATTACACACCTCACTCATAGTGTAGATGTAGCCTATGAAAAGTTTTGCTATAAGGCAAATTAATTTTAAAATTTTTAAACAATAAATATTTTTCAATAAATTAATATAGCTGTAGTTGGCTTTATTTGTAGCCTTTCCTTTTTTCTCTTCATAGACCTTACCTTTTCTTCATGACTCTGAATTTCTTAGCAGTGGGCTCTGTTTATTTTTTTTTTAAAAAAAGCTTCTAGCCCCAAGGGAAAAGCTCAACCTAGGGAAATAAAAATGCCATAGTTTTCTCCTTTCACAGGGTGAGCTGCATTTGTAAGAGGTAAAGGACCCAATCACTGGCCTGTAAGTCATGTGACAGCAGCCCAGAAGTGGCACCTCCCATAAGCTGGGCTGCTGATTCACAGGGAGTAAGAAGTCTCCTGTGGTAGAGCCAAGAGAGTGGTAGCTGGGGAAGCTTGTCAGGACAGAGATAGAGCCCCTAGAAGGAGAGCTGTGGGGGATCCTGCAGCAAGAGTGAACACTTGGGGTATGTCTACACCCAGGGCCGGCTCCAGGCACCAGCTTAGCAAGCAGGTGCTTGGGGCAGCCACTCCGGAGAGGTTCAGGTATTCAGTGGCAATTCGGCAGAGGGTCCCTCACTCCCGCTCAGAGCGAGGACCTCCTGCTGAATTGCCGCAGATCGCGATTGCGGCTTTTTTTTTTTTTTTTGGCTGCTTGGGGTGGCAAAACCCCTGGAGCTGGCCCTGTCTACACTACAATTAAAGACCCACGGCTGGCCTGTGCCAGCTGAGTCAGGCTTGCGTAGCTTGGGTCAAGGGATTGTTTAATTGCTGTGTAGATCAGTGGTTCTCAAGCAGGGGTACACATATATCTGGGGGTATGCAGAGGTTTTTCAGGGAGTACATCAACTCCTCTAGATATTTGCCTAATGTTACAACAGGCTACTGTAGTGAGGTGGTCTGGCTCCCAGCCGCACCTGAGAGGGACGAGCCAGAACAGCCTCCACAGTGGGCGGAGCCACCGCCGCCTGTCCCCGCCCCCCCGGAAGTCAAGGGGCGGGACAGGAAGTATAAAGGCCCGGCCCCAGCACTCAGTTGCTGCCTGGCAGCTGGAGAGGACAGATGCTACGGACTGAGCTTGGTACCCTGAGGAAGGCTGGCTGAGCCTTCCCTGAGCTCGGTACCCCGAGGAGCTGCCTGAGTGTTCCCTCACCCCGCATCCTGAGGAGCAGCCTGACCTACTCAACACCACGAGGAGCTCATGGTATGGGACATGGCGGAGGATGCCAGAGATGAGCAGGTACCCATGGAGGGGGAGATGGGATGTAGCCTGGGGGTAGCCGACCCCAGTCTGGCTACAGCAGACTTTGAGCCAATGTTGGTGTGTTGCGGTCAGGACCCCACTGACACAGCTGCAGACTAACTACTGCTGTTAGGGCCCTGGGCTGGGACACAGTGGAGTGGGTGGGCCTGTGTCCCCCCTGCCACCCCACTCACAGGTGGCAGTCTCCCCCTCACACCAGGGCTCAGGCATAGAAGCCTGGACTTACCAGTGTTTGCTCAGCTCCTGCCTGAGGACCTGAGCCCTTGAACTACTCCTTGTTGCCCTGCCCTGACTGAGGGCTTGGACTCTGGGGACCGAACTGCTTGCTAGCCTCCTGTAGTGAGGCGGCCTGGCTCCCAGCTGCACCTGAGAGGGCTGAGCCCCCACACCGGACGCTTACACTACTGAAAAGCAATAGCGAAGTCAGGACAAACTAACATACAGGTGACTTGTATATACTGCTCTATATACACTGAAATGGAAGTACAATATTTATGTTCCAGCTGATTTATTTTATAATTATATTATAAAAATAAGAAAGTAAGCAATTTTTCAGTAATAGTGTGCTGTGACACTTGTGTTTTTATGTCTGATTTTGTAAGCAAGTAGTTTTTAAATGAGGTGTAACTTAGGGGTACGCAAGACAAATCAGACTCCTGGAAGGAATACAGTAGCCTGGAAAAGTTGAGAACCACTGGTGTAGATGTTTGAGCTTGGTCTGGAGCCTGGGCTCTAGGACCCTGTGAAGTGGAAGGGTCCGAGATCTTGGACTGCAGCCCAAGCCCAAATATCTACACTGCAATTAAATCACCCCTTAGCCTGAGCCCAGTGAGCCTGAATCAGCCACAGGTGTCTAATTGCAGTGTAGACATACCTGTGGAGTTGCAAATACTGTACCATTATACTGTTCTTAGCAACTTCTGGGTGGGAATCTGTGAATAACAATATTTGTAAATCTAAAGATCTGTTGACTGAGGTGGAACATATATTCTCTTATAAAAAAAAATTATCCATAGAATTTAATCAAAAGAAGCTCTTTCTCAGTGTCCTTTGAAGTCCATGCACAATTACAAATTAGCTAAAATCGCACTTGTATAACATTACTGGTTTATTTCTGCAGCTTGAAATAGTAAATACTATGTCAATATTTTCCATCTTAAAGAATGTTACTTTTTCCAGAACAAATTATATAATTTAGATAAGGACGTCTTAAGCTTTCTGCCGACTTTATAGCTATATCTTTGTGTAAATATTACAAAATCCTTTGAATTCCAACACATTAGAGCTTTTAACTTGCATATGTTCTCTTCTAGTCTACTTGCCTGATAGGAATTCTCATTGGTAAGTTACGTTATTTGCTTACCTAGATTTTTCATTACACTAGCTTTATTTAAAAAGCAGTCATTTAAGTAAAGCAGTTGCTCAAAATGGCTCTTTGATTATTTAGGAGTTTTGTTTATTATTAATGTAAGAACAGCCATACTGGGTCAGACCAAACGTCCATCTAGCCCAGGATCCTGTCTTCCGACAGTGGCCAATGCCAGGTGCCCCAGAGGGAATGAACAGAACAGGTAATAATCAAGTGATCCATCCGCAGTCTCCCATTCCTAGCTTCTGGCAAATAGCCATTGATGGACCTATCCTCCATGAATTTATCTAGTTCCTTTTTGAACCCTGTTATAGTCTTGGCCTTTACAACATCCTCTGGCAGAGTTCCACAGGTTGACTGTGCGTTGTGTGAAGAAATACTTCCTTTTGTTTGTTTTAAACCTTCTGCCTATTAATTTCATCGGGTGACCCCTAATTCTTGTGTTATGAGCAGGAGTAAATAACATTTCCTTATTTACTTTCTCCACACCAGTCATGATTTTATAAATCTTTTTCATATCCCCCCTTAGTCGTCTCTTTTCCAAGCTGTAAAGTCCCAATCTTATTAATCGCTTCTCCTACGGCAGCTGTTCCATACCCCTAATCCTTTTTGTTGCCCTTTTCTGAACCTTTTCCAATTCCAATGTATCTTTTTTCTTTTCTTTTTTTTTTAAGATGGGGTGCCCACATCAGCACACAGTATTCAAGATGTGGGCTTACCATGGATTTATAGAGGCAATATGATATTTTCTCTCATCTATCCCTTTCTTAATGATTCCCAATATGCTGTTTGCTTTTTTGACTGCCACTGCACATTGAGTGGATGTTTTCAGAGAACTATCCACAATGACTCCAAGATCTCTTTCTTGAGTGGTAACAGCTAATTTAGATTCCACCTTTCTGTATATATAGTTGGGATTATGTTTTCCAATGTGCATTACTTTGCATTTATCAACATTGAATTTCATCTGCCATTTTGTTGCCCAGTCACCCAGTTTTGTGAGATGCCTTTGTCAGTCTTCACAGTCTGCTTTGGACTTAACTATCTTGAGTAGTCTTGTATCTGCAAATTTTTCAGATTATTTATGAATGTTGAATAGGACTGGTCTCAGTACAGACACTTGAGGGACACCACTATTGACCTCTCTATTCTGAAAACTGACCATTTATTCTTACCCTTTGGTAACTGTTTCCTATCTTTTAACCAATCTATGAGAGCATCTTCCCTCTTATCCCAAGTCATCTTACTTTGCTTAAGAGCAGTGGCGCTGGAACGCTTTTCATAGTGGGGGTGGTGCTGAAAGCCAATAAAACTATCCCCAAACTTTTTACCTCCCGTGCTTCCCTCCCCTTTCCAGAGCTGAGCCTAGGAGGAGAGCTGTGTCTCCAGGAGGGAGAGATACAGACAGGGATATGGGGCTGAGGCTGGTGCCGCGGCTGGGGACAGGTGTGGCCCTGCATAAAATCTAGGGGTGCTGCAGCACCCTCTGCACCCTTACTTCCCACACCCATGCTTAAGAGCCTTTGGTGCAGGATCTTGTCAGAGGCTTTTTGCAAATCTTAGTACACTATATCCATTGGACCCCCCCCCCCTTGTCCACATGCTTGTTTACCCCTCAAAGAATTCTAGTAGATTGGTGAGGCATGATTTCCTCTACAAAAAACATGTTGACTCTTCCCCAACAAATTGTGTTAATCTATGTGTCTGACAATTGTATTCTTTACTACAGTTTCAACCAGTTTGCCCAGTACTGAAGTTAGGCTTACTGGCCTGTAATTGCCAGAGGATCACCTCTGGAGCCCTTTTTAAAAATTGGCATCACATTAGCTATCCTCCAGTCATTTGGTACAGAAGCTGATTTAAATGATAGGTGACGGACTATAGTTAGTAGTCCTGCAAATTTCACATTTGAGTTCCTTCAGAACTCTTGGGTAAATACCATCTGGTCCTGGTGACTTATTACTGTTTATCAATTTGTTCCAAAATCTCCTCTAATGACATCTCAATCTAGAACAGTTCTCAGATTTGTCACCTAAAAAGAATGGCTCATATTTGGGAATCTCCCTCACATCCTCAGCCATGAAGACTGATGCAAAGGATTCATTTAGTTTCTCTGCAATGGCCTTATCCCTGAGTTCTCCTTTTGTATCTCGATTGTCCCCACTGGTTGTTTAGCAGGCTTCCTTTTCTGATGTACTTCTTTTTTTGCTATTACTTTTCAAGTCTTTGCCTAGCTATTCTTCAAATTATTTGTTTGCCTTCCTAATTATATTTTTACACTTCACTTTCCAGAGCTTATGCTCCTTTCTATTTAACTTCCACTTTTTAAAAGGAAGCCTTTTTGCCTCTCACTGCTTCTTTTACTTTGTTTAGCAATGGTGGCACTTTTTTGGTTCTCTTACTATTTTTTAATTTGGAGTATACATTTAAGTTGAGCCTCTATGATGTTGTTTTTAAGAAGTTTCTATGCAGCTTGCAGGGATTTCACTTTTTGTCACTGGACCTTTTAATTTCTGTTTAACTTACGGCTGGTGTGGGTGTTTCAGGCAGAAGCCCAGGGCAGCCTGCTAAAGAGGGTGCCATGCACAGGGTGTGCCTGATTCCTATCTGACCTGCTGAGAGCCAGCTGGGCTGATGGAGGTGGCAGGCAGGTGGAGAAGCAGCAGCATCTAGAGAGGGGGGAGGGACCTGAGGTGCAGGGGGCAGTTGGACAACCAGCCAAGCCAGGTGACTTCTCTGCTCCATTGCCGTATGCAGGTGGAGCATATGCCACTGCTCCCATTTCTCCCCCCCATTCCTTACCTGGAGCTGCCCCTGGCCACTCTGGACTGGGATCGTCCTCCTGTCTGCTTTGTGGGGAAGGGAAGCTGATGTTTGAGTGTTCCCCTCCTCCCACCCATGTACCCGGTCTCCATTGAGTTGGGGTGACGGGATAGGAGGAATTTGTGTGCTTTTGACGCCTCTCTGGGTCCAGGAGCTGCTGGCAGCTGCTTGTGTCTGAACAAACCTTCAGGCGCCTGATCCTGAGTGCTTCCTTAAAGAAACTGTGTGCTCATACTCCCTCTCACTCACTCAGAGTCCCCCAAACACACACACGAGGGCTCCCTGTATCCAGGTCACCTTCCCTACCTGGGCTGTGCTGTGAGGTGAGCAGCAGGAGTTGCTGCTCTCCTATCCCCTCCTTACGCTGCCCAGATGGGGAAAGTGACCTGGATGTAGAGAGCCCTGATGTTGCTCCTCACTCCTCCACTCACAGCCCCCTAGCGGTGCGCAGGTCGGAGGAGCAGCAGTTCAGTGGGGGAGCGAGCAGCAATGCCAGCTGCTCCATCTGTGCATCCAGGTCAGCTTTCTCACATGGCTGTAGGAGAGAGATGCAGAGATTAGGTGTAAAGGGGCACAGTGCAGGGCTTAGGGGTACAGGAGGGGAGTGGAGGTATTAGGGGTGAAGAAGGCACAGTGCAGGGGTTAGGAGAGGAGTGGAGGGGTTGGTGCAGGAGGGGTTTGTGGGGATTAAGGGGTAGAGTGCAGGAGAGGGTAGGGGATAGAGGTGAAGGGGCACAGTGCAGCAGTTAGGGGTGAAGGGAGGGTGGGGAGCCCATGGGGGCCTGGGGCTGTTGGGGGGGCTACGCCATGCCCACAGGGGACAGATGCACTAAAATGCAAGTTTGCCCAAGGTGCCATTTTCTCTAAAGCTGGCCCTGACTAACTTCCTCATTTTTGTGTAGTTCCCCTTTATGAAATTAAATGCTACCATATTGGGCTGCTGTGGTGTTTTCCCACTCACAGGGATGTTAAATTTAATTATATTCTGGTCACTATTAACAAGTGATCCAGCTTGGATCAGGTCCTGTGCTCCATTTAAGACTAAATCAAGAATTGCCTCTCCTCTTGTGTGTTCAGGACTAGCTGCTCCAAGAAGCAGTCATTTAAGGTGTCAAACTTTATCTCCACATCCTGTCCTGAAGTGTCATGTACCCAATCAATAAGGCAATAGCTGAAATCCCCCATTATTGAGTGTTTTTAATTTTAATATTCTCTCTAATTTCCCTGAGCATTTCACAGTCACTATCACTATCCTGGTCAGGTGGGCGGCAGTATATCGCTACTGCTATATTCTTATTCGAGAATTCCTGCTGGGGGCATTCCACACCAAAAGATTAAAAATTCTGTGCACAATATTTTTAAAATTTGCAGAATTCTGCAAATGTTGTTTGTAAAAATACTATAAACTTACACCAGTTTTAATTATTTTGGTAATTTTATTTCAAAGTACATGTCAGCAAGTAGGTCTGTAAAAATACAGAAAGACGCACACACAATTTCCCCCAGGAGTAGAGTGTTAAAGAAACCCCTATAACAACCCAGTTTTCTCTGCCCCATTCCTCTCCCCCCCCACCCCCG
This sequence comes from Mauremys mutica, assembly GCF_020497125.1. Taxonomy (NCBI): domain Eukaryota; kingdom Metazoa; phylum Chordata; order Testudines; family Geoemydidae; genus Mauremys; species Mauremys mutica. Next base: position 170,988,184 of record NC_059073.1, read on the forward strand.
AGCCCAGCTGGGGGAGCCAGGTACCCACAACCCTTCTCCCCACATACCTTCACCCTCTCCCCGCACAAGCCAAGCCACGGGCCCCCCTCCCCAGAAATATACACCAACTCTCCCCCATAGAGTCCAGCCATGGCCTACCCTGTCCCAAGCCCAGGGATCCAGAGGGAGAAACAGCCTGATGCTTGGTTCCAGGCTTGCATGGATTTTTCCTGTGCCGCTGTCTGCTTCTCTCAGGGCATTCTGGGAAATGCAGGTGCCAGAACTAGAAACCCTCTAGTTCACTCCCCACCCCCAGTCTTTTGTGTGCAAACTGGGCTTTGCTGGTTTAAGCAGCCCCTAGCATCACTGCAGCTGATTTCTGTGGGGGAAAGGAAATAATGCCTTCAGGTTAATTTCTGCAAAATTCTGCAGTGCACAGTGGTGCAGAATTCCCCCAGGAGTAGAGCACGGAATGACTATCCATAGAGATTCTATGGTACAATTTGGTTCATTTAAGATTTATTTCATTTGATTCTACACTTTCAGACTAGCCTAGTGAGAAGGCACATACACAGGTGGATTTGTGATGGTTTCTTTGTTTTATACCTCTATAACTAGCTAAGTGATAAAAATACACCTAAGTTCTTAAAGTACAGGCCTTTACAAGCAGGCCTGAATATCTAGATTCTAACACTGGCCAGTGCCCTGGGCTGGAGGGTCTTGGGCTTTCCCAGGGCATCAGCCCAGCCAGACGTCCCTATGGGGTTGCGGGGCCAGAGTGGAAGTGACGGATTAGTGTCTTCCGGGACCAACCGTGTCTGCCAATCGCGCTGGCCCACGGGGCCCCCCAAAGCGCAGGGCTTGGAGTGGTTGCTCTAATTTGCCCTATCCAAGGGACAGCTCTGCCTGCTGGCCAGGCTGTTGGTGAACTGAGCACTCCCACAAGAAGCTGCCTTTCTGCACAGCACTGGGAGTGGGACATGCCCTGCTGGGGGGAAGATGGAGGAGTAGAAGGGCTGGAGCGCGGTGAAGGGGCAAAGCAGGGAGAAGACACTGAGAGGGAGCATGTAAAGGGCCTGTGGGTGGGCAGCAGAGGCGATATGTAACCAGCTGCTGTCTGGCACCTGCCCTCACTCACCAGCCACCACAACTTGCAGCGCACCACCTGTGCCAGCCAGAAATGCAATGGGGCAGGGCCCTGCTGGCCGAGAGATGGCAGGCAGTGGGGACAGCGGCCAGTGCTGCATGCTGTGGCTTTGTCCTGCCACCAGCCTTGCACCCCCCACCCCATTGTCAGCCACTGGAACCCCCACTCACCACCAGTGGGTGGGCAGCTAGTGAGCAGGGATCTGGCTAGCAGCAGGGCCTGCCAGTACTGGAGTGGGGGTGGGGGAAATCAGAAAATGAGACAATTTGCTCATTTTTAAGAAAAAGTTGGGACACCTGCAGGAGGGCTTAAATACGGGACTGTCCCTTTAAAAACAGGATGTCTGCTCACCCTATCCATAGAAGACCCATATTTCAAAATATCATCCAGGCAGAATACAACTCGATTTGTGTTCGTTAACAGTGGTGCCATCTTTCTTTGAAAAATTTCAGCTGCATTGGTAATCCTAAAAGGTAATGGTCAAAAGCAAAATCTCCCAAAGGGTGTAAGAAGGGACTCACAGTTTAGCACTCACTTTTTGGCTAAAGGAATTTGCCAGAATCTGCTTGAGAAGAATACAGTAGCTCTGTTCATTTTTGGGAGGAAGTCATCCAGTGTTGGAGAATATATTTTTCTCTTGGAATTGTAAAGTGCATTCCTGGGCATGTGGGTTCATCTTGGATGGAAAAAAACTGAAATTACACAGTAGGATGAGGTCATATCAAGGTTGCAAAGGGTGGAGAAGACAAATATTGTTTAACCTTGTTGGGTCAGACACTTTCAGTATGGGACACAAAGATGTTATGATTGGCTAATGATCTGCTTAGTACCAAGAAAGGTTACTCCAGTAGGGGGACAAGGTAACTTTTCCAGTTTCCTAGCATGAATTCACAATGTATCTGCTGATGACCCTCTGACTGGTGGTGCCCTAGAAACTGTGATACAGCTAAGACAAGTCATACCACCATTGCATTTAAATGTGCAGGACTCAATAAATAGATGCCCAGAACATTTGTTGACCTTAAGACAGCATAGTCAAAATATTTTTGTAGCAACATAGATACAGTGGAAAATACCCCAAGGGTAGGAGTTAGTGTAAAATATTGGAGAACATCCGTGGATGCTCATGATATCAGTAGGCTTTGCAATTGTGCATACCATATTAATGGTGATATTGCTTTCATGGAAGGTTAGGAGCTTGGTTAAGCAGCTGGGAAAGAGAGATGCATATGAATTACAGACCTTAATGACTCCTTAGCAAATTACTAGACTAAATTGTGACAATAGCCTATTTTTTTTTCCTGTGTTTGAGTGGAAAGAGTGTGGTGTGTTTTTGTTAATTTAATGACTTAAACAGATATGAATGTGTTCTGTATTTTGTTTAAATGGTATTCTATTTAGCAGTGTGATTAAAAATGTGATTAATAGTGATTCATTTTTTTAATTGCTTGACAGTCCTAGAAGTAACATTACATATCTAGAGGGTAAGGGCAACATAACCATGAACAATAGGCAGCATCCATTTATGGGGAAAATTGGCAGACAAACTTGATTGCTTTCTTGATAGAATTAGTGTTAGTGAAACTACAGAATCCTATAGATTTGTCTTTCAGAAGAATACTGGCTCATGCAAATTTAATAATTAATGCAGATTAGTTTTGGTAAACCCCCAGCTCAGAGCAGGACCAATTCCCAACTAAATCATCCCAGCCAAGGTTTTGTCAAGCCTGACCTTAAAAACCTCTAAGGAAGGAGATTCCACCACCTCCCTAGGTAACCCATTCCAGTGCTTCACCACTCTCCTAGTGAAAGTTTTTCCTAATATCCAACCTAAACCTCCCCCACTGCAACTTGAGGAGATTATTCCTTGTTCTGTCAGCTGGTACCACTGAACAGTCTAGACCATCCTCTTTGGAACCCCCTTTCAGGTAGTTGAAAGCAGCTATCACATCCCCCCTCACTCTTCTCTTCTGCAGACTAAACAATCCCGGTTCCCTCAGACTCTCCTCATAAATCATGTGCTCCAGCCCCAAAATCATTTTTGTTGCCCTCTGCTGGACTCTTTCCAATTGTTCCACATCCTCCTTGTAGTGTGGGGCCCAAAACTGGACACAGTACTCCATATGAGGCCTCACCAATGTGGAATAGATGGGAATGATCACATCCCTTGATCTGCTGTCAATGCCCCTACTTATACAGCCCAAAATGCTGTTAGTCTTTTTGGCAACAAGGGCACACTGACTCATATCCAGCTTCTTGTCCACTACCTGTCTATTCCAGTATTCTAGCAGTGATCGCACCAGTGCCAAATACGGAGGTAAAATAACCTCTTTACTCCCACTTTAGATTCCCCTGTTTATACATCCAAGCATTAACCCTTTTGGCCACAGCATTGCATTGGAAGCTCATGTTTAGCCAATTATCCACTAAGATCCCCAAGTTTTTTTCAGAGTCACTCTTTCCCATCCTGTATGGCCTTCATTCTTTGTTCCTAAATGCATAACTTTACATTTGGCCGAAGGTAACCCATGCTTGGTCTCAGCTTACCAAGCGATCCAGATCATTCTGACTCATTTACCTGTCCTCTTCATTATTTACCATTTTCCCCAATCTTTGTGTTTGCAAATTTTGTCAATGATAGCTGGCCATGGTCTCCAGGGTTAAGGATTGTCCAGGCAGTGGTATGGTATAACATGGCATGATCATCCGGCATTGTAAGATGGTGCCACCCTTCCATAAAGAAGCATGGGTCCATAGACAGGACAAATCCAATTGTTGGAAGAAATAATTTAGACAATATAGCATAGCAACCACTACTCTGCTATTAAAATATGTCAAGCCCCTGCAACTCTCTTGCTCTGTGGTCTTGTAAAGCCTTGAGAAGGGAATTTACAGGAACTGAATTCCAGTCATGCCACTTAGGCTCCACCTATCACAGTAATGCATGCCAACACCAAAAGGGGTGAATATCTTGCTTATTAGTGATCATTAATTAGGGTGACACATTTCCCTATGCTGAATACAGGACACCTGGTAAAATTACTCCCATTCAAGCAAGTTCAATGGCAATCAATCAGAACTATGTAATACAAACATTCAAATTAACATCAAGTTGACTGAGCCTCTATTAAAAAGAATCCAAATACGCATTATTTCTTTTTATTTACCTTCTTATCTTTAAGGCTTTATGGCTCACACTGGGAGAGGTGACACACACTCCCGTACACATGTCTCACATGGGGCGGGGGGGGTTAACCAACCGAACTGACCCTCCCTGCCCAGTGCTCTCTGCCCTCCATGCTGGCTGGGCCCCAGGACAAAATCTCCTCTCCCATTACATGGTGCTGCGTCTTCCCGAGGCAAGGTGTGGGAGGGCAAGCAGGGTCAAATGCCTCACCTCCCCAGATTTCTGCCAGGATTCACACCAGAATGTGGCCAGCAGCAGCCTTTTGGCACTGTGTAGGAGGGAAGGGATGGGAGCTGCTTCCAGCCATGGGGGGGGGGGGGGGAGGAGAGGGGGAGGGATGACCTGGCCCATGTCTTTGCAGAGCTCATCTCATTCCCTCCCATTCCCCAGTGGCTGGAACCAGCTTGTCCCTTCTTGCCCACACCTGCTGCTGTTGGCCACCAATATATCCCAGCCGCTTCCCGTCTCCTGGCTACGGCACAGGCAGGAAGAGGTTAAGTCGTAAGGATGTATTGTGCATCAGGGCCCAGGGAACCTGACTGCAGGGGCTTCAGTGAACCCAGCCAGAGAATTGGCTCAGCAGGGGAGGGTGTCTAGGGGATGGAGCAGCCCCATGCTCCCTGGGGGCAGGACAGGTGAGGGGCAGACAGGCGAAGAGGGTGCTAAGCATCTGCCCTAGGGTTGCTAGGTGTCTGGTTTTCGAAAAAGGACCCTGAAAAAGAACCCTGGTGGCTCCGGTCAACACTGCCAATCAGGCCGTTAAAAGTCCGGTTGGCAGTGCTGCAGGGCTAAGGCAGGCTAGTCCTTACCTGTCCTGGCACCGCGCTTCTGGAAGTGGCCAGAAGGTCTGGCTCCTAGGCAGGGGGATGGGCACGGGGCTCTGTGCGCTGTCCCTGCCCCGAGCACTGGGAGCTGAGGGGGCAGCACCTGCGGGCGAGAGCAGCACACAGAGCCTTCTGCCCGCCCCCCCCTCGACTAGGAGCCAGACCTGCTGGCTGCTTCCAGGATGCAGTCCAGAGGCAGGGAGCCTGCCTTAGCCCCACTGCACCACTGACCAGGAGATGCCCGAGGTAAACCTGTGCCCCAATTCACTGCCCCCTCCTAGAGCCCCTCCTGCAGCCTGAGTCCCTCATTTCTGTACCCACCCTGGAGCCTGCACCCCCAGTTAGAGCCCTCACCCCCTCTTGCACCCAACCCTCTGCCCCAGCCCATTGAAAGTGAGTGAGGGTGGGGGAGAGCGAGTCACCGAGGGAGGGGGAATGTAGTGAGTGGGGGGTGGGGCCTTGAAGTGGCAGGGCTAGGGTGTTTGGTTTTGAGATCAAACGAAAGATCAACAATTACATTATTTTTTAATTTGAGTATTTAGGGCCAGATTAATTAGTATGCTCTGTTACTTTAATTGGGCAGTTAAACTGGATTGACTGTTTTGCATCACCAGGGAAGAAAGTATGGATGTGAGAGGGGTTGAGCGAAGCAGGGATGTTTGTAGATCATCCTGGAGGAATATGGTTGTCTTTAAGAAAGGTAGCTGAGTTAAGGAAATCAAGTGACACTACATGAAGGGGTGGTCTGTGAATAGGGCACCCCAGTCACTAAGTCCTAATGACTTTTTACCTAGTGCTACTGCCTCAGTTCCCGCTTCCCTGTTACCTCAGTGGAGCTAAGGCAACAGTGCAAGCGAGTGTGTGGCTATAGAGCAGTGAAAGATGGGCCAAGTAACCTACTAGTGAGAACTCTTGATGTGAGTCCAGTTTGTGGACTTATTACAACCAATACAATTGTAACATTTCAATTAGCTGCAAAGATTCCTAGATTCCAGGGCCAGAAGAAACCATTGTAGTAATCTCATTTAACCTCCTGTATAACACAGGCTATAGAACTTCCCTGAAATAATTCCTGTTTGAACTGGAGCAGATCTTTTAGAAAAACCAATCTAGATTAAAAAATTTCCAGTTAAGGAGAATCTACTAGAGCCCTTGATAAATTGTTTCTATTGTTGAATATACTCAGAGTTAAAAATGTACTCATTTCCAGTCTGAATTTGTCTAGCTTCAACTTCCAGCCATTGGATCATATTATACCTGTTTTGAATCTGAACAAAAACTTGAAATTTCAGATTGGAAATGTAAAAAATAATGTAACTTTTGATCAAAATGAAAAATTCTGTTTTGAATCAATATTTGAAAAGGAAAAATATTTCATTTAAAATTGTCAATTTGAAACATTTTTTTGTTTCAGTTCTCCCAATCAGAAAATGTAAACATTTTGTTGAAATCCATGTTTTGATAAAACCGTATTTTCCAACAGAAAAATTTAATGTGTAAAATTTTGATCAGCTCTAGTTAAGTGACCTGAGTGGTTGTCCTGCCTCTAGGTATAGTCATAACAATGAGATAGAACAAACTTAGTTTAGCTACAATCTACTTTATTCAAATGTTGCTTATGCACAAGATTTCAATGTGTTACTCCATTATGGAGATAATTGGAGACAGAAGTACCAATTTTTAAATTAATATAAAATAATAAACTGATTAGTGGAACTACTTGTAAAGTCTCACAAAATTGTGTGAGACCAGGTGCTATTATTTTTAGGGAGATAAAGTGTATTCCTAGTATCTAATAAAGAGGCTGAATTCCAGCTTTAAGTACAAAATTTAGTTCAGCCTTAACTGTGGAGTCATGGACACTGCTTCCATAATTTCATATTATCAGGACAATCTTAATGTCATTGAAGATCCTTCAATCAGCCATTTCTTATGCAAGCTTCTATCTTAGGGCTTGTCTACACTTATAGTTGCACTGCTGTAGCGCTTAGTGAAGATGCTACTTACACCAAAGGGAGAGCTTCTCCCATTGACATAAGTACTCCTCTTCCTCCCTGTGAGGCACTAGCCCCCTGTGAGAAGCTCTCTATCCATTCCCCCGAGTGACCTAGTTATATCAGCATAAGCTTGTAATGCTGACCAAGCCTCAGCTAGCTACTGGGAAAGTCACTTATCTATCTTCACTGAGTCTAATGGAGACAGACCTGGTTCTAATTTGCATATAGAAAGCAGCCCACACCACTTCACTATTACTTCTAGTGGCTTTACACATTGACCAGGAGAGGTGTATGTGCAGTAAACAATTCTTTGTACAGTGCCTAGCAGGGCACAGTCCCTGATCTGTAATTGGTACCCCTGGGTCCCACTGCAATGCAAATAATAGTAATAATTAATAATACAGTCTCTTAATGCAGGCCTGCACAACTCGTAAAGCGGCGAGGGCCACATTCCGCCAAAGAAAACAGCCGAGGGTCAAAACCTCCCGGCCCTGCAGAAACACCCCGCCCCAGGGCCGCCCAGCCCTGCAGAAACACACCCTCCTTCCCCAGCACTGCCCCACCAAAACAGCTGTGGGCCAAAAAGGAAGGTTGGGGGTGGGGAGGTGATACTTTATTTTAAATCAACCGGGGGCTCCTAGCTGAAGAGGTGGCTGGGAGCCCTCAGGGTCAAATTAAAGGGCTCGGGGCTCCGGCGGCTGGGGGAACCCAGCAGGGTCGGCTCTAGGCTTTTTTGCTGCCCCAAGCAAATAAAAATTTGGCTGCCCCCCGTCCCAGCCCTGGGCTCCCCCCTGCTGCCCCAATCCTGGGCTCTCCCCCCACCAGTGCCTCCCCCCTATACACACCTCCTGCCTCCCCAGCCCTGGGTCACTGGTAACGCTCCCAGGGCAGGTCATTCAGCAGGAATTTTGGATGTGAACAAAACACAGACAGGATTGGTTCCCATATGGTTACAGAGTGGAACAATTTTCAACTTGTGTGATTGGAGGATATCTGGATGCATATTATAAGACTGTCTTCCATAAATGAGGAAAAGTTGAGGTGCCTTTATTGTTCTTTTGTTCCACTCTTTCTTTCTATGGGGAATTTGCCAATGCAATATCACTGTCTTCCTTAAACAAACAAAGGCAATGGCTGTTGAAAATAGCAATTCCAGTGCTAATAAGCATTTCTTGCTCAATTTTATCCTGCTTTTTCTACGGCAAGTTAGAGTGGATCAGTATATTTGATTTGGGAGAAATGACGTAACAGCTGCCCAAACTGAGCTTGAGCACTCCTGAATTTTGAGGTGTTCAAATCTGGAAGGCAGGTGCTTGGGGGGAGGGGGGGTTGTGGGCTCCATGAGGGAGCATGGCAGCAATGTGTCTGGAGCTGCATGGAGCCAGACACACTGGTCTGAGTGGCACGGTAAGGGGGTTGGAGAAGGGGTAGGGAGTTCCAGGGGGCAGTCAAGGGACAGGGGTGGTTGGATGGGGCAGAGGTTCAGGGGGGCAGTCAGGGGACAGGCAGCAGTAGGATAGGCATGGGAGTCCCAGGGGTTTATCAGGGGACAGGTAGGGGGTGGGGTCCTGGGGGAAAGTTGGGGGGGGTCTCAGGAGGGGGCAGTTGGGGACAAGGAGAAGAGAGGCTTAGATAGGGGCTGGGGTCCCAAGGGGCAGTTGGAGCAGGGGTCTTGGGAGGGAGCAATCAGGGAACAAGGAGCAGCAGCATTTAGATAGGGGGTGGAGGTCCTGGGGGGCAGTTGGGGCAGAGGTCTGGGGAGGGGGCAAACAGTGGCTGCATGCCGGGATTCAAACGGCTCTGGGCTGCCTGCAGCCGTGGGGAGCCCTGAGCCCTTTAAATCCCAGCCGTGGCCGGGAATCTCTGCAGGCAGCCCAGAGCCCTCTGACTCCCGGCCGCAGCTGATATTCAAAGGGCTCTGGGCTGCCCGCAGAGCACCATGTGCGGGGGATTTAGAATTCCCTCGCGGGCCGCACAGTAAGGCTCCACATGCGGCCCTCGGGCCGCATGTTGTGCAGGCCTGTCTTAATGTGTTAGATACATTTTAAAAGTTGTTTACTAGAGTCAGGAAATCTGGCTAGTGCGCTAATGTACTTACAGACATTTTGGGCCAACTTCTTGGGTGGAATGTGACTTTCTGGTGCCACTGGTAGAATCTGAAGATAAAGCTAGTACATATGGCCTTGGGAAAATCACGTCAGGGGATCTTCTGATGACACAGACCTGGCATGGTGGCTCTTAAACCTCATTCCTCTCTGCTTCTGGACAGAGCAAAGGGGCATGTCTGGGGCATACCTAAGGTCTGCCAGTCCCTTGCTGCCATTTTGGTTGCTTGGGACTGTTGGCTGCTAGAGCAGCATCCAGTGCTAGAAGCTCTCCAATTTAAACCATGGAAGCAGCCTGGCATACAGCTTTGCCAAAGAATGGGAGTGTATAAAAGTGAGCTTTATGCCGTCTACTAATCTTTTTTTTATCTCAGTCTCAGCAGTTCATATTTTTACCTGCATATGGTATTAAATAAAGCTAATAGTACCACCTGGTGGCCATCTAATTTTTTGTACTTGCTCAACCAGCAAACAAACAATGCAAGCAACATTTTACAGGATGATAGGAGAGAGGGCTCTACTTCACAATTTTTAAAAAGTGAATATAGTAATTTAGTGTTAGATCTACTGTTTCCAAAGATTAAAGGAGATTAGTTCAAAGTAAAGTCACAAAAGGAATACAGAATAAAGTCTATTGTATAAAACACAATGTGCTTTTATTCCATTACTTGCTCCTTTCAAATTATTATTATGTAAGTGCCACATGTCGTCGTTTTATATTGAACTCTTTTAAATGCCTTGGATTAAATTTTGGTATGTATTTAATATAATATATTAGAGTATTACTCACAGTCCTGAGATGCTAGTTTAGATACCAATTTTAATGATGCTGTATGAATGTTTTATCTAGGATGGATGTAAAGGACAATGGTGTCCATTTTAAGTATAAAAGGGATGTTGTAAAATTTACCAGTTTATATTTAAAACAATCTAGAAACAATAGAGTGATAACAGAAATTTCACAGTAGCTATAAAAATAACTTACAATACACCAGAATTAGTGAGATATTGAATCTGCATTAGTTATTGTTAAAGCTCTAAAAGCTGGTTTTTAAGGTGCATAACATCACTAGATGACTGCAGAGTAGTTTTGCTTTGGGTTAGTGAAAATGTGTCCTTTTCTAACAGTTTAAGGTTAGTATACGATGCACTCAGCTGTGACCGTGACCTACTAATTTTGTTATAAGCATGCTCATAATTTATAAAAACATTGCTATTTCTGTAGGAAATTTTCCATTCTTCTTTTCTGCCCAAAGCTGTCTTATTGTTGGAAATTTGAGTAAAAATCTTTTGGTTGTGCTAAAATTTGGTGTGGGTACAAAATAATATTTTTTCCCCATGAAAAATAAATACATAAAAACTAAGTTTTTTAACTAGACTGCAGCAAAATATAAGTGAAGTTTGAACTTGAAATTTCACATGGAGATAGTTCTAATTTCTTGAATTTTAAATAAATTTGGTTTTGTTTTATGAAAATGTGCCATCTGAGGCCCTAATCCTGTAAAGGCTCATGCAAATAATTAACTTTATGTCTATGTGTAAGCTTTTTGACTTCAACAGGAGCAGGGGTGGCTCTGTTTTTTTGCCACCCCAAGCACGGCAGGCAGGCGGCTTTCGGCAGCATGCCTGCGAGAAGTCCGCTGATGCAGTGCCATCAGCGTCCCCGCTGCCAAAGCCACGGGACTGGCAGACCTTCCGCAGGCGCGCTGCCAAAAGCTGCCTGCCTGCCATCCTCACAGTGACCAGCAGGCCGCCCCCCGCGGCTTGCTGCCCCAGGCCTGTGCTTGCTGTGCTGGTGCCTGGAGCGCCCCTGAACAGGAGTACTCAGTATCTAAAATTAAGCACTGATATAAATCTTATCAGGGCTGTGGCTTAAGTATGCATAGCAGTTCTGTTAAATTGATAAATATACACACCTTGAGACACATAATATACACAACTGTGTATTTTAGAATAGGAGCAGGGGCAAACGTTTGGGTTAGTTCTTCTGTTGCTTCTGCATTTAACAGGCAAGTGTTCTCCCATTGGAGCAATTAAGAGGCAGGAATAGCCATTTGACTGACATGTACCTATTTCACAAGATGAATGTATAGTCCACAAGGCCAGGAAAGATTGACGTGAACATAATTTTCAATGTATAATTGCTTTGTTAACTTTGCATATTCACAATAAGCAGTTCTGTGAAACTGTCAGCTGTGCACATATGGATAGGAAGATGAAGTGTACATGTGTAACCAGGCAAGTGATCAAACCCAAGGACTCCACGCTGGGAGCTGCTGCTGACCCCCTGCTTCAGACCGACTTTTGCTGTGACCAAAGGGTGGATCCCACCCTCAGTCGCGCTTTTGAGCTACTAGCCACTGTTGATGGGGCTGTAATTGACCCACACCAGGCAAAGCAGTGGCCACACTTCGAACTACATCAGGATTGGCTCTATTGGGTAGAACGGGACCCACACACTGGAGAACCCCAGACCCAACTACTTGTGCCTCGATGTCATCGGCGAGCGCTAATGAAACTCGCCCACGACATCCCTGCTGCTGGGCACTTAGGCCACGAGAAGACTCTAGCCCAGATACTGACGTGGTTCTTCTCACCCGGCATGCATCAGGAAGTGAGGAACTATTGTAGTTCCTGTCCAGAATGCCAGCTAGCTGCACCCCTGCGGACCCTGCTGGTCCCCATGCCCATAGTCAAAACGCCATTGGAGCGTGTGGGCATGGACCTAGTGGGCCCCCTCCCAAAAAGCATCACTGGATTTCAGTATGTATTGGTCTTGTGTGGATTATGCCACACATTTCTGGGAGGCAGTATCACTACAGAGTATCACTACCTGAACTGTCGTGGAGGAGCTCGTGAAGGTCTTCACTCGTGTAGGCCTGCCCCGGGAGATTCTTACTGACCAGGGCACCAACTTTACCTCCCCGCTGCTGTAGCAGGTGTTTGGGTTCCTGGGGATCAAGCAGTTGTGCCCCTCTACCTACCATCCACAAACCGACTGCTTGGTCAAATGGTTTAACTGTACTCCAAAGGACATGCTGAGCAAGTTCCCCTCAGAAGAACTACGCCGATGGGACCAGCTACTCCCACCCTTGCTCCTGGTGATCTGGGAGGTGCCCCAGTCCTCTACGAAGTTTTCCCCCTTTGAGCTGCTGTATGGTTGCCGCCGGCAGGGGCTGATGGACCTAATGCGTGAAACCTGGGAGCAAGCTCCATCACCAACCCAGGGCCTCTTGAAATATGTCCTCCAGCTCCAGGCTGGAGTCCTCACTCAGGAAAACTTAAGGACCACCCAGGAGGCTCAAGCACAAACCTATAACTGAGATGTGTGGAGCCGCAACTTTAAACCTGGTGATCGCATCCTGCTTCTCCTTCCCTTGAGTGAAGGAAAGCTGCTGGCAAGGGCCCTATGAGGTGGTTCAGAAGGTCAGGCCCATCACCTATGAGGTTAACAAGCTGGACTAATGTAAGAAAACCCAGCGGTACCATGTCAACCTCGTGAAGCCCTGGCGGGCTTATTAATTAACTCCTACCTGCCAGAATCAGAACTGGGTCCCTGTGCACCCCTGACTGAGGACCCAGAGGGGCCCCAGCTTGGGGAGACACTCACCAATGAGCAACGTAAGCAAACCCGGTGCCTCCTGCAGGCATTCCCATGAACCTTTACCATCCAGCTGGGCTACACAACCCTGGTTTGTCATACCATTCAGACAGAACCTGGGGTAGTGATCTGAGAGATGAACAGGCCCTTGCCGCACCGAATGCAGCAGGTCGTCAAAGAGGAGGTACAGGCCATGATAGAGCTGGGAGTTATTGAACCCTCACAGAGTGAATGGTGCAGTCGGGTACTGCAGGTACCCAAGCCCGATGGGACGTGGCGTTTTTGCATCAACTTTCAATGCGTCAATGCTATTTCCAAATTCAACGCATATCCGATGCCTCATGTAGATGAGTTGCTTGGCCAGTTAGGGGTGGTTCGCTTCTTCATCACACTCTAACTCAGCAAGGGGTACTGGCAGATCCCCCTCAACCCCACTTCCAGGGAGAAGACCGCATTTGCCACCCTGATGAGACTGTACCAATTCACCCAGATGCCCTTTGGCCTCTATGGGGCCCCAGCCACATTTCAGTGGCTGATGGACCATGTCCTCCAACCTCATTGAGACTATGCGGCCGCCTACTTGGATGATGTGGTCATCTGCAGCTGTCATTGGGAGGATCATTTGGTATGGGTAGTCCTGTGAACCTTGTGGGCAGCCAGGTTGACAGCCCACCCAAGAGACTACTTATCTTGGGTACACCACAGGGAACAGACAAGTGAAGCCCCTCATGGGAAAGGTCCAGGCCCTGGCAGCCTGCCCACCACAAAGCGTCAGGTGTGATAGTTCTTGGGGCTCACCGGCTACTATCGGCACTTTATTCCCCAATTTGCGTCCATTGCCATCCCTTTGACAGGGCTTTTAATCAAGGACAGCCCTGGATGTGTAGTTTGGACCCAGAAGTGCAAAGACGTCTTTCAGGAGCTCAAAACAAGTCTCTGCTGTGAACCAGTCCTTTATAGCCCAGATATCAACTGGGACTTCATCCTCCAAATGGATGCCTCAGAGGTAGGACTGGGTGCCTTTCTGTCCCAATAGATCAATGGAGAAGACCATTCTGTCTCATATCAGCTCTTCTCCCACAGAAAAAATTTCCAGCTATGTGGTGGTAGAGAAGGAGGCCCTCACAGTGAAATGGGCTTGTGATGCTCTACTTTACTACCTTCTTGGGACCCCGTTCACATTAGTCACTGACCACGCTCTGCTCCAGTGGCTAAAGAAAATGAAAGACAATAATGCAAGAATATTACGTTGGTACCTGGCGTTACAACCCTATGCCTTTACAGTTCACCATAGGGCAGGCAAGGACCATGCTAATGCTGACTTCCTGTCCCGCCTGGAACTTGCAGCCAGAAAGAACGGCAGGAAAGCCAGAGAATATCACCAACACCAGGAAGAGGCCGGCCTACATGATTGGTGACTCCCTACTAAGAAGAACAGACAAGTCTGTCACCATAGCGGATCCTGAGAAGACAGGGTTTGCTCTCTGCCAGGAGCTAACATATGGGATGTGTATCTGAGGCTGAAAAGAATCCTAAAGGTAGCAGGAAAGAACCCACTGATTGTCCTTCCTATAGAATAAATGATATAACTAGATCAGAGGTGGGCAAACTATGGGCTGCAGTCTACATCCAGCCTGCGGGACCCCCCTGCCCAGCCCCTGAGCTCCTGGCCTGGGAGGCTAGCCCCTGGCCCCTCGCACACTGCTCCCCTTCCCCCACAGCGTCAGCTCACTGCGCTGTCAGTGCAATGCTCTGGGTGGCAGGGCTGAGAGCTCCTGGGGCAGCACAGCTGCAGAGCCCGGCCTGACCCGGTGCTATGTATTGCGCGATGGTGTGGCTGGCTCCGGGCGCCATGGCTGTAGCATCACCAGCCACTGGTGCTCCAGGCAGCATGGTAAGGGACCAGGGACGGGGGGGGTTGGATAGAGGGCAGGGGTCCTGGGGGGGCAGTCAGGAAGGGCAGGGGTCCTGGGGGGGCAGTCAGGAAGGGGAGGGGGTTGGACGAGGCAGCGGGGGGCAGTCAGGGGCAGGAGTTCTGGTGGCAGACAGGGGACAGGGAGCATGAGGGGAGCTGTCAGGGGGCAAGAAGTGTGGGGGGGGGGTCAGATAGGGGACAGGGCTGAGCCATCCCTGGCTGTATGGGGAGGCTGTGCCCTCCATACAACTTCCAAAACCTGATGTGGCCCTGAGGCCAAAAAGTTTGCTCACCCTGAACTAGATTCTCGCTGGAATGCATCAAAGGAGACTATGCCAGGCTGGGGAAGATGCTTAAAGAAATGGAGGCTCAGGTGGTCTTCAATGGGATTCCACCTGTCCCTAGAGGATGAGACCAAAGGAGAGACAAGGTTACAATGTTCAACAGATGGCTCAGGCAGTGGTGCTATAAGGAGGGCTTTGGGATGTTCGACCATTGGAGGCATTCATGGACAAAGGACTGTTCTCATGGGATTGACTCCACCTGAGTAGGGAGGGAAACAGATATTATAGGGATAACAAAAACATGGTGGAATAGCAGTAATGAATGGAGTACGGGTATTGAAGGGTACATATGGTTCAGGAAAGAAAAATAAAGGTAAAAGTGGTAGAGTAACATTGTACATTAATGATAAGGTAGACTTTAAAGAAATTAGAGAGGGAATGGATAAGACAGTCTGTTTGTGTCAAAATCACTTTGAGGAAGAAAACTACCAGAGGTTCCCTTGGGATAGTACTCTGCGTATGCTACAGATCACCAAGATCCAACTTGGATATGGGTAGAGACCTCTTTATTGTTTTTAATAAAATAAATACTACTGGGAACTGTGATTATGGGAGACTTTAATTTCCCAGATATAGATTGAAGGACAAGTGCTACTAATAAAAGTAGGGCTCAGATTTTCCTGGATGTGATAGCTGACAGATTTCTTCATTAAATATGACTGGAGAATTGCTAATATAGTATCTGTTTTTAAGAAAGTGGGGGGGGAAAAAAGGTGATCCAGGAAACTACAGGGCCCATTCGTTTGACCTCAATTGTATGCAAGGGTCTTGGAACAAACTTTGAAGGAGAAAGTACTTAAGGACATGGAGGTAAACAGTAGTTGGGATAAAATACAACATGGATTTACAGAAGGCAGATCGTGTCAGACCAACCCAATCTCTTTTTTTTTTTTGAGAAGATATTTGTCTAAAAATCAGTTAAAAGGCAGCAGATCTAATCTATCTGGATTTCAGTTAGGCACTTGATATAGTTCCACACAGGAAACTATTAGTTAAATTGAAGAGGATTGGGGGAATATGAGAATTGAAAGGTGGATAAGGAACTGGTTAAAGGGGAGACTACAACAGGTCATACTGAAAGGAGAACAGGCTGGATGGAGGTTACTAGTGGAGTTCCTCAGGGATCAGTCTTGGGACCAATCTTATTTAACATTTTTATTAATGACCTTGGCACAAAAAGTGGGAGTTTGCTAACAAAATTTTGGATGACACAAAGTTATGAGATATTGCCAACATGGAGGACCAGAATATCATACAGGAAGATCTGAACGACCTTGAAAACTGGAGTAATAGAAATGGGATGAAATTTAATAGTGCAAGGTTATTCATTTAGGGACAAACAAGAATTTTTGCTATAAGCTGGGAATTTATCAGTTGGAAGTGACAGAGGAGGAGAAAGACTTGGATGTATTGGTTGAACTCAGGATGACTATGAGCTGCCAATACGATGCACCATGAAAAAGGCTAATGCAATCCTAGGATGTCAGGAGAGGTATTTCTAGTAGAGAGAGCAAAGTGTTTAGTACCGATTACACAAGGCAGTGAGACGTCATCCAGAATACTGTGTGCAGTTCTGGTCTCCCCTGTTTAAGAAGGATGAATTTAATTGGAACAAGTGTAGAGAAGGGCTACTAGGATAATCCGAGGAATGGAAAACCTGCCTTATGAGAGGAGACTAAGAGAGCTTGGCTTGTTTAGCCTAACCAAAAGAAGGCTGAGGGGAGATATGATTGCTCTCTATAAATAAATCAGAGGGATAAATACCAGGGAGGGAGAGCAGTTATTTAAGTTAAGCACCAAGGTGGACACAAGAACAAATGGATATAGCCTGGCCATGAACAAGTTTAAGCTTGTAATTGGACAAAGATTTCTAACCATCAGAGGAATGAAGTTCTGGAACAGCCTTCTAAGGAGAGCAGTGGAAGCAGAAAACCTAAAAAAAAAAAAAAAAAAAACTGGCTTCAAGACTGAGCTTGATAAGTTTATAGAGGGGAAAATATAAGGAGATTGCCTACAATGGCATGTAGCTGACCTGCAACTGCTAGCAGCAAATATCACCAATGGCCAGTGATGGGACACTTGATGGGGAGGGCTCTGAGTTACTACAGAGAATTCTTTTCCAGGTATCTGGCTGGTGGGTCTTGCCCACATGGTCAGGGTCTAACTGATTGCCAGATTTGGGATCAGGAAAGAATTTTCCCCCAGGTCACACTCTGGGTTGTGTGTTTTTTTGTTTTTGTTTTTTGCCTTCCTCCGGCATGGGGCACAGGTCACTTGCATGTTTAAACTAGGCGGCTTCTCTGTAACGTGAAGTCTTTAAATCATGATTTGAAGACTTCAGTAACAGCCAGAGGTTATGGGTCTACTACAGGAGTGGGTTGGTGAGGTTCTGTGGCCTGCAAAGTGTAGGAGATCAGAGTAGATGATCCCGATTGTCCCTTCTGACCTTAAAGTCTATGAGTCCTTTGTGTCAAACTGTTTCATTACAACACAAACAAGAGACACTTTGATCTAGAAAAGATAAGACATGTTAATCAGTATTAAGTAGCAACTGATGTAGGCATTATCTTTTTTTTCCCAGTGGGTGCTCCATCCCAATTCTGCCCTGAGCCCCTGCCCCCACTCTGCCCCTTCCCAAGTCTTCCCGTCTGCTGCTCTCCACCCTCCTCTGAGGGCCTCCCACCAGCCACCAATCAGCTGATTGGTGGCCGCACTGAACAGCTGTTGCTGATGGGTGCTGAGCACCACCTACATTTTTTTCCATGGGTGCTTGAGCCCCGGAGCACCCACGGCATTGGTGCCAGTGGTTTCCACAGGAATTGAAATTGGGGGGGGGGTGGTGTTCAAATTTACGGAGGAGGGGCGGTGTCAGGACCAATGAGATATATAAAAGAGATATGAATAAAGTAAATGTTTTGTTAGGATAATGCACATTTAACATAAGGATAATGCAAGTTACACTAAAACATATAACAGGTCTAGATTTCTAAAAACATAATTTAAAAAAAAATGTATTTAATTTAAATTGACTTTTGAAAAGTAAGCCATCATGGGATAAGAAGGAAGTCCTCTCATGGATCAGTAACTGATTAAAAGATGGGAAACAAAGAGTAGGAATACTCAGTTTTCAGAATGGAGAGAAATAGATAGTAGTATCCCTGAGGGGTACCCGGTACTGGGACCATTACTGTTCAACATACTCATAAATGATCTGAAAAAATGGGTGAACAGTGAGGTGGCAAAATTTGCAGATGGTACAAAACTATTCAAGATTGTTAAGTCCCAGGCAGACTGCGAAATGTTACAAAGGGATCTCACAAAACTGGGTGACTGGGCAACAAAAATGGCAGATGAAATTCAATGCTGATAAATGCAAAGTAATGCACATTGGAAAATAATCTCAACTATACATACAAAATGAAGGAGTCTGAATTAGCTGTTAACACTCAAAGATCTTGGAGTCATTATGGATAGTTCTCTGAAAACATCCACTCAATGTGCAGCGGCAGTCAATGATTCCCAACATTCTGTTTGCTTTTTTAAAAAGAACAGGAGTACTTGTGGCACCTTAAAGACTAACAAATTTATTTGAGCATAAGCTTTTGTGGGCTCAGCCCACTTCATTGGATGTAGCCCACAAAAGCTTATGCTCAAATAAATTTGTTAGTCTCCAAGGTGCTGCAAGTACTCCTGTTCGTTTTTGTGGATACAGACCAGGGGTCTCAAACTCAAATGACCCCGAGGGTCGCATGAGGACTAGTGCATTGGCCCGAGGGCCGCATCACTGACATGCCCCCTTGCTGCCCCTGGCCCCACCCCCAATCCACCCCTTCCATGAGGCCCCGCCCCTGCCCTGTCTCTTCTCCACCTCCTCCCCATAGCGCACGGCTCCCCGCTCCTCCCCCCTCCCTCCTGGAAAGTGCTAAGCGCCACCAACAGCTGTTTGGCGGCTTGGTGGCGGGAAGCGCCTGGAGGTAGGCAGAAAAAAAAATGAAGAGTAATATAGTAGTATAGTATTAAAATATAGTATGCTATTAAAAGTCAATTTATTAACTTTTTTATTAACTTCTTTAACTGTAATGTGAAACATCAGTGCTAATTTTGACAGTCATTTCATTTTTGGCCACTTAGCTGGCAGCGTTTTGCATCATCCAGAGCATCAATATTAGGTTTGATATCCTGAGACGAAACCAATCTCAGTGTTGCTTGCAAATGTTCATCAGTGAGCCTTGACCTTAACACAGATTTGTTAATCTTCATGGAAGAGAAAAACTGTTCACATATATATGTACTTCCAAACATTGCCATTATCCTTGCAGAAGCAGAGAATAACATGGGAAATCTTTCTTGTGAAAGAAACCTGTAGAATTCTGGAATTCCAACATCTGTATACTTCTGCTTCAAAATCGTGTCACACTGAAGCTCCACTAACTCCATCTGCATTTCCTCTGCAACATTGTCAATTTCAACAGCAAATGGTGTGGAAAAAAGTTGAAAATGTGGTTCAAGTGCCTTGAAATCTTTGGTGTGCGGTTTAAACTGTTTGTGTAAGTTAGAAATGATCTCTGCATATTCTTTCAAGGATTTGGGTTCAACTTTTCCTAAGGAATTCAGAGTTGAGAAATGGACCAAATTGCCAGCAGTCAGCTGTTTCCCCCATAAAGTAAGCTTGACTTTGAATGACTTAATACTGTCATACATCTGTGTTATCACCTGTTTTCTACCCTGAAGTTTCAAGTTCAGTGCATTCAGGTGATCAGTTACATCTGTTAGAAAAGCAAGGTTGCAGATAAAAGTGGAATCAGCAAGCTGTGGAACCTCCTTGTTTTTCATTTTCATGAAGGAATCAATCTCCTCTTTAAGTGCAAAAAAACGCTTCAAAACATTTCCATGACTCAGCCATTTAACTTGAGTGTGATACAGAAGTTCCCCATATTCACTGTCCATACTTGCTAGAAAAGAAGTGAACTGTCTGTGATTCAGCCCTCGTGCACGTATAAAATTAACAGTTTTAACAACTACATCCATAACTTCTTTCATTTGTAGACTTTTACTACACAGGGCTTCTTGGTGCAAAATACAATGTATACTGGTGAAGCTAATTCCTGGTATATTGAGGCTGTTCAGTTTGGTCTTCAATAATCCAACCACACCAATGTTTTCAGAGCACATTGATGGTGCACCGTCCGTAGCCAAAGATACGAGTTTGTTCCATGGCAGCGCAGCTTTTTCAATGCACTCTTCCAATCCTTGAAATATGTCACGTCCCGTTGTGGTACCCTTCAGTGGCATTAAGTCTAGCAATTCTTCAGTTATATTCAAATTGCAGTCCACACCTCTAATGAACACTGCACATTGTGCGGTATCTGATACATCTGTACTCTCATCAAGAGCAATTGAAAATACTTCAAAGTCTTTTGCCATTTGAATCAATTGTTTTTGCACATTATCAGCTAAATCCGTTATCCTGCAGGCAACTGTATTTGCAGACAAGCTTATGCCGTCAAAAACTTTCTTCCTATCAGGACATAAAATTTCACTGGCCTTCATAAGACATTCTTTTATGAATAAGCCTTCTGTAAAAGGTCGCGATGATTTAGCTATCATTTCACTTATCACAAAACTTGCTCTTACTGAATCTTCGCTAGACTTGTTAATCCCTGAAAATAAATTTCTTTGCTTGGCAAATGCTGCTTTAAGTTGCTGAACTTTTTCCTCTCAGATTTTTCCGGTGAATGCATCATATTTTTCACGGTGCATCGTGTCATAGTGCCGACGCACGTTATACTCCTTAGGAACAGCAATCGTTTGCTGACAAATAAGGCATTGAATTTTATCTTTTACCTCTGTGAAAAAATATAAATTCTCCCATTTGTCTTGGAAAACTCTCTTTTCTTCCATGAGTGTTCTTTTTTTTGACGAAGTCATTGCCAAGCAGTTTTAATAAATATATACACTCAGTAATGCACCTCACTCAAAGGACAAAACACGCACTTAGGCAGTAAATCTAAGGCTCTGGGAGGGAGTTTGGGTGGGGGAGGGGGTCTGGAGAACAGGCCCTGGGCTGGAGTTTGGGTGGGGGAGGGGGTCTGGAGTGCAGGCTCTGTGCTCGGTGCAGGATCCAGGCTGCGGCAGGGGGTGGGGGTGCAGGCTTTGGGACGGAGTTTGGGGATAGGAGGGGGTGCAGGGGTGAGGGCTGTGGGGCTGAGGGTGAGGGGTTTGAGGCATTGGAGAGGCTCGGGGCATTGGAGAGTCTCAGGACTAGGGGAAGGGCAGCCTGCCCTGGCCCTAGTGCAGGGGGGCGCTAGGACCCTGCGGCAGCAGGTGATGCCGGAAGCCGGCATAGCGGAGGAGTGGAGTCAGCGTGAGCTCCCGGGCAGGCTCCCGGGCGGTGAGGGGGCAGCAAGTGGGGGCCGGGAGACACTGGGGGGAGGCGCGTGGGGGCGGCAGGTGGGGCCAGGGGAGAGACCCGGCCCCAAACATTGGGGAGCAGCGCGCGGGGAGCTTAGGCACAGAAAATAACTCGGGGAGGGGGGCGGGGGTGAGGGGAGTTTGGCGGCAACAGGAAGTAACTGGGGGAGCTCCGCAGGCCGCAGGGAAGAGCTCCAAGGGCCGCATGTTTGAGACCCCTGATACAGACTAACACGGCTGCTACTATGAAACCTTTGCTTTTTTAAGAAAGGGATAGATAATAAGACAGAAAATATATTGCCTCTATATAAATCCATGGTATGTGTACACCTTGAATACTGTGTGCAGATCTGGTCACCCCATCCCAAAAAAGATATATTGGAAATGGAAAAGGTACAGAGATGGGCAACTAAAATGATTAGGGGTATGAAACAGGAGGAGAAATTAAAATGACTAGGAATTTTTAGCTTAGAAAAGAGACAACAAAGGGGGGATATGATACAGGTCTATAAAATCTTCACTGGTGTGAAGAAAGTGAATAGGGAAATGTTATTTAATCCTTCACATAACACAAGAACTAGCAGTCACCTAATGAAATTAATAGGCAGCAGGTTTTAAAAAAACAAAAGGAAGTACTTCTTCACACAACATACAGTCAACCCGTGGAAGTCTTTGCCAGGAGACGCTGTGAAGACCAAAACTATAACAGGATTAAAAAATGAACTAGATAAATGCCTGGAGAATAGGTCCATCAGTGGCTATTAGCCAGGATGGGGAGGGATGCAACACCATGCTCTGAGTGTCCCTAGCCTGTTTGCCAGAAGCTGGGAATGGGCAACAGGGAATGGATCACTTGATGGTTACCTGTTCTGTTCATTCCCTCTGAAGCACCTGGCCATGACCACTGTCAGAAGACAGGATACTGGGCTATATGGACCATTGGTCTGACCCAGTATGACCATTCTTATGTAAAAATTAATTATAATAATAAAAATGTTTACTACAGAAACTCCCCAACATAATGACCTCTCAAGATAGCAATGATGTGAGATAACAACCTTGGCAAATACTGCATTTTAAAAATCGTGGCCTACTAGGACACATATTTATATACGTTTCCATTCCCAGTCACAAATCTAGCATTCTGGAGCAAAGTCACTAAAATACAGTCCAACAAACAAATGTTTATTTAACATGCCCCTTATTTAAGCCGTCAGAGGTGCTTTCACGTGAGTACACCTCCCAGGTGGGGGGCAAGAAGGGACCTTACTCGTTCCTCCAGCTGCTCACTCTTTGCTCTGGCCACAGCTGTTCGTTGTGCCATTGTTTACTCCACTACTCTGTTGCCAATGGCCCTGTGCAGTCACCTTCTGCTGCCACTGTGACCTCTGCGAGTCGGTCTCTTGAGGTTCCACCCAGCTCTCAGTGATTTCAGCTGAGCTCTCAGTGGGGGAACCTCGCTGCTAGTGCAGTCTGAGCTGTCTTTTACACAAAAACACTGTACACACAGGAACACTGTCCCCACAGCAGGACTAAGCACTTAGACCTGATTATCAGTGATTTCAGCTGCAGTGGTCACTTAATAGAACAAAAGACTATCTATGGAGCCTAATCAGCTCCGCCTTTAAACAGTGGACAGGTCCCCACCCTCTCTTTTCATGCCCTCAATCAGCACAGGCTAAGTACAGTTCTACTGCCCTTTACTCATACAATAAGAACAACAACATTTCATTCCCAACCTCACACACACATTCAAGTGATTTGTAACCCAACCCCAGCCAAAATCTATCACACACCTCTGTTTGCTGGATATCTAGGTAGATTAGGTCTGAATGTAAATACAATCTGGTCCTGAAGCCTTTCCCCCCAGCTCATCATTAGCTGTCAGGGAGAGCTCATTGAGACTTTGCTTACAAATCATCATTGGCCAACATCTCTGAAATGAATGCACTGACATGGTCATAAAAAAAACAGGTGTATAAGGATGCTAGTCTTTGTTCATACTTTTCAAATCTATTATACTTTCAGATACACGTATTTTATCATACACTGTATATGCTTTTAAAGTGTGTATTAATGTTTCAATTTCAATTCAAATTTCCAAATAGTCAGTAAATTGGCATGTTTCAGAGTAGCAGCCATGTTAGTTTGTATCCGCAAAAAGAACAGGAGTACTTGTGGCACCTTAGAGACTAACAAATTTATTTGAGCATAAGCTTTTGTAGGCCCACTTCATCGGATGCATAGAATGGAACTTATAGTGAGGAGATATATATGCATACAGAGAACATGAAAAGGTGGGAGTTGCCCAACCAACTCTAAGAGGCTAATTAATTAAGATACGCTATTGTGAGCAGGAGGAAAAAAAAATTTTGTAGTGATAATCAAGATGGCCCATTTAAGACAGTTTGACAAGAAGGTGTGAGGATACTTAACATGGGGAAATAGATTCAATGTGTGTAATGGCTCAGCCATTCCCAGTCTCTATTTAAGCCTAAATTGATTATTTCTAGTTTGCATATTAATTCAAGTTCAGCAGTTTCTAGTTGGAGTCTGTTTTTGAAGCTTTTCTGTTGCAAAATTGGCACCTTTAAATCTGTTACTGAATGACCAGAGAGGTTGAAGTGTTCTCCTACTGGTTTTTTAATGTTATGATTCCTGATGTCAGGTTTGTGTCCATTTATTCTTTTGTGTAGAGACTGTCCGGTTTGGCCAATGTACATGGCAGAGGGGCATTGCTGGCACATGATGGCATATATCACGTTGGTAGATGTGCAGGTGAATGAGCCCCTGATGGCGTGGCTGATGTGATTAGGTCCTTTTATGGTGTCACTTGAATAGATATGTGGACAGAGTTGGCATTGGGCTTTGTTGCAAGGATAGGTTACTGGGTTAATGTTTTTGTTCTGTGGTGTGTGGTTGCTGGTGAGTATTTGCTTCAGGTTGGGGGGCTGTCTGTAAGCAAGGACAGGCCTGTCTCCCAAGATCTGGGAGAGTGAGGGATCATCTTTCAGGATAGGTTGTAGATCTTTGAGGATGCGCTGGAGAGGTTTTAGTTGGGGGCTGAAGGTAATGGCTAGTGGCATTCTGTTATTTTCTATGTTGGGCCTGTCTTGTTGTAGGTGACTTCTGGGTACTCTTCTGGCTCTGTCAATCTGTTTCCTCACTTCCTGAGGTGGGTATTGTAGTTTTAAGAATGCTTGATAGAGATCTTGTAGGTGTTTGTCTCTGTCTGAGGGATTGGAGCAAATGCGGTTGTATCTTAGAGCTTGCTTGTAGACAGTGGATCATGTGGTGTGTCCTGGATGGAAGCTGGAGGCATGTAGGTAAGTATAGCGATCAGTAGGTTTCTGGTATAGGATGGTGTTTATGTGACCATCGCTTATTAGCACAGTAGTGTCAAGGAAATGGACCACTTGTGTGGATTGGTCTAGGCTGAGGTTGATGGTGGGATGGAAATTGTTGAAATCATGGTGGAATTCCTCAAGGGCTTCTTTTCCATGGGTCCAGATGATGAAGATGTCATCAGTGTAGCGCAAGTAGAGTAGGGTGTTAGGGGATGAGAGCTAAGGAAGCGTTGTTCTAAGTCAGCCATAAAAATGTTGGTATACTATGGGGCCATGCGGGTACCCATACCAGTGTCTTTGACTTGAAGGCATATATTGTCCCCAAATGTGAAATAGTTGTGGGTGAGGACAAAGTCACAAGGTTCAGCCACCAGGTTTGGCATGTAACTAGTTCACAAGACTGGGAGGGGTGTTGGAGAAATTCGGGGGGGGGTGTAGGGAAATCACTGGTCAGCGCCTATGCTGCCCTTAATGATTTCAAAAGACAAACAAAAATAATAGAAAATTTCAACAATTATATTGTCATTTTACGATGTCGTGAAATAATGTAAAAATTAAAAAACTCATACAATAAAATTTGAAATACATTTTAAAGTTATGAACAAAATTCTGAAATCTGAACAGAAATTTTGAAATGGCCTGTCTTACACATGAGGTCAGACTAGACCAGTCGTTCTCAAGCAGGGGTAAATGTACACAGAGGTCTTCCAGGGGGTACTCTAGATATTTACCTAGTTTTACAACAGGATACTTATAAAGCACTAGCGAAGTCTTTACAGACTAAAATTTCATACAGATGACTTGTATATACTACTCTATATACACTGAAATGAAAGTATATTTATATTCCAATTGATTTTATAATTGTATGGTAAAAATGAGAACGTAAGCAATTTTTCAGTAATAGTGTGCTGACACACTTTTGTATTTTTATGTCTGATTTTGTAAGCAAGTCATTTTTAAGAGAGGTGTAACTTGGGGGTACACAAAAGAAATCAGACTCCTGGAAGGGGTACAGTAGTCTGGAAAGCTTATATTAGAATATCAGGGTTGGGAGGTACCTCAGGAGGTCATCTAGACCAATGCCCAACTAAATCATCCCAACAAGGGCTTTGTCAAGCCTGACCTTAAAAACCTCTCAGGAAGGAGATTCCACCACCTCCCTAGGTAACCCAGTCCAGTGCTTCACCACCCTCCTAGTGAAAACGTTTTTCCTAAACCTCCCACACTGCAACTTGAGACCATTACTCCTTGTTCTATTATCTGCCACCACTGAGAACAGTCTAGATCCATCCTCTTTGGAACCCCCTTTCAAGTAGTTGAAAGCAGCTATCAAATTCCCTCTCATTCTTCTCTTCTGCAGACTAAATAATTCCAGTTCCCTCAGCCGCTCCTCATAAGTCACATGCTCCTGTCCCCTAATCATTTTTGTTACCCTCTGCTGGACTCTTTCCAATTTTTCCACATCCTTCTTGTAGTGTGGGGCCCAAAACTGGACACAGTACTCCAGATGAGGCCTCACCAATGCTGAATAAAGGGGAATTATCACGTCCCTCAATCTGCTGGCAATACTCCTACTTATACCGTTAGCCTTCTTGGCAACAAGAGCATACTGTTGACTCATATCTAGCTTCTTCCACTGTAACCCCTAGTTCCTTTTCTGCAGAACTGCTGCCTAGCCACTCGGTCCCCAGCCTGTAGCAGTGCATGCGATTCTTCCGTACTCAGTGCAGGACTCTGCACTTGTCCTTGTTGAACCTCATCAGATTTCTTTTAGCACAATCCTCTAATTTGTCTGTATCCTATCCATACCTTCCAGGGTATTTACCACTCCTCCCAGTTTCGTGTCATCTGAAAATTTGCTGAGGGTGCAATCCACGCCATCCTCCAGATCATTAATGAAGATATGGAAGAAAACCAGCCCCCAGACCACCCTCTGGGGCACTCCGTTTGATACCAGCCTCCAACTAGACAGGGAGCTCTTGATCACTACCCATTGAGCCCAATGATCTAGCCAGCTTTCTATTCACATTATAGACCATTCATCCAGCCCATACTTGTTTAACTTGCTGGCAAGAATACTGTAGGAGACCGTATCAAAAGCTTTGCTAAAGTCAAGGAATAACAGGTCCACTGGTTAAGAGACACTGGACTAGATGATCACAGTGGTCCCTTCTGGCCTTAGAATCTATGAATTTGAAATTCCAAAACCAAATATTTTCTGAAATTGAAATGTTTCAGAAATTCCAGTTCACTGGAAATTTCAAAAATACAAGTTGCTGTTCCAAATCGGGGGGAAAAAAAGGGAAATTATAAAATGTCAAGATATCATGTGAATTGGAAATTCTGTGTGTTGACCACCTCTGTCACGAACAGAGTGATTGTTAACTATTTTGCAAGTGGAAAATAAAAAAGGATTACATAAGAATATGACTAATTTCACTATTATGAATAGGCCCACAAATCTACTCTTTAATACCATGCACAAAGCCAAACTGTGTCCAGTTTTGGTGTCCACACTTTAAAAAGGATGACAACAAATGAAAAAGAACTACAAGAATTGTTTTACATCTTGAAAAGCTGACAAAGTTACAGACTGAAGCAGCTCAGTTGACTTAGGTTAACCAAGAGAAAGATAAGAAGTGTCTGTACAGGCAGAAAAGATTTCCGATAGTAGAGGGGTCCTTCAATTTAAGTGATAAAGGCACAACAAGACCCAGTAGTTGGAAGCTGAAGCTAGACTAAGAATAAATAAGTGAGGGTAATTAACTATTAGAGCAATTTACCTATATTGTGGATTCTCTATCACTTGACATTTGTGTGTCTTTCTAAAAGATATACCTTAATACCTTAGCTGAACCAGAAATTGTGTAAAAGCAGGAATCATTTCATGAAATTCTCTGGGCTGTGTTATGCAGGAAATCGACTAGATGGTCATAATGGTCTCTTTTGGTATTAAAATCTATGACTATGAAAAAACAATCTGCAGTTACAATGTGCTCATAAGGTGGAGAGAGTGGGGAATGGGACGATAGATTCACCTGCATCCTATTGTCTTTTTGTCCCTGCTTTAATGGTTGCTTTCTCAGAGGGCCACATATGTTGGTTCCATGATAAGGCACAGTAGCACTAGCTTATGCTCGACAACTCTGTTGCTCTCTCCATGCTGCACAGGGAGAGCAATGTGCCACTGAAAGGTGTCAGTGGTGGGGAATGAAACTGTAATAGAGTCAGGGTCTGTGTCAGATACTGTTGGGTCACTGATGAGGGCAAGATCAGGTATTAGTGGTTCAGAAATGTGTTCATTTGGTACTTCTGGCTCGGGGAGCATGTATGAGGACTCAGTTTGGGCCTTGCTCTCAGCGCATTATGATGGTGGTGAGGGAACAGGAAATGTTAGGGGAGAGAGTACCCCTTCACCAGTCCAGATACCTGTGACTGTTCACACAATATGGGGATGGAATGAAGTGGGAAACTGAGTTTGCTGACATGTCTAAATCAGTAACTATTTGACAGTTACCAGAAAGGGAATCTAAATTCAGCAAGTATCAGAGGGGTAGCCGTGTTAGTCTGGATCTGTAAAAGCAACAAAGAATCCTGTGGCACCTTATAGACTAACAGACGTTTTGCAGCATGAGCTTTTGTGGGTGAATACCCACTTCTTCAGATGCAAGTGGTGGAAATTTCCAGGGGCAGGTTTATATATGCAAGCAAGAAGCAAGCTAGAGATAACGAGGTTAGATCAATCAGGGAGGATGGGGCCCTGTTCTAGCAGTTGAGGTGTGAAAACCAAGGGAGGAGAAACTGGTTCTGTAATTGGCAAGCCATTCACAGTCTTTGTTTAATCCTGAGCTGATGGTGTCAAATTTGCAGATGAACTGGAGCTCAGCAGTTTCTCTTTGAAGTCTGGTCCTGAAGTTTTTTTGCTGCAGGATGGCCACCTTAAGATCTGCTATTGTGTGGCCAGGGAGGTTGAAGTGTTCTCCTACAGGTTTTTGTATATTGCCATTCCTAATATCTGATTTGTGTCCATTTATCCTTTTCCTTAGAGACTGTCCAGTTTGGCCGATGTACATAGCAGAGGGGCACTGCTGGCATATGATGGCATATATTACATTGGTGGACGTGCAGGTGAATGAACCAGTGATGGTGTGGCTGATCTGGTTAGGTCCTGTGATGGTGTTGCTGGTGTAGATATGTGGGCAGAGTTGGCATCGAGGTTTGTTGCATGGGTTGGTTCCTGAGCTGGAGTTACTATGGTGCGGTGTGCAGTTACTGGTGAGAATATGCTTCAGGTTGGCAGGTTGTCTGTGGGCGAGGACTGGCCTGCCACCCAAGGCCTGTGAAAGTGTGGGATCATTCTCCAGGATGGGTTGTAGATCCCTGATGATGCGCTGGAGGGGTTTGAGCTGGGGACTGTATGTGATGGCCAGTGGAGTCCTGTTGGTTTCTTTCTTGGGTTTGTCTTGCAGTAGGAGGCTTCTGGGTACACGTCTGGCTCTGTTGATCTGTCTCCTTATTTCCTCGTGCGGGTACTGTAGTTTTGAGAATGCTTGGTGGAGATTTTGTAGGTGTTGGTCTCTGTCTGTGGGGTTAGAGCAGATGCGGTTGTACCTCAGTGCTTGGCTGTAGACAATGGATCTTGTGGTGTGCCCGGGATGGAAGCTGGAGGCATGAAGGTAGGCATAGTAGGCCCCACAATATGCCAATATTTTTATGGCTGACCTGGAACAACGCTTCCTCAGCTCCCGTCCACTCACGCCCCTTCTCTACCTACGCTACATTGATGACATCTTCATCATCTGGACCCATGGGAAGGAGACTCTGGAAAAATTCCACCACGATTTCAACAGCTTCCACCCCACCATCAACCTCAGCCTGGACCAATCTACACGGGAGGTCCACTTCCTAGACACTACGGTGCAAATAATTGATGGTCACATTAACACCACCCTATACCGAAAACCTACCGACCGCTATGCCTACCTTCATGCCTCCAGCTTCCATCCCGGGCACACCACAAGATCCATTGTCTACAGCCAAGCACTGAGGTACAACCGCATCTGCTCTAACCCCACAGACAGAGACCAACACCTACAAAATCTCCACCAAGCATTCTCAAAACTACAGTACCCGCACGAGGAAATAAGGAGACAGATCAACAGAGCCAGACGTGTACCCAGAAGCCTCCTACTGCAAGACAAACCCAAGAAAGAAACCAACAGGACTCCACTGGCCATCACATACAGTCCCCAGCTCAAACCCCTCCAGCGCATCATCAGGGATCTACAACCCATCCTGGAGAATGATCCCACACTTTCACAGGCCTTGGGTGGCAGGCCAGTCCTCGCCCACAGACAACCTGCCAACCTGAAGCATATTCTCACCAGTAACTGCACACCGCACCATAGTAACTCCAGCTCAGGAACCAACCCATGCAACAAACCTCGATGCCAACTCTGCCCACATATCTACACCAGCAACACCATCACAGGACCTAACCAGATCAGCCACACCATCACTGGTTCATTCACCTGCACGTCCACCAATGTAATATATGCCATCATATGCCAGCAGTGCCCCTCTGCTATGTACATCGGCCAAACTGGACAGTCTCTAAGGAAAAGGATAAATGGACACAAATCAGATATTAGGAATGGCAATATACAAAAACCTGTAGGAGAACACTTCAACCTCCCTGGCCACACAATAGCAGATCTTAAGGTGGCCATCCTGCAGCAAAAAAACTTCAGGACCAGACTTCAAAGAGAAACTGCTGAGCTCCAGTTCATCTGCAAATTTGACACCATCAGCTCAGGATTAAACAAAGACTGTGAATGGCTTGCCAATTACAGAACCAGTTTCTCCTCCCTTGGTTTTCACACCTCAACTGCTAGAACAGGGCCCCATCCTCCCTGATTGATCTAACCTCGTTATCTCTAGCTTGCTTCTTGCTTGCATATATAAACCTGCCCCTGGAAATTTCCACCACTTGCATCTGAAGAAGTGGGTATTCACCCACGAAAGCTCATGCTGCAAAACGTCTGTTAGTCTATAAGGTGCCACAGGATTCTTTGTTGCTTAAATTCAGCAAGCATCTTTAGACTTTGCTATTGATAACTGTGCATTGCACATCTCTCTCAGAATTTCTCAGCCCGCACTGAACAATAATGTGTGTTGTGGAGAGAGCTAGATTACTCAAATTATCCTTCTCCCCAACAGACAATTATGTAAATCTATGAATGCAAGTTTCCTCAGACACCTACCATAATGACTAGGCATCTCAGCATGATCACATTATTTTCTAGTTCCATAAGGACTAAAACACTGGTGATGATATCATAGAAGAGCTGGGAACAGGTGCCTTTGATTTTTCTAACCCCTAAACATATGTGGAGCATAAAAGAAAGTCCGAACACATCATTTGCCTACCATTGTCAAGTTTTTTGTAGTCATTGCAGCAAAGGAGTTTTAAGGGTAGATCTGAAAGAAACAATGAAGTAGTGTTGTAGATGTTTACAGGGAGCTACTCCTGTTGTCAGATGCTACCGGTGTGGTGCTCTGTTCTGTTCCTTGTTGATATTACTCGGCTGTGTGCATGTGTTCCCTCTGTGTGCTGTCCCAGCTCTTCGAAGATAGCTGACACAGCAGACCCGAAGAGAACCCCCAATGACCACAGAGTCTAGTAAGGTATGAAGGCACGTCGGCCAGGTTTATTGCCGTATGGACACAATTGCAGTTCCCCCTAGATCGTTACTCTACAGGGCATACTACGGAGAGAGTGCCTCTTGGTAATGGACTCAGCTCAGTCAGTGGCAGGACTTTCCACTGCCCCCCCGGCCGGACAAAGACACCGCCCCAGGAATGCATTCTTATACACAGGTACAAACAAGTTATACATCACTCCTGACGTATTGAGGTGCAACCCTTCTACGTAGCAAGGTACAACCCCTCTACGTAGTAATGTGCCGCCTCTCACCTTGTACATGTTGGTTTGAACAAAACAACTCTATCCATCATATTACCCTTTTGGCCCTGTCATTGGGATGGGTCAGCCTGTTCCTTGTTATTTGTGTGGAATGTACAAGTATGTGAATGTTCTGATATCTAGTGTTCAGTACCTTTTAGGTATGTATCTTCTTGCAGCATCAGTCCTTTCTTTGCCAGCTTCTGTGAGCAGGGCCTGCCTCTGGCTCACAGCTTAACTTTGCTTTATGTTAGCAAAGTCTTGACCATTACTTTAGTTTAGGCCTCATACCAGGCCTCTGATACCAAGGTTTATATCTTAGGGCCTCCTTTTACTACAACTCCCATATAAAAAGGGCAGCATGAGAAAAAGTATGCAGCTGCTTGTTTAAAAATTTAACATGTGGGTGATAAAGGCCGATATTAAAACAGTAGTTATCAACTATTCCTTGGTGGAGACTGTTGAAAATGAGGTGGGTTGGGCCCAGCAAGGGATAAGATAGGAAATCCTTGTCCACTGTTACTACATCTAACAGTCAAGTGTGGCCCAGGGTTTCATGTCAAATTATTGCTGATGACTCCATTTTTTATTCTATTAAAGACAGAAAAAACAAAAAACAATTAAAACATTTGAAACGTACAGTTATTTATTTTAACATTTCTTATGGGGTTCTCTCAGGCTTCTTTTTAAAAAGGGAAAATGCCTGTTTGGATAGTATTAAAGGTGGCATTAATTGTCCTTTTATGGGAGAAAATGTAGAGTCTCTAAAATTATTGTCTTTGCTGTTGTGCTGCTGGAGTCCAATCCTGTTTTAAGACAAAACAGGAATGGGAGAGAAAAGAACAGCAAAGAGAAAAATGTAGCTTCTGTCTCTAATATTGACTTTCAATTGCTGCTAGAGAAACAGAGGCCCAGCACTTGGTCTTATCAGCAACTCCAAGAATGGCAAATTTGTATCTGCGTTGGGCCATTTAAGGCATTGCTTTTAGTTCCTTTTCTGTTCAAAAGCTCACAGTAGTGTTGCCATTTAAACCAGACACCTATTACCCAGAAGACAAAAAGGAAGACTTAGAAAAGGGGAGAAAAAGTAAGAAGGGAAACTGACAGACAAAGGAGAGGGTGAGAGCAGGATCCCAAGTCTCACATCCCAGGTATTGTTCAGGATTTAGCTGAAGCCAAAGATGATGTCAATGTCATCTGTTTCCCTTCTCTGGCAAGTCTAGACAATATGCCTTATAGGATCAGGATGACAGAGGCCCAGTGGTGTCATGGTAGATTCTGTGGCTCCAGGGAATGGTGGATGTGGTAGCCATAATGGTAAAGTCTGATCCTTCCAGTCCACATGTACCACAGCTCCCATTTAGTAACCCTCAGATAAACAGTCTTCTGGAAGAGGTGGTACCTTTATTCCATAGGAATTAACCAAACAAATGTTGGTTATTTCATATATAAACATTGTCTTCCTTTTCTGGAGTCTTTTTTAGTTTGTTCTTATGCTAACCCGTGACTTTACCATGATCCCCTTATCATAAGTTTTAACTTAAACAATTCAGATAATACCAGCCTCTTTGTCTCCCACTTTCAATGACTGTCACAATTTTATGTAACTGAGCTGGGCTTTTGTTTCATTGGACATCTGACAGTACAGGCCTCTGCACAGAAAAACTCACTTGCAATGGAGGTGAGCACTTCCCTTATGTCCCTTTGTGTCATGCTCTTGCATTCTTGCCCCCAACTTCCCCCCCCCCCGCATAATCTTTGAATTCTCTGTAATTTTGTTTTGCTTGCAATTTATTTTTTTGTGGCTCCCTCTCACTTTTTTTTTTTGGTGCCAGTCAGCAAGTGTGTAGTTGGGGGAATCCTTTTGTGGCTCCCTGTGGCCTGTAGCAGAGCATGGCAGGGCTCCCTTGGCCCTGCCTCTGCTAGGTCAACAAAGTCACTCTGAGGCCCTGGGCTTAGTAACCACAGGTGCAGTTTATTCATAGGCTTGTTCCCACCACAGTTGGCCCTTCACCATTTGCAGGCAGGAGGGAAGAGCTACCTCCCTGATTCCACTCCTTGCCTTTTTCCTTTCTTTCTGCTCTTCCTTTGGCTTCCTTCCCCTGTGGCTTTTATACAGCCCCAGACTAATTAGGCAACAGCTGTCTCTGCTTCCCCAATTAGGGCCAGGTTATCTCCAGCCATCTCTAATTTATTTCCCTAAATGGGAGTTAGGATGACAGAGGGCTGCATCAGCAACCCTTTGCCCAGCACCCTGTCACACACCTCACCCCCCCCCACCTCCTCCAATTGCCAGGTTCATCCCTCTGCTCCTCTCCTCCCTCTACAAGGCAGAGGGGTGGGGGTGGCTCTTCAGGGAGTCCCAGGGTTTGCTGTGTGGAGTTCCTCCATCTTCCATCCACAGAAACTACATTGTGTGTAGGGTGGATGGCACACCACAACCCACAGGTGAGGGGTTGAAGGCTCCATGAAAACCTACAGGTCCTTGCACCATTCACACCCCCCTAGGTGTTCCCCTGTTTTTCCCCCTCTTCTGTCAGGGGCTTGTCCCAGCCCTCTCCTGGAATCTCAGGGCTTACTGTCCCCAAAGCTCATCCAGCAGGGCTTGGGTCTCCTCCTTTGGGGGTCTGCTAATAAGGACCTTTGCCAGACCTTGTGCTCTGGTGTCGGACCCTGGGGTGGCTGTCTCACCAATAGCTTCCCTCTCCCTTCTCAGGCTCTGTGGTCTACGGGTTTTCTGCTCATCTTCAGGGAACCTCACCCTTTTCTTATCTTGGGCTGTCTCCCTCTGCCTATGTTCCCTCCTGGGAAGTGGTCCCAGTCTGTAGCAACTACCACTGGATAAGGCAGCCCTTTACTACCCTGACCCGTTGCCACTTAAACCTGCCCTAAATGTCAAGGGCACTGGGCCATAAGGTATTGCCTTCTATCCCCATAGACACATTCTATGTCCATCTACGCACTGGGAATCCACCAGTGCGGCCTCATCAGCTTGCCTTGTGCCAGAGAGCGGGCTGAGTCAGAGTCCACCAGGTCTTGCTTGGATGTCCTCCCCACCATTACTGGAATTGTGGACAGCTTCCACCCCTTCCCCTGCCCTTCAGCATTTGCCCAGCCACAAAACTCTGCCTACTTGCAATCCATGTGCAGGCAGTCCCCCTTCTTGTGTCCCGGTTGTCTGCACTGCCAGCAGACAACCAGTCTGGACCCCATGGGAGCCCCTAGGTGTCCTCCCACTTGTTCTCCAGGACTTTTCTGGGCATCGGTTCTCTGGGCATTCTCCTGGTATCCACTTCCTTGCTTGGCCCTCCCTGCTTCCTGGGGAAGTCTGCCTCCGCGTATTCCTCCCTAAAGCTTAGGGCTGCCTCAACCATATTTGGTTGGTGCCTCCTTACCCACACCCTTATGTTCTCAGGGAGGCCCTGTAAAAACTGCTCTAGGATGAGCATGTCCATAATCTCCCCTACTGTCTGGGCATCCGGCCTCAGCCAGTGGGTGACCCAGTCCATTAACTTTTGGACAAATGCCCAGGCCACAACCCGCCCCCCCATCCACCTCACCAACTGGAACTTCTGGGGGTACTTCTCCAGACACCTCCACCCGATCCAGGACAGATGCCTCGATTGCTTCATAATTGCTGGCTTGCTCTTCACTTAGGGCCATGTAGGCCATTTGGTATTCACTGGCTAAATACAGAGCCAGTTGCAGGTCCTAGGTTGTCCCATCTCATCCTGCCCCCGCAACTACCCATTAAAAATGTGTAGGAAGGTGTTGGGGTCATCTATTGGGCCAGTTTTACATAGTACTAAGCTCAGTGCCTGAACACCATCCCCCTCTCATGGGACTCACCACTTTCTGCAGGAGCTGCTATTGGATGCCAGCCTACTCTTGAATAAAGTCCTGCAGGCTCTTCTGCTGTTCTGCCTGCCAGGTGAGGAAGGCCTGTCTCTCCAGCTGGTGGGCTTGCTGAAAACTGCATTGCCTTCTACACCTCTTCCTGCTGCTTGATCAGCCATTACAGGGTCTCATCTCTCTCTGGGCTACCAAACACTTGCTCTGTCATAGGATCCCAGACAAGCCCCCATGTGTATCAGAACATAGCAGGGCCCCCTTGGCTCCTTCCTCTGCTAGGTTCACAAAAAGTCACTCTAAGACCCTGGGGTTAATAACCACTGGTGCAGTCTATTCACAGGCTTGTTCCCATCACCATATACAGTTGTCCCTTCACTGTCTGCAGACAGGGAAGAGATCCCTCCCTGCTTCTATTCCCTGCCTTTTCCCTTTCTTTCTACTGCCCCCTGCCAGGCTTTTATACAGTCCCAGGCTAACTAGGCAACAGCTGTCTCTACTTTCACAATTAAGGCCAGGTTATCTCCAGCCAGCTCTAATTTATTCCTCTAAATGGTAGCTGGCATAACAGAGGGCTGAATCAGCAAGCCTTTGCCCAGCACCCTGTCACAGGGCCAGATCATGTATGCTCTTGCAGTTGAGCAGAATATTAAAGGAGCAGAGGAGATAAGTCTGAAACAACTGGCTGGTGCTTGAGCCTGCAGTCCTGCAAATATGAATTGCTCCTATGTTGGCTTCATTAATGGCCCAAATAGGAACAGGAACAGGAATAGAAAGCAGGTGACTTTCAAAGAAGTACCCACAGTTTTAGCCAAAGTTGCAGGAGCATATTGGGATCTGGAGTCATGCAACTTTCTTCACCCACATTATTTTAAACTGCCCTGGGCTACCCCACAATCTCCAACTTGGTCTGGAGCCCTCACATAGGTCCCACCCATAAAATTTGGAAAACTTTGCATTAAAATACAATTAACATGAACATATTATTGAACCCAATTTATACAGACTGTATAATTCCATGAAGTCACACATTTATATTAATTCATTAATTAGTTAATATTTACTGTTCAGATGTTTCATTGGCAGCAGGAGTCAATTCATGACTGTTCTCCACTCTCAGGAGAATGTACTGATTCACATTGCAGGGTATCCTGTAATTGAAATTTACGGCTTTGCTTCCTAAATGCAATGTTTAGTGTCGCTTTGTTCTTTCAACTTAGAGTTTCATTTAACTCAGTTAAATTCATTTTAAATGTCCTTTTAGATATGTGTTTGAGGCACAAAACTCAGATCTGGTTTCAGCTCCAGATTTTGAACAAACTCAGAGTTTGAGAGGTTGTCTAGATCTGGAATTTTGCTTTAATACACTGTAGTAACATTCTATAAAATAAGTATAGCAATAGAACATTATGTTCATTTAAGGGTTATTTAAGAAAACAAATATAGAATAGCTGACCTATCTAAGGATTCTCTTGTGAGTAAAAGTTGCCAGACTGGGCCATAAATTTGGATAAGTAATTAATTCACAAATGCCTACACTGGGGGAAACATGCAAGTACTACAAAATAAATTATTTGTAACATTTTGTAAGCACTAAAATTAGTGTAGTGTGAATTTGTCACCTCAATGAAAAGTTATAGATTGTTGATATTATAATTTAATTTTTAATGTAAAAAATAGGAATCTTGCCCTTTCTGGCCTCTTGAGAAGCAAGAACTAGTGTTTCTAATTATCTGAACACTCAAGAACATAAAGGAATAGCAAGTAGTGAAATTATAAATCTGTTGGAACAACTCCATGTTTTCTGATTAAACTCTATTTCTGGTGGCGCTCAGCAATCATGTTCCTCCTATGTTCATAGTAATTGCATGTGTCAAAGCGGAAGCCTTGTGTAAACTGTACCAAATGAGTTACAATTTTAATTTAGAAGGAGATAACTGTATTTGCCCCTGCAGGCAGATTGCATCAGGTCAGAAGTAAACAACCAAGAAAGAAAGGGAGAAGGGGAAAGGGCTTCCAGGTTAATAATAAGTGGGAAATCTAATAAGGCCCACAGTTGAATTTTAGAAAAAAAATGTAATTTTCAAATATGAAGCTAACCCCCCACTACTATGTATATCCAATCAGTGGGTGTGTGAGTATATGTGCATGCATGCATATGTGTGGGTTTAAAATCCTCATGCAAAATTATGTCTAATTTTTTGTAGCTCAAGGGCACAATGCATTTTAACAATTGGAACTATACTGATGAAAAAAATATGACGTCTTTTGAGAAAGAACAGATTAAAAAAAAAACAACTTTGAAAACACCCAAGAAAGCCTGATGTATGTCCACTAGTTAAAAATGCATATATACATCTTTAGATTTATGTTTCTTTTCAGATTTCTCCTTTTGTAAACAACATATTAAATAATTATCTTGGGATTACACTTACTGAGCATTTGGGAAACGTTAGTGATCTTCTCCAGATAAGAAACTGAATCATTTGTCTAAATCTAATAAAAATTGCATTTTGATACTAAATACTAAATCTAAAAAACTACAAGCAATATATAGACCCATAGAAACTATTCATGATTAGCTATTCATTTTTGCTTCCACTGCACAAAGTCTAAAGTGTAAAAAGTCTAAATGAAAAATTATGCTTCTTGATCATGGGCTTATGGAAACTAAAAAGGAATACCTAAAATTTTTCATGGTGGAAAAGTCATGTTATCAGTGATCAGCTCCTGATGGTAAATCAAGAATTTGCTTATTGCTGGGGACTGTGGAGCAAGTCTTTACCAGAGCTTCTGCTCAGAGTTATAGGATAAACAGAAAGATTTGAGAAAGATTAATTAAATTAGATGCAAAGCAGGTAGTGCTGCCTATAATTAAAGCTGGCTAACAATTTCCACCATGAGACCAATTCCTTGCTTACATTTTCTTACAACTTTGCCATTTTTAAACTTTCAAGCTGAAATTTTTCAAGCTGGGTGTCTGCCTAAGTTGTGGTGGATAATCAGCTGCACAAGCTCACAGGGTGATGCTGTGGCCAAACAGGCTAATACAGTCCTTGGATGCACAAACAGGGGACTCTTCAGTAGGAGTAGAGAGGTTATTTTACCTCTGGAACGAGTCCTAGTGTCACCATCGTTGGAACACTGTGTCCAGTTCTTGTGTCCACAATTCAAGAAAGATTTTGATAGATTGGAAAGGGTTCAGGGAAGAGTTATGAGAATGATTAAAGAATTAGAAAACCTGCTTGATCACATTCTATAGGTAGCTACATTGGGAACACATACAGTTGAACCCTGTTATGTCGCCGGCCTAGGGGTTTGCCAAAAATAGCCCAGATAACCGATGATCGAGATAAACCCCTATCCACCCCCCGACCCCTGAACTCCCCTGCCCTCTCTCCAACACCCCCTCCCTGCCCCCTTACCGCGGTGCCTGCACGTGGCTGGATCCAGCGAAGCGGGACGGGGAAGCGGGGCCGCGGCCGTGGACGGGGACCCGGAGCCGGGCAGCCAAAGAAGCGGGACCCGGTAAGCGGGGCCGGGCGGCAGGCGAAGCGGGACCGGGTAAGTGGGGCGGGCGGGCGGCGAAGCGGGGACCGGGTAAGCGGGGCGGGCGGGCGGGGATGGGCAGGGACCGGGTATGCGGGGCCGGGCGGGCGGCGACGCGGAGCTGGGCGGACGGGCGGGCGGCGAAGCGGGGACCGGCGAAGCGGAGCCGGGCGGGCGGGCGGCAGGCGAAGCGGGGACCAGGTATGCGGGGCCGGGCAGGGACCGGGTATGCGGGGCCGGGCGGGCGGGGGCCAGGCAGGGACCGGGTATGCGGGGCCGGGCGGGCAGCGAAGCGGGGCCGGGCGGGCGGGCGGGGACGGGCAGGGACCGGGTATGCGGGGCCGGGCGGGCGGGCGGGGACGGGCAGGGACCGGGTATGCGGGGCCGGGCGGGCGGGCGGGGACAGGCAGGGACCGGGTATGCGGGGCCGGGCGGGCGGCGACGCGGAGCTGGGCGGACGGGCGGGCGGCGAAGCGGAGCCGGGCTGACGGCAGGCGAAGCGGGGACCAGGTATGCGGGGCCGGGCAGGGCCCGGGTATGCGGGGCCGGGCGGGCGGGCGGCGAAGCGGGGCAGGGCGGGGACTGGCAGGGACCGGGTATGCGGGGCCGGGCGGGCGGGCGGGGACAGGCAGGGACCGGGTATGCGGGGCCGGGCGGGCGGGCGGGGACTGGCAGGGACCGGGTATGCGGGGACTGGCGGGCGGGGACGGGCAGGGACCGGGTATGCGGGGCTGGGCGGGCGGGCGGGGACAGGCAGGGACCGGGTATGCGGGGCCGGGCGGGCGGCGAAGCGGAGCCAGGCGGACGGGCGGGCGGCGAAGCGGGGACCGGCGAAGCGGAGCCGGGCGGGCGGGTGGCAGGCGAAGCAGGAACCAGGTATGCGGGGCCGGGCGGGCGGGGATGGGCAGGGACCGGGTATGCAGGGCCAGGCGGGCGGGCGGCGACGCGAAGCCGGGCAGACGGGCGGGCGGCGAAGCGGGGACCGGCGAAGCGGAGCCGGGCGGGGGGGCGGCAGGCGAAGCGGGGACCAGGTATGCGGGGCCGGGCGGGCGGGGATGGGCAGGGACCGGGTATGCGGGGCCGGGCGGGCGGCGAAGCGGAACCGGGCGGACGGGCGGGCGGCGAAGCGGGGACCGGCGAAGCGGAGCCGGGCGGGCGGGCGGCAGGCGAAGCGGGGACCAGGTATGCGGGGCCGGGCAGGGACCGGGTATGCGGGGCCGGGCGGCTGGGGACACGGTGGGTCGGGGATGCGGGGAGCCGGGCGGCTGGGGACGCGGGGAGCGGGCAGCTGGGGAACCGCGCGGCTGGAGAGCCGGGGAGCGGGCGGCTGGGGACACGGTGGGTCGGGGACGCGGGGAGCCGGGCTTGAGATATTAGGGTTCGGGGAATCGACATAAGGGATGAGAAACCCATAAGACAAAGAGGGAGTTTGGCGGTTCCACTTGTAAAACGTCGACTTAATAGGGTTGGCAAGTTAACCGAGGTCGAGATAAATGGGTTCGACTGTATTTGATAGTGGGCTCTTAATCTAGTGGACAAAGGTATAACAAGATCCAATTGATGGAAGTTGAAGCTAAACAAATTCAGACTGGAAATAAGGAATAAGTTTTTAACAGTGAGGGTACTCAACAATTGGAATAATTTACCTAAGGTTGTGGTGGATTTTTTTTATTACTGGCAATTTTTAAATCAACAAGGAGCAATGGTCTCAAGTTGCATTGGGGGAGGTCTAGGTTGGATATTAGGAAAAACTATTTCACTAGGAAGGTGGTGAAGCACTGGAATGGGTTACCTAGGGATGTGATGGAATTTCCATCCTTAGAGGTTTTTAAGGCCCGGCTTGACAAAGCCCTGTCTGGGATGATTTGGTCCTGCTTTGAGCAGGAGGTTGGACTAGATGACCTCCTGAGGTCTCTTCCAACCCTGATATTCTATGATTCTATTAATTATTCTGTGCAAGTTCTATGGCCTGCATTATGCAGGAGGTCAGACTAGATGATCACAATGGTCCCTTCTGGCCTTGGAATCTATGAATCATTAATATTTTGGAAAGGTTGCGAAAAGTATCTTTTGTGGGTTATACAAGAGTTGAAATAGCTCACAATTTTATCCTTTAAAAAATGGCTGCAACCACTTTTTTCCAGGAGAGTTGCACAGAAATGACTGACCTTCACAATTTGAAATTTGTCATATGCATAAGCCAAAATAAGCACAAGCAGCATTAACAACTCAGTAGCCTTAACAACACTCTGCAGCACTAACAGAAGTTCATGCTGTTAGTGCTGCAGAGTGTTGTTAAGGCTACTGAGTTGTTAATGCTGCTTGTGCTGCTGTTCTTGCAGCTCTGATGTCAGTTGCACTAGCAGACAGTGCAGCATGTTGATTCAGTGGACCTCAATGTTATTCATAAGAAAGACCACAGATTCAGTTCAGTGGCGAACATGCTTGGACAGGTTTACAGTCAACAAAACATGGTCCTAGTGCCCCATAGCAGCTACAGGTTCACTAACACATGAGTGCCCATGTGATGCAGTGTATAAAACCCGCACTAGACAGCAAAGGGTTGAAGAGCAGCTCTGGGCTCAGGAGACTCCGCCTCTCCACCTGTGCCGAGCGTGCTCCATTTAGGAAGGGTTTAAAAAGGAGCTGGACAGCTCAATTGAGGTGGACAGGGCAGGGAGAAGGACTGACTCTGAGCTCTGAGGGTGGAGGAGAGGGGTGCAGCTGCATCAGGAGGAGGAGGAGGAGCATTGGCAAGCAGCAGCTCTTATGAGTTGGAGATGGGTAGGCAACCCATGAGGCAGTGCTTGCCAGGACAAACTGGAGCATGTTGCAGGAAAGGGGGAGATAGGAAGTGACCCATGAAGGCTCCAAGATGAAAAGCACTGGAGAGGCTTCACAGGGCCCTGAGTTAGAACCCAACAGAGCGAGAGAGCCCTGGTTTCCCTACCCCCATACTGCAACCACTAGGTAGTGGACCTGTTCACAACCTGCAACAAGATACCAGCTCAATCAACATAATATGATGCTGTCCACTAGACTAGACAAAGATGCCTGTCCTATGATTTCTCCTTTTATATAGTGATACAAACAAGTTACTTATTACACTCAAGATATTTCTACTTACCACCCTTATCCCTGTACCTGCTGGTTCGAACAAAAGATCCTTATCCATTACCTGTCATCCCTTCCTTATTGTTACAAGGGGTCAGGGTGTTCTTGTACCATTTCTTACGAATGCATTTACATAGTTATTTGAGAAATCTGTGTGTGTTTGTACCATCCTCTCTGGTCAGGAAAGTGCTTACTTGGTTAGCTGACACCTAGTGTGTTACTATTCTGCCTTTGGGTCATACTGATAATTATTCCTAAGACTCCAGCAAGGCATGCACATGCTTTACTAAATTTTCACAAAAAGCTGGTTATAAAAGTTGAGTTCTTGGCTGTTGAAAATCTGTCCTGGCACATGGGAATATTTTACAGCCAATTTGAAAGAAAAAGTAACTGAGGCATAGAGAAGTTAACCAAATTCCCTAAGGACAGAAAGCAATGCTGTGGATGAGCAGTGGACAGAACCCAGCTCTCTGGTTTCCCATGGCTTCTTCACTAGACTATAGTATCCCTAAATGCATTCCTTTACAGCCCTTAGCTTCATCTGTTGTATATAATAATCACAGACTTCCACCTGAGCCTGCAGTATCCTGCAAGGAAAGGTATTTCCACAAGGGTTCAGGCAACAGTTACAGCATTTAAAAGAGTGCTAGTATATCTTCATCCTCCAACTGCTCTGCCCACACTGCTAACCTAAGCTTGTGGCTACTTGCAGGGTGCAGAACAATAGGAGCAAAATTTAAAAAAAATCAAAACTGTTACTAGGGACTTCATCCTAATCTATTCAACCTTTACATCAATATCACCACTTTTCTCTTTTGTTCCTATGTGACATCACTTCACTCCCAACCTCTAACTGACCATTTGATTTATTCACCTCACTTTATCACCTCTAGTTCCCTTTACTTACATCTCATGATTTCTGTACATATCACACTGAATCAAAACCATATGCACAAGAAGGCAGAGTTAAGCTTATGCTGGCAATCTTATCTTTGGCACTCACTGATTTAAATCCTCTTCTGGCCTCATTCCATCCCTCTCTGGTATCACTGAGTCCCATACAGAGCCCCTTCCCACCCACTGCTCCTTCCCTCACTTCTCCAGATCCTGGAATCCAGCAGTAATCAGGCCACAGGACTGTTGTTTGGCTAGGGAGACACAGACATGTGAAGAAGCTAGAATCAGATACAGTCTGCCCAGAACTCTAAACTGCTGGGCTGAAGCATCAGGCTGTTCTCCTCTGTGATGAGACGATAAAGTGAACAGATGGAGAAAGAGGGAGGGAGCATGGATGAATGTCATGGAGAAGGAATGTGAGTGAGCTAGCTTTTATGCATGAGTGATGGATGGGGGAAAGGAAGAGAAACTATTGCATAGAAAATGGGGATAGAGGGAGGATGAGAAAGAGATGAATGTTTTGAGACTTTTTGTTTTTTAATAAATTTTTAATATCATGAGTCTGATTCTTAGCTTCCCCCCCACAGCATCTAACCCTGTTAAGGTTGTCTGTTTTATACTTACCTGTGTGGGCTTTTGTCATCTGCCCCTTTTGAACCTGTGACAAAGTGGGAATGTTCTTGCTGTGTTATGTGAATGCTGAGTGGGGAATTTTGACCTGGGAAGGTTGCAGGGGAGTTGGGAGGCCTGCCTTGGGGAAGGGAGCATACCTGAGCATGTAACCTGAGAACCCAGGAGGGGGGTTGAAGGCCAGGTGACACCTCTGCCCGGGACACTGAACAAAGGACACAAAGGCTGGGGGGAGGCTGATTG
The DNA here is from genome assembly GCF_020497125.1 of Mauremys mutica. Classification (NCBI taxonomy): domain Eukaryota; kingdom Metazoa; phylum Chordata; order Testudines; family Geoemydidae; genus Mauremys; species Mauremys mutica. The sequence continues at coordinate 171,032,290 of NC_059073.1, forward strand.
AGAGGCTGGGGGGAGTTTTCAGTTTGAAGCTGGCTGGGAAATGGAGAGGGGCGCCCTGACAAGGCTTGGGCTTCCCAACGGGGCTGAGGCCTCCCTGGGGGCCCCAAATGGACCTAACTAAAGGGGGTCCTGTTGTCTATACCCGGCAAGACCTGTTTTGGACTGTGTTCCTGTCATCTAAATAAACCTCTGTTTTACTGGCTGGCTAAGAGTCACGTCTGACTGCGAAGTTGGGGGGGGGGGGAGGGCAGGACCCTCTGGCTTCCCCAGGACCCCGCCTCCGCAGAGCTCACTGTGGGAAACTCACGGAGGGGCATATGCTGAATGCTCCAAGGGAGAGGAGGCTCCCCAAAGTCCTGACTGGCTTTGTGGGGAGCAGTTTCAGAGCATCGCCCAGGGACTCCGTGACAGAACCTTTAAAGCCCTCTTCACTGGGTTGGCAAACTGATGCATGAAGATGCCCTTCTCTTTCTAGGTCAGATGGAGCCTCTCTCTCCCCAACAGTACTTCTTCCTGGAACAGTCTCCAATGGCTGAAGTCAAAGCCCTTCTGTCGACACCATCTGCACAGTCATGCATTCATCTCCAGGATGCATCTGGCAATATCACTAGTGTATGTTTTCTCACACTTTAAATAGGGTTGGAAAAGATTATTTAACTTGATTAAAATAACATAAATTGGTTGTGAATTCTTTAACAAACAGTTTTGCTACCATTTTACTCTGAACTGAAAAATATTTCCACAGAATTGTCTTCAGAAATAACTATTAACACAGGTGTTTGTAAATATTTAGTCTTTTTAGGGACTGCTACAGAACACAGTGAAGTTGATTGGAGTCTTGTATAAACTGACTTTTTGAAAGAGCAATATTGAGGAAACATATATGGATCTACTGTAACCTCTTATCTCCACTATACCAGTTCAAACAAAAGAAAATTTATCTTTAACAACAAAGCCAGAATTTGTCTGTAACAATCAGGCAGCCTACCCTAGAGAATCCCAAACTGACACAACATGATATCATCTTATGGTTTTGCTGATCCTCTTTGAGTCTCAAAAGGACATAATTGAATGTTCATCCTGATCCATCTGGTCTATTATCAGATGTATTTCTGTTACAGCCAGTCCTTTAATTTTCTCAAGAACAAGTATTTGTCTAGAACAGGGGTCTCAAACAGGGGAGCTCCGCAGGGGCCCCCAAGAGAAAAGCGGAGGCTCCCGCCTCCGCCCCTCTCCTGGAGCCTCGGCGCATAGAGCGCCGAGTCTCCGTCCGAGCGCCTGAGCCCCGCCCCGCTCCGAGCCGCGTGGGGAGGGGGCGGGGCTGGGAGCTCTGGGCTGAGCGCTGCGCTCGGCGTGGAGCTCCCAGCCCGGCCCCCTCACCACGCGGCTCTGAGCGGGACGGAGCTCAGGCCTCGCCGGAGACGCGCTCGGGTAAGGGGGGGGAAAGCGGGACCCGCTGGGGCCGGGGGGTGGGGGAGGGAAGCGGGACCCGCCGGGCCGGGCCGGGGGAAGGGAAGCGGGACCCGCCGGGGCCGGGCTGGGGGGGGGGGAAGGGAAGCGAGACCCGCCGGGGCTGGGCCGGGCCGGGCCGGGGGGCATGGGCGGCAGGTTATATACTTGTGTGGGGCCCGGGCCCCAGCAATATTCAGGGCTGGGCGCCCTGCTCCAGCAATAGTTGGAGCTGGGTCTCTTCCCGCCCCCCCCCCCCGGTCCTGCCTGGATCGGCCCCGGCCACCGCAGGTCTCCCCCCGCCGCCGCGACCCTGCCTGGAGCAGGTCCCAGCCCCCGCCTGCCACTCCCCCTCCGCGTGTTCCCCCCCCTCCGCCGCGTTGTGTTGCGTCCCTGCCTGACAGAACGCAGCGCGCCTCTCCCCTGCCTGCTGCCCGGAGGGCTCCCAGCAGATTTGCTGTCTGCTGCCGCAGGGTCCTAGTGCCTGCCCTCTGCCAGTACTGGCAAGGCAGGCTGCCCTTACCCTGAGCCTCTCCAACCCCAAACCCTCAGCCCCAGCCAGAGCCCTCATTCCCCCCGCACCCTAATCCTCAGCCCCAGCCCTGAGCACCCCCACATCATGAACCCCTCATCCCCCTGCACCCTAATCCTCAGCCCCAGCCAGAGCCCTCATCCCCCCACACCCTAATCCTCTGCCCCAGCCCTGAGCACCCCCACATCATGAACCCCTCATCCACAGCCCTCACCCCACACTCCAAACCTCTTCCCTAGCCCTGAGCCCCCTCGCACCATGAACCCCTCATCCACAGCCCTCACCCCACAGCCCAACCCTCTTCCCTAGCCCTGAGCCCCCTCCTGCATCATGTACCCCTCACCCTCAGCCCCACAGCCCTCACCCCTGCACTCCCTCCTATCCCCAAACTCCGTCCCAAAGCCTGCACCCCCACCCCCTGCCGCAGCCTGGAGCCTGCATCGAGCACAGAGCCTGCATCCAGACCCCCTCCCCCACCCAAACTCCCTCCCAGAGCCTTAGGCAGTAAATCTAAGTGCGTGTTTTGTCCTTTGAGTGAGGTGCATTACTGAGTGTATATATTTATTAAAACTGCGCGCGCTTAGGGGAGGAGGTGGAGAAGAGACAGGGCAGGGGCGGGGCCTCATGGAAGGGGTGGATTGGGGGTGGGGCCAGGGGCAGCAAGGGGGCGTGTCAGTGATGTGGCCCTCGGGCCAATGCACTAGTCCTCATGCGGCCCTCGGGGTCATTTGAGTTTGAGACCCCTGGTCTAGAATCAGAGGAGTTTAATACCAAATGTAAATAAGTCTAAAAGAAGTCCCATATTAGAGTATATTTGATTTTTTATATGCACAGAAGACTGGACGATGTGGATGTACTATGTCCAAGAAAAATGCTTTTCAGCTTGTTTGCAGGCAGTGACTGCTTAGTCTTGTATTAAAAATTTTGGAAGTGACTACTTTGATTAATGGTTGTAATGCATTACTTCTGCTAAGAACAATAGGCCAGATTTTGCTCTTATGTCGTTGTAAAAGTGGAGTGATTCCAATGAGTCAGTGAAGTTAAAGCAGATTTACACCACCATAACTGAGAGTAATTTAGCCCAGTATTTCCCTGACTAATGGAACTCCTTCACCCTGCTTAATCCTACTTCATTTCAATGACATAAGACAACCTGTATTCTGAATGTTAATTACTGCTTTCTAGTCTAATATATTATATATATAATATAATATATATATGTTTACATGTGTCTGATGAAGTGAGTATTCACCTACAAAAGCTTATGCTCCAATACATCTGTTAGTCTTTAAGGCCTTGTCTACACTACAGGACTATTTCGAATCTACTTAATTCGAATTTGTGGATTCGACCTTATGAAGTCGAATTTGTGTATCCATACTAAATACACTAATTCGAACTTCTGAGTCCACATTAACGGGGCCGGCGTCGACTTTCGAAGCGGTGCACTGTGGGAAGCTATCCCACAGTTCCTGCAGTCCCCGCTGCCCATTGGAATGCTGGGTAGAGCCCCCAATGCCTGCTGGGGGAAAAAATGTGTCGAGGGTGGTTTTGGGTAACTGTCGTCATTGAACCGTCAACCACGCCCTCACTCCCTCCCTGAAAGCGCCTGCGGGCAATCTGTTCGTGCACTTTTCTGGTCAGTGACAGCGTGGACGCCACAGCACTGCAAGCATGGAGCCCGCTGCGATCCTCGCCGTTTTCTCCTCCTCGCACTTTATCGTCCACCTCTTCCACATTCAGCTGCTGAGAAATTGGGCTACTTTTCAATGGTTCTGCAAGCACTGGGGGACCATAGGGGCCTTTTTACCAACATGAACGTCGTATGGCCGGGCAAGGTTCCTGATGCATGTGTTCTCAGGAACTGTGGGCTGCTCAGACGCCTGCTGGAAGGTAGTTTCTTCCCGTACCACGAAATAACTGTTGTGGATGTGCATTTGCCTATAGTGATCCTCGGTGACCCAGCCTGCCCGCTAATGCACTTGCTCATGAAGCCCTATACAGGCGCCTGGGACAGCGACAAGGAACTCTTTAAATACCAGCGAGCAGCGTGACCTGTGACTGTTCAGTTTCTTTACAGAGAAGCTGAACCTGCCCCTGTTTCTTTACCCAGTTACTGTTGACTCTCCTCTTCGGTTAAATACCCCGTTCTCCCCGTTTCTTCCACTTCCAAGACACGTGTAAAAATAAAATACATGTCACACTGTTACTGAGGAGAGGTTTCTTTATTCATGACTTTTCGTTAAAGGGTCGAAACTGGAACGCAGACTGCGGTGGGTAGGGTGTGCGCTGATGTAAAGACCGCCTCTAAACTCAAGGAATGACAGGCTCCTGCTCCTACAGCGGTCCGCATTGCCAGACTGCTTGTTTCAACGGAGCCTGCCATCCCTCCTTTTTGGGATTCTGTGTGCGGGGGGCTATGTGGCCTTGTGGCGGAGGAGGACGGATACAGATTCCTCTGCTGCGTGACTCAGCGGTCCACGACAAGGACCGCTGTATAAGATCTGTACCCGCCCTCCCCCGCTAAAAAGTCACATCCCCACCGCCCACACAGAACCTGGAAACCACCTCCCATACCGACCACGGTGCCTGCTGACTGCACTGTGTGTGTTACCCGCTGCTGATCCGGCACCCGTGTCTGTACCCTGCGAAAGGTGTCTGTCCTATGCAATTAGCAACGCACTTCCCCACGCACCCCATTCAAACACAGTCTTCAGTGAAGAAACATGACGGAAACAGTACTTAACAGCAAAGTATTTTTATTACTTAAGTACACAGTTATGGGATGGGACTGGGATTGGGACTTGTTTGAGTCCGGAAGGGAAGGACTTATGCAAACGTAGGGTATGAGAGCTTTTGGTTACTTGAGCACTCTGCTGGGGTGCAGTGACAGTATTCACGGCCCAGGGCGGGCATCCTCCTGGTTATTTGGGGTGAGGGGGGTATGTGACTTTGTGGCGGGGGAGGGCGGTTGCAGAGATACTGCCAGGGGCTCTGTCCTGCAGCGGTCCTGCAGAACATACACAAGTCGCCGGAGCGTGTCCGTTTGCTCCCTCAGTAGTACAAGCATTGCTTGAGTCGCCTGCTTGTGTTCCTCACGCCACCTCTCCTCCCATTCGCTGTGTGAGCGCTGGTACAGAGAGACTTTCTCCCTCCACTGCCTCTGCTGGTCTGCCTCGGCTAGGTAGCAGCCCACACATTCATCGAAAATCGTGTCCCTTGTCTTTTTCTTTCGCCGCCTAATCTTCGCCAGCCTCTGCGAGGTGGATGCTGTGGAAGGTCTGGAGACAGTGGAAGCTGTGAGATGGGAAACAGTTAGTTAATTCCTTGCAATGATACTTTTTTGCGAACAATTAACTGAGTCTAGGCTGTCTCTGTGAATTTTTTGTTGAGACCCCTGTGCCTGCTGTTGCACAAATCATTTGCGCGGTGGATTCTGGGTAAATGTTGCCAGTCATTCCTTCCTCCGGGAAAGCAACGGCAGACAATCATTTCGAGCACGTTTTCCATGAAATGCCCTGGCACACGCCATAGCGTGGCAACAATGGACCCTATTTTGCCTTTTGTGTATGTTACCGTATGTGTACTGGATGCCGCTGACAGAGGCGGACCAGCAGCGCTACACAGCAGCATGCTTATGCTTTTGCATGACAGCAGCGATGGTTACCAGGCATACTGCACCGTCTACCATACCATGAACTGGTAAGAAGACGGTAATAAGATGGTCATGGTTACCTGTCCTTTTGCACTGCGCCATTTGGTGCTGTCATAAGTGCCCCTGGTCGATCAGCCAGGGGCGCAAAAGCAAAATTTGGGAATGACTCCCCGAGTCAATCCCTCCTTTCTGGGTATCTAAAAATAGAATCAGTCCTGCCTAGATTATGGGCAAGTGTACTAGAGAACCACTGTATCATACAACCAGAGACCACAGCTGCTCTCTGTCCAATCCTGCATAAATTTTGAGCTGAACGCTATTCACAGGGTGTGCTCCTGAAACAACCCCAGCTGTTCATTCCGTTCTTCCCCCAGCCTTCCTGGGTTCCAATACCATTGTCCCCCCACTTGTGTGATGAAGTAATATAGAATGCATGAATAAGACACAGGTAGTCGTTTGTGAGAAATGAGTGGAAGGAAGCCTCCAGCTGCAATGATAGTCCAGAGATGACATTAAGGGGTGTGGAGGAGGGAGCCACTCATCCCTCTGCTAGTCCAGGGGCAATTGAATCTTTTCATTACAATGAAGGGTGGGGGCTGATGGAGCTCAGCCCCCTGTTGCAATGATGAGGACGGTTACCAGCCATACTGCACCATCTACCATGAAAAATTAGCAACAGGCGGCCTTGACCGACCGGTCCCAAGCAAGTTGGTATGGTTGTCATGGTTACCAGCCCTTTTGCACTGCCCCATGTGCCAATAGGCTGATGGTACAAAAAGATGGAAATGCATCCTCATCATCAGCCATCCATAGCGTGGGGGGAGCAAGGATGTTGGTGTTGAGTGCTGCACCATCGCGTCTATCTGCAGCATTCAGTACAGATACGGTGACATGTAAAAGAGTCAACAGAGGATTGTTTTCCCTTTAACTTCTGGGGGTCGGGGGCGGGTGCGTAAATTGCCAAGCTATGCCCCGACCCACCGCGGACACTGTGTTTGACCCTAGAAGCATTTGGAGATCAGCCAAGAATGCAAATGCTTTTCGGAGACAGCAGGAACTGTGGGATACCTTGCGTCCTCGTTCCCCCCTCCCTCCATGAGCGTCCATTTGATTCTTTGGCTTTCCGTTACGCTCGTCACGCAGCTGCGTGCTGAGTCTGTGCTATGCCGTCTGTCCGTTTATTTATTAAAAATACTTTGGACCAGGCGTAACGTAACATTTCTTCCCCTACTTAGATGCAGGAGTCTCCGAGCGAGATCACCATGAGGACGGGCACTGAAGGAGATAGAGAGCGCATGCGGCGTGAAATCTAGCACGAACCACGGACCTATGCAGCCGTGCTCTGGGAGGCAGTGCTCCCTGAATACCGCATGAAAGCCTCGCGCGGAAAAGTGTGCTATCACGGAGCACCCAATAAGGCAGCTCTCCCCAGGAACCTCCTGCGGAGGCTTATCAATTAACGGCAGGAGAGCTTCGTGGAGTTCTCCCAGGAGGATTTCTGTTCTATCACCATATATACAGAGACCTCCTTTTCACACACTTCAGATTCCTGTTATATTAAGAATAAAAGTTAACATGGTTAAAGCACTTACCGACTGCTCCTACCCCTGATTCAGGATCCGGGTTCCTGGCCGGGGAGGGTTGTTGGGGGATCTCCGTGACGGTGATGAATAGATCCTGGCTGTCGGGGAAACCAGCGTTGTAAGCGCTATCGCCTGCCTCGTCCTCCACAAACCCTTCCTCATCTTCCCCGTCCGTGAACATCGTCGAGGAACTGTCCGTCGACACTGTCCCATCATCAGAGTCCATGGTCACTGGTGGGGCAGTGGTGGCAGGCTCCGTAGCGTCCGTTGGCCGCTTTGATTTTTTGGTAGCCTTGTCTGGGGTCCTTGATTTTCACGCGGCGCTGCGTTGCATGACGGCTGTATCCTCTGTCTGTATCATGGCTTTGGAGACCTTCTCGTAGGTCTTTGCATTCCGTTCGTTGGAGCGCAGCTCCGAAAGCAGACTACTCGCCCCCCACACCGATCAGATTGAAGAGTTCCCGGTCAGTCTATGCCGCGTCCCTCTTTCTATTCAGTTATTACATGAACTCCTCTGCTGGAGAGCTCTGCATTGCTGCCGGTGCTGCGGAGCTCGCCCCGATGTGCAACCAGAACGTCAGATTCAAACCGCCCAGACAGGAAAATGAATTCAAATTTTCGCGGGTCATTTCCTGTGTGGCTGGGCAGAGAATCCAAGCTCGGGCTGCTGTCCAGAGCGTCAACAGAGTGGTGCAGTGTGGGATAGCTCCCGGAGCTACTAAGTTCGATTTCCATCCACACCTAGCCTAATTCGAACTAGCCATGTCGAATTTAGCGTTACTCCACCTGCTGGGGTGGAGTACCAAATTCGAACTAAAGAGCCCTCTAGTTCGAATTAAATGGCTTCCTGGTGTGGACGGTTGAGCGGTTAGTTCGAATTAACGCTGCTAAATTCGAATTAAAGTCCTAGTGTAGACCAGGCCTAAGGTGCCACAGGACTCTTTGTTGCTTTTTACAGATCCAGACTAACATGGCTACCCCTCTGATACTTAAAAAATAAAACTTAATATTGAATCCACTTTCAAAGCTGCTTTAGAGCATTCATTACTAATAATTGCTGATGGTGTTTATTTTATATTTGGATTTATGTTGGTTTTACATGTATTTTTTCTGGCAAACCTACTGTAAGTGTTCAATAAACATTGGCATCATCCTTTAAATAAGTGGCAGCTAACTTTAATATTTTTTCCATAATATCATATATAATTTTTATAAGAAATAATGATTGCATATTAACTGTTGGAACAGCTTATCAAGGTTGTGGTGCATTCTCCATCACTCAAACATTTTAAATCATGAGTGGATGTTTTTCTAAAAGACATTCTCTAGGAATTATTTTAGGGGTGTTCTATGATCTGCTACACAGGAGGTCAGACTAGATAATCATAATGGTCGTTTCTGGCCTTGGAATCCAAGGAATTGTAAGTGCTGTGAGTTGTTCTTTTCTACTTTTGCTTGTATTAGTTTTAATGTAAAATACAGTATAATATTTTTGATAATATTATTAGAACTGTCAAAGGGAATGCTTGCTTCCTTTCCCTCTATTGCAGTGGTTCTCAACCAGGAGTCTGGGGCACCCTGGGAGGCTACGAGCAGGTTTCAAGGGGGCTGCCAAACAGGACAGCATTAGACTCGCTGGGGTTCAGGGTAGAAAGTTGAAGCCCCACTGCATGGGGCTGAAGCCCAGGACCCTGAGCCCTGCCACCTGGTGCTGAAGCTGAAGCCTGAGCAATGTACCTGTGGCATGGGGGCCCAGGCAATTGCCCTGGTTGCTATTCCTCAATGCTATCCCTGGCTTTTAGATGAGGAAAACCAGTTATTGTGGCACAGGTGAGCCATGGAGTTTTTATAGCATGTTGGGTGGGTGAGTCTCAGAAAGAAAAAGGTTGAGAAGCCCTGCTCTATTAGACAAGCCAGGACCTGTACAAGGACTAGAGCTGGGGAAATAATGGATTTTTTTTTGTTTGCTGGCAGTTCTGAAGAAATCAAACAATTTCAGTTTAATTTGAACCAAATCAAAAATTTTTTGGCAAATCGAAAAAATCTCTTTTAGGATGAACTAAGCGTTTTTTGTTCAACCCAAAATATTTTTCTGGTCACTTTTACAAGGGGAGAGTAAAAAAAAATGGCAGGTGGCGGAAGAACTACTTGTATAGTCATTGGGCTAGGGAGAGAGTGAGAGACTGACTCTGCAGCCTGGTGGTTAGGGCACTCATGTAGGGGACCCAGGTTCAAACCCTTGTTCTAAAGACTATTTATTCAAAGGAAAACAGCTTCAGTGGGAGAGATTGAGAGACCAATCCCAGAGTAGCTGTTAATCTGGTCGTTAGGGCACTCATCTGGGGGTGGAGGGAACCCTGGGCTCAAATCCTTGCTTCAGAGTGGGAATTTGAAGCAGGGTCTCCCATAGAATATCATAGAATCTCAGGGTTGGAAGGGACCTCAGGAGGTCATCTAGTCCAACCCCCTGCTCAGAGCAGTACCAATTCCCACCTAAATCATCCCAGCCAAGGCTTTGTCAAGCCTGACCTTAAAAACCTCTAAGGAAGGAGATTCCACCACCTCCCTAGGTAATCCATTCCAGTGCTTCACCATTCTCTGAGTGAAAAAGTTTTTCCTAATATCCAACCTAAACCCCCCCCACTGCAACTTGAGACCATTACTCTTTGCTCTGTCATCAGGTACCACTGAGTCTAGATCCATCCTCTTTGGAACCCCCTTTCAGGTAGTTGAAAGCAGCTATCAAATCCCCCCTCATTCTTCTCTTCTGCAGACTAAACAATCCCAGTTCCCTCAGCCTCTCCTCATAAGTCATGTGCTTTAGCCCCCTAATCATTTTTGTTGCCCTCCACTGGACTCTTTCCAATTTTTCCACATCCTTCTTGTAGTGTGGGGCCCAAAACTGGAAACAGTACTCCAGATGAGGCCTCACCAATGTCGAATAGAGGGGAATGATCATGTCCCTCGATCTGCTGGCAATGCCCCTACTTATACAGCCCAAAATGCCGTTAGCCTTCTTGGCAACAAGGGCACACTGTTGACTCATATCCAGCTTTTCGTCCACTGTAACCCCTAGGTCCTTTTCTGCAGAACTGCTTCCTAGCCATTCGGTCCCTAGTCTGTAGCAGTGCATGGGATTCTTCCGTCCTAAGTGCAGGACTCTGCACTTGTCCTTGTTGAACCTCATCAGGTTTCTTTTGGCCCAGTCCTCTAATTTGTCTAGGTCCCTCTGTATCCTATCCCTACCCTCCAGCATATCTACCACTCCTCTCAGTTTAGTGTCATCTGCAAACTTGCTGAGGGTGCAGTCCACACCATCCTCCAGATCATTAATGAAGATATTGAACAAAACCGGCCCCAGGACCGACCCTTGGGGCACTCCGCTTGAAACCGGATGCCAACTAGACATGGAGCCGTTGATCGCTACCCGTTGAGCCCGACAATCTAGCCAGCTTTCTATCCACCTTATAGTCCATTCATCCAGCCCATACTTCTTTAACTTGCTGGCAAGAATACTGTGGGAGACTGTGACGGGTCTGGCACCCCAGCACCCCCTTGTGGCAGGGGCGGGCTGGGGGCCTAGCGCCGCGCCACTCACTTGTCCTTCGGTCTGCCCCTGGTAGCCGGTGTATTACGGCCTACCGGCCAGAGTCCATAAACCCCCCCTTCGGGGCGGGGTAGCACGGCCTAGCGGCCGGAGTCCATAAACCCCCCCTTCGGGGCGGGGTAGCACGGCCTAGCGGCCGGAGTCCATAAACACCCCCTTCGGGGCGGGGTAGCACGGCCTAGCGGCCGGAGTCCATAAACACCCCCTTCGGGGCGGGGTAGCACAGCCTAGCGGCCGGAGTCCATAAACACCCCCTTCGGGGCGGTGTAGCACGGCCTAGCGGCCGGAGTCCAACAACCTCCTCCTCAGAGTGGGGTAGCACGGCCTAGCGGCCAGAGTCCATAACCACCCCCTTCGGGGCGGGGTAGCACGGCCTAGCGGCCGGAGTCCATAACCACCCCCTTCGGGGCGGGGTAGCACGGCCTAGCGGCCGGAGTCCATAACCACCCCCTTCGGGGCGGGGTAGCACGGCCTAGCGGCCGGAGTCCAACAACCTCCTCCTCGGAGTGGGGTAGCACGGCCTAGTGGCCAGAGTTCATAGACCCCCCCCCTCAGAGCGGGATATTAAGGGGTGGGGTAGGGGGACTCGGGCCCACCCTCTCCACCGAGCCCCGACCCAGGGCCCTGATTGTGGCAAGCTCTCCTTGCCGCCCGCTCGGCGGGGATCCGCCCGCAACACGCCGAGCGGTACTGCAGCTTTAAGGCTGTCAGTCTCGACAATCCCCCTGGGTCACTTCCTACCCTGTCTAGCCGGACGTCTGCGTTGTGGGAGCGGTTCCCCCGTAGGTCCCTCACGGCCGGCGTCCCTCCCCGGGGTCTCCGGGGCGGCCTCTGCTCGGCTGACGCCCCGGTCCAGGCTCATGAGCTCTCCTTCTGCAGGAGCTGACGGTCTGCATCCTTCTCCCCCGGTGGCCAGCCCAGACTGAGCAGACCTGCAGGCTTTTATACCGGTCTGCCAGTTGGAGCATGCCCAGCAGAGCTTCCTGGGCGTGGCTTCCTCTGCTAGCAAAGAAGGGTTAACCCCTGCTGTACCAGTGCGGGGCTGTCCCGCCCCGTCACAGAGACCCTATCAAAAGCTTTGCTAAAGTCAAGGAATAACACCTGCACTGCTTTCCCCTCATCTACAGACCCAGTTATCTCCTCATAGAAGGCAATTAGGTTAGTCAGGCATGACTTGCCCTTGGTGAATCCATGCTGACTTTTCCTGATCACTTTCCTCTCCTCTCCCACATCCCAGGGGAGTGCCCTAATCACTGGGCTAAAGGATATAAGGGGTGCCCCTCTTCCCGTTGTCTTATGAATAGTGCCAATTACTGAAACAGCATGCCTACTCCCTACTCTAGGAGAGGGCTGAGCACTATTGGAGAGGAGTTCCAACAGCAGCAGCCCTTCACATCCCCAGTAATCTCCTGCCTACATACGACACTTTTTACTTCTATCTGAATTTAGGACAAAGTTCAAAACGTTTGCACTTTTCCAACTACTCTGCAATGCCTGCTGCCTCATGCTCCCTGCCTTCAACGATCATTCTCTCTCTCATCTGAACTAGGGTGCTGCTGCACCCCCTGGCTTGCAGTAGTAATAACAACCCAAATACATGGTTTCTGCCTTCAGCACCCCCACTATTAATACTGTCAACACCATGGCTCTCATCCATTTTCTTATCTCTCCTTCCCTTAATCCTTCATCTCCTCTTTTCCTTATTCTCCCTTCCTCTCCTTTTGTTCTTCCTTCTCTCCTTCCTTTTAGCCATGCCATCCCCGTCTTCCCTATTTTCAATCCATAGAAACCCCCCTGAAGAGGTTTAATCAGAAGTTACGGGCTTCATTCAGGAATTACTGTGTGAAATACTATGGTTGCTGTTATGCAGACGAGACTGTATGGAATGGCTAGATATGACTGGTTTTGGAGACTATAGGTTGAATATTAAGCCTTGCACTGGTCTCTTTATGGTCCTCCTGTGTTGCAAAGGGATCAGAAGTCAATTGAATCTCCCCAGCCAGTGACTTCAGTGTGGGAAAGTGTTGTAGTAACCAGGCAAGGTACTAACAAACTTCAACAGGACTTTATTTTTAAAGTGGAAACCTCTTTACCAAGCTGCTGCTGCACCCTCGGTAGCTCTCCCTCTCCCTCCTCAACTCCTCCCCCCTCCTTCCTGTTTCCTGTCCTTTCAGACTCCCTAAATTACAAGCAACATCTAAACACCACAGAAAGTCCAGGACTGGCAAAGACATAGTGTAACTAGTGCTCATACTACTTTCCCCCTTTGGTTCCTAGAGTAGGGGCTTGCTGGGGGCATTCTCTGCAACTCCTAGCTGGTAGAGGAAGAGAGATTTGCTCTAAACTTTATTTCCTCCCCCACTTCCTCCTGTGGCAGCAGCATGGCTAACATGTCTGCTAGGGAAACCTCTGAAAGGGGTTTCCCCCATAAACATTCAGAAGCCCTGTAGCTCCAGACCACTCTCTTACAGACCTTTGCCTAACTGGTTTTGGCCTTTTCCTAGTTGTTGTCCTGGATCAAAACCTCCAGCTCCTTGTTATTATCCATGATCATTATGGGGTGGGAGGAGGCACAAGTCTCCAGTATGTGATCTATCTCCTTTGCTAAGAGGCGTGTCTTGTGTCCCCCACAGCACCTTAGCCTTGTAGCTTACCTTTGGGCTCTTAATACTAGCTTGGTATTGGTTGACATTCTGTAGTGTAGGAGTTTAGCCAGCCCTTCTACAAGCTGCAATACACATGTACCCACCAGGACATGATAAACAGCCATTTCTAGATCTTTGCTTCAGAACAGATTGAGACCATGGCCCAATGTCTGCCTCTGGCCAGTTGGCAGCTCAATAATATTATGGACTTCTCTGAGATATAGTATTTGAATGGACAAAGCACCAGAAGACGAGAGAGAAGTAGATTGCCATGGAAATAACAAATGAGGTCTGCCACATGTACAGGGTGTCTGCCTGCCTCAGACAAAAGACTACAGCAGCACCAGTTTTCCCTCTCCCTTATGGGGCAGGGGAATGGGTCTTCCATACTAAAGGCCTGCTATTCTAGCCTCTCCATGTCTCAACCATAATATCTACTTCTCAGAACAGGTGGGAGACCATGTTTTCCAGTCCGTGGGTTAGTAGCAGGCAATATACCTATGGACACATATGACATGCTGTAAAAGTAAAAATGGAAAGTAGGACTCTCTAGAAAAATTAAGTTTAGAAAGTGTTTGTATCTAGAAGATTTATTTTAAGCATGTTTGTTAGACTGAGGCATGTTTTACAACACAGAATAGTTGAGATGTATGATAGTACTTGAACATACAAGTTTCAATATAAGGGTTATATTTAATATGCTGCTTTTTTCTCTTGGTTTCCGTTACCCTGGATATGCCTCAGGAAATGGAGCTTTATGAACAATTTTAATGAACAAACTAAAAAACAAAATCCAATCTAGGTCAAATGACATTTGTTTTAGGTTCAGTGTTTCTCAGGTTAAATTCTTTAGTCAGGTAGTGGTGTTTATTGCAATACGGAATTGATTGGGTCATGTAGAGCACATAGTACAAATAACTGTGTCATTCACCAATAGGCACCACAATTTGTTCCAACATGTATTGAACTCCTACTGGTCCTTCCAGCTCTAGTGGAAGAGAAACAGGAGAGAATGTCAGTAAAATCTCTTCGTTTTCATTCCTATATCTTAAATAAGCCCTTAGGCTAAGGCACAACCAACTGACAGTCTGGCTTGTGTTGTTTGAGTCTACAAAAATGTTTGATCAAATCAGTACTGCTGTATGTCAGTCAAATTTGACCTCTGTATGGAAAATGTTTACACAGTGTTATTAACTGTTTTGCTGCAGGGTTTTCGTATGAATCTGCTATATTCTTGCATTAACAACATTAATAGCCATTATGTATTTGTAACCAACCCTGCTCTGCCTCTGTGTTTTTATGCTTTCCCTGTTCAGCAACACAATGTAGTCAATCTTCTGGTAGCAATTCTTTGAGAATGCTGTCCCTTATATGCCCACAGTTTTACCAAATGCCTTTGGCTGACAACCTTATGGCAAGAAGTTAGTTCAAAATTCTTAAATATAGGTGTCTAAATTGATTTAGAGCAATATTGACTGTCAGTGCAATGGTCTCAATAACAGTTACCAATTTCAAATTCAGTTTGACTTGGTTAACAGCATGTATAATAGAGAACAATAACAGAAAATCATCCAATAAAAATAAGGTAAATAGCACACCTCATCTAATATTGCTTAAGTGGGATAGAAAGATTAATTTACATGACTAGAAATTCTATTTTTGCTTTCCTTGTTGAGGGAAACCAACCTCCTTGCCAATGAATCACAATATTATCTGACATCCTCCAGTTGCAGCCAGATCCTCTTGTTAGTCCAGTCACATGCTCCCCCGCCTCTTACATTGTAGAAATGTTCTCTGTTAACCCCCAAACCATCTTTCCCCCATCTTTTTTGCTGTTTTATAAGACCAATTTTCAAATAGTATTCACGGACATTATTGTCACATCAGGCCAAACCTATTGTGGGAAGGTGTCATCATTTGCCCTCCTCCATCCACCAGGAAGGGCTTGTGAGGGACTGAATCTGATCTGTATACAATTAGTATTCTCATAAAGTACAACATATATTAGGGGGAGCTCATAGTGATTTTTATTTTTAGATTGCCTAATTTTTGCAACTCTTTCTTAGAGATGCTCTCACACCTCCAGTGTTTTCAGGGCGCCTTTGATATTCAGCACTTTCGAACTTGTAAGTGCTTGACTTTGCAAACTAAATAATGTTCTTGTAATGTAGGGTTTTTGTGTGCACTTTCCAAGTTTTTTCTTTTAAAAAGAAAAAAGGAAAAAAACTCTATTATGTGTAATCCCCCCCTTCATTAGTAGTAGGGTTTGAACCCTCAACCTTCAGCATAGTTGGACAGACAATTACTACTATTTGAACTATAAGACTAACAATAGTCAGTAGCAGCAAGAGAAGGCTGTTTTTGAAAGCAAGGGAGGGGTTGCTGAGTCCACTGTCCCCTGAGCTGAATCAGCTCCTGTCCGATGCAGTATTTCTGGATGGTCTGGTGGGGTAAATGGGCCTCTCTAGCCTTCATTGGGCTAGGAGTTACCAGAGGACCAGGTCTGGCCCTCTCCCTCCAGAGCAACAACATGAATCTAGACTTAGATTACTCTGGTTTTTTTTACTCTGGGGGAAGAGACTTGATTGGCTTCTAAACTTTTCCTGAGGAATGCCAGTGAGAGAAGGGAAATTAAAATTCTAAAAGTTGTAAATCTCAGCCAAGTTTTAATGGAATTTAATGGAACTAAGAAAAGGTACTTCTGTGACCAGAGGGCTTTCCCCTGCTGAATATCAAAAGCCTGCTGGAAACAATGGAGATGCAAGAGCTTCTCAAAGACAATTCCAGAAGCATCCTGTAGTAGAAAGCACTGGCAACCTAAATATGGGCGTCGCTCTCCCTACAATATGCATAACTTGTGGAAGTTAAGGAAATGCTAGAATGAAGGTTGGCCATAATTATTTATCTATATTATGGTGCAACCTTAAATTAGCAATACTGTGACCACCTGCTATTTTTTACAACAGGACCCCTATTTCATTCAGGGCAAAAGATTGATAAACTCCATGTATGAGGCTGCTGTTCAATATTTTTTTGAATCACATAAAATCGCCTGGTTTTATTTATTGTGCATCATACAAACCCTCACACAATAAGGTTTTTGTTTGATTAATTCATATGGAATTTTCTATTGAATGGATCACTATATCAGAGAAGGTTAAAATCACCATGGTCTATAAGCACCTGCATAGAAAATTTGCCATTTTAGTCTGATTGCATGCAGATACCAAACTGAGACTACTAAAATATTTTGCTCCTGACATTTTATCCAGAGTGTTTTGTTATATGGAAGAAGTGAGTTGCTATCTTCAATGGTGTGTGAAATAAGTCTCCTGTAGTCAGTGGATATCCTTAAATCTCTGGCATTTTCATAATTACAATTGGGAATGCCCATCGTGATATGGATTGCTCTGTCAGGCCATCCTCCAGCATGCAATTTAGCTTCTCTTTCACTGCAACCTGATATACCAGGGAGGTCCAATTGTAAGGTCTGAGGCCTCTTTCTGCAGTAAAAACAGCAGCCAGAGTGAGAAACAGCAGCCATGAGCTAAGGTGCTGAGAGTCACATCCTCATGTTCCATCTATTGCACCAAAACAATGTAACACCAGGCTGTTAAGAAGGCACCCCTGTCCTAATAGTACCCACCATTACCAGATAAAGAAACAGAGCTTAAGATGCTTAAAGAAAACTTTGTTTGTTTGATAACATTCTGTCTGGCAAGAAACCACTTATCTATAGTGAAGTATCAGAGGGGTAGCCGTGTTAGTCTGGTTCTGTAGATGCATCCGAAGAAGTGGGTATTCACCCACGAAAGCTCATGCTGCAAAACGTCTGTTAGTCTATAAGGTGCCACAGGATTCTTATCTATAATTGTGATTGTGAAATCTATACTTCTAGTATTTTACCGTTATGGTAAAATACTTTATACTTTAACTGAAGGAAAACATTATTCTTCAGTCTCCATGGAAGGATAAACATGCATTTATGAAGAAAAATTGACCAACCAACCAAACATCCTTAATATAGATGTAAGCAGAGTCAGGATGAGCTCTACCCTGACATCTGGTGGTAGATTATGGGGAGTGCGGAAAGAAGTTTCAAATATTCGCATTAGCATTTCAGTTATTTGCATGGGCACTCCCACCCCACTTAGCATACCGCAAAGCAGCCTGGGATGGTTATTTTCACAGCTATGGGAGCCCCAATTTTGTTGTTATTGGGGCAGGAGCAATAAAATGTTGTCATCCCGATTAAGTAAATGAGGAACTACAAAACTGTCTTATGATAGAGGGTTTCATTGTCAACTAAATAGCACTTGCTAGACAAGGGACATGGGTTCCAAAACCCAGTCAAGAGAGAGAGGCTGGGGACAGAGATCTGTACTTGGTGGTGCAGGCTCCTTGTGTGAGCCAGAAGCACCAGTTCCACATATGCCTCTCTCCACTGTGGAATGTCAGAGTTAATTTTTGATTCCCTTAAGAATCTAAATGCAGGTTACTGAGCTGAATTCACTGGTACTGGGGCTCCCCTACTAAGAGCTGAAATCACTGAAGAGCTGGACTTGCTGAGCTGAGAGTACTGAGTACTGTGCTAATGAGTGGGGGAGCCTGAAGCCATACTGTGGAGCAGAGCAGCTGGCAGAGCAGAGTGGAGCAGTTTGTGCAGCCACTGGGAGAGTGGAGCCAAGCAGCTCGCGAGGACGGCTGGAGTGGCTCACAGGACAGCTGGTGGACCAGAGCAGCTGGCAGAGCGGAGCTGTTTGCGGAGATGACTAGTGGAAGCAGAACCCCACGAAGAGGCAGGGCAGTTGGCCCCAAAACCACGTAAGGTGCCCCTTTCTACCCAGGCTGGGGAGGGGGACCTCTGCAGAGAGACTCTTGAGCTCTGGGGCTGCACTGACCCGGGACAGAGACTTTTGGATTGTGGGACTTTTGGGACTGTGGGTGATTTGGGGGTTGCTGGACTCAAGGGCCCCGAGAGAAGGACATGGCCCAATTTGCTGGAGTGGGTCTTTGCTCACGGTTTGACCTATGAACTCTAGCTGAGGTATTTTCCCAATTTAATGCTTGTTGTTTGTCATGTAATTAAACCTTTTCTGCTACACCAAGACTCTGTGCTTGCGAGAGGGGAAGTATTGCCTCTTCGAGGCACCCAGGGGTGAGTGTAAGATTTTCCCAGGTCACTGGGTGGGGGCTCGAGCTGGTTTTGCATTATGTTGTGGGGAAGGGACCCCTACGTATTGAACCCGGCCCTTGCTGCTATCGTTTCGGCCCGGCAGAAGGGTTACATATATATATTTTTTAAATCTAACCATTGCATGGGAGCAGCTCAACATTCAATTTTTGTGTAGACAGTGTATGAGATGTGATCATTAAGGACAGAGAAACGGTCAAACAATGAGTAGTACGTTTCTTAAAAGACCCATTTATAAATTAGTTTTAATCTATAAGATAATTAGCAGATTTACTTACAAATTCTCAGAAAATGAATTCAGTACTCAGAGTATAGGCAGTAGTGTCTTTTTCATACATAACAAGGAGAATCCTTGCTTGAGGTGCAAAACTGAACTGAACCTTAACTATGGAGTCGTAACTAGCGTCTCCATGATTGCATATTGTTTCATCTGTAGGACTCCTTTGCGAAGATGCACAGTACTTGGTCAATGAGGCAGCTATTCAATCAGTGGTCCTCTATCTGCTTGGGTGTACATTACCCAAATGCTGCACAGAATAGGATTGTTTTCCTTATAAGCTTTTCTATAGCCCTTATTATTATGATATGAGTGCCCCACAATCATTAATGAATCTATTATCACAAAACCAATTTATGCTAGATGGAGAGCTGAGGCAAAGAGACATTAAGTGATTTGCAAAGGGTTGCACAGAATGTCCATGCCAGGGACAGAAATGAAACTTGAGTTTCAAGCCCAGTGTCTTAATCACAAGATCATCCTTCCTCTTTCTGCAGACCACACCTCATTACACATCATCATTACACATAAGGGAGTGGCTTAGATGATTTACCAATAAAATGTAGGTTTAATGGCAGTATCCTATATATTTGCTATGGGTGGAGGGATAGAGACTGGAATCCTGCCCCTCCCACCACCCACAAGTTCGGCCTACATTAACAGCAAAGTATGCAACCATCTGTTATTCTCTTTTAAGATGAAACAAATAATTCATAATAAATCATTCACTGATTTGATGAGTTTTGCTGCCTTCTCACCCTTAATTGTCTGTGAGCAGTCCCTGATTCTCCCAAATGTATCAGTTTTTCCAAAATACTTGCTGAATAGTTTCTATGAACAGTTCTTAGGCTGCATCTCATTTGAACGCACTTTACTTGGAGCATTCATGTGTATAAATTGAAAAACTGTGTTGGTTAGTTTGAAAGTCAGGACTCCTGGGTAGAGCTGGTTGGGAAATAGTTTTCCCATCCTGCACTGAGAAAAATCTGAGACCTTTCACATTTATTTTTGAGAAAAAGAGACACCCCTCCACTACCACAAAAAGTTAATAGTCTGGTGGTTTGGACACTCCTCTGGGATGTGAGTGTCCCTGGTTCAAATTCCTGTGCCACTGAATATTAATTATTTATATAAAGTGGAACAATTTCAAGAGAGAGAATAAGCAAAACCCACTTCAGGGTGGCCAGTAGCCCAGGTACTCACCTGGGATATGGGAGATGTGCATTCAAGTTTCTGCTCTGCCATGTTCATCCAAGTGCTTTAACCACCAGACTATTGCTTGTTCTGAAGCATGTTACTCCCCCTCTGGTTTTCACCAATAATTTCATCCTGGTCCTCAGAAACCTCCCCATGAAAGTTTTTTTCAAAACTCACAGTTTTGCAAAATATTTTGGTTTCAATGAATCCGCATTTTCTGATAAAAACATTTTGTCTAATGTGTGTAGGACAGACTCTTGTACATTTGTATGTGGTTTTGGATAAAATGTAGGTAAGTGGATCAGTTGGTTGAGGTGGAATGATATTTTGTGCATAAATTTAGTATGTGGTCTCAGTGTTACTTTGTCCTTGAAGAATATGGTTTATGGAGGATGAGATATGAGCACCCCTATGTCGCTTACTCTTCTTGTGGACGTGATAGCGACCAAGAAAGCCACTTTCATTGATAAGTGAAGTAGTAAGCATGTGGCTAAAGCAATTATATAGCTTTAATATTTTCAGATTCTTATTTATTGTGCATTTTTAGTAGGTTAGAAAATGTTGAATGATTTATTGCTTGTTTACTAGATAATTAACTTTTTGTTCATGATTTGTATCAAGCTACTTTAGGATGGTAACTGGAATTTAATTAAAGACACAAAACAACATATAAAATTTATTTCATGAACAAAACAACCTTAACTGTGTTGGATACATAAACTTCTCTTATCAAAACATGTTTCACATTTACAACTATGTTATTTATTAAAGGAACAAAGGGATTAACTGTAGTCAGTGAATTAAGTTGATTATTTGAGGTCAGACTGTCCTTCAAACTTTTAAAACTAGTAGATCTCATATCCTCCCTCCTTGTTTTTACTCATAGGGTATGTCTACACTACGAAATTAGGTCAAATTTATAGAAATAGTTTTTTCAGAAATTGTTTTTCTGAATACAGAAATACAGTCGATTGTGTGTGTCCCCACAAAAAATGCTCTAAGTGCATTAAGTCACTGGACTGCGTCCACAGTACCGAGGCTAGTGTCGACTTCTGGAGCGTTGCACTGTGGGTAGCTGTGGGTAGCTATCCCACAGTTCCCTCAATCTCCACCACCCATTGGACTTCTGGGTTGAGATCCCAATGCCTGATGGGGCAAAAACAGTGTCACGGGTGATTCTGGGTACATGTCGTCAGGCCTCCCCCTCCCTCCGTGAAAGCAATGGCAGACAATCGTTTTGTGCCTTTTTTCCTGGGTTACCTGTGCAGATGCCATACCACGGTAAGCATGGAGCCTGCACAGCTGACCATCACCGTAAGTCTCCTGGGTGCTGGCAGACGTGGGACTGCACTGCTACACAGCAGCAGCTCATTGCCTTTTGGCAGCAGATGGTGTGTTATGACTGGTAGCCATTGTCATCGTATTCCTGGGTGCTCTTTTAACCGACCTTGGTGGGGTCAGCCAGGGCGCCTGGGCAGACATGGGAGTAACTTAGCCATGTCATTCCTATCTTCTGCCAAGCACCCAGGAAATGACAATGGCTAGTAGTCCTACTGCACCATCTTCTGGCAAGCAGCCAGGAGATGATGATGGCTAGCAGTCATAATGCAGCATCTTCTGCCGAGCACCCAGGAGCTGACGATGGCTTGCAGTAGTACTGCACCATCTGCTGCCACCCTAAAGATGTAAAAGATAGATGGAGTGGATCAAAACAAGAAATAGACCCAATTTGTTTTTTATTCATTTGCTCCCTCCATGAAATCAACCACCTGCTAAACCCAGTTTTTGAGTTCAATCCTTGAGGGGGCCATTCTGTGTGACAGTTGTTTGCGTTTCTCCTTGATGCAAAGCCACCCCGTTTGTGGACTGTAATTCCCTGTAAGCCATGTCGTCAGAACAGACAATCGTTTCGTGCCTTTTTTCAGCCCAGACACCATAGCACGGGCCATCATGGAGCTCGCTCAGATCACTGCGGCAATTATGAGCACTATAAACACCACATGCATTATCCTGGAGTATATGCAGAACCAGAACCTGCCAAAGCAAAACCAGGTGAGGAGGCGATGGCAGCGTGGTGATGAGAGTGATGAGGACATAGACATGGACATAGACTTCTTGCAAAGTACAGGCCCCGGCAATGTGCACATCCTGGTGTTAATGGGACAGGTTCATGCTGTGGAATGCCGCTTCTGGGCCTGGGAAACAAGCACAGACTGGAGGGACCACATAGTGTTGCAGGTCTGGGACGATTCCCAGTGGCTGTGAAACTTTCGCATGCGTAAGGGCACTTTCATGGAACTTTGTGACTTGCTTTCCCCTGCCCTGAAGTGCTAGAATACCAAGATGAGAGCAGCCCTCACAGTTGCCTTTCCCACTTCCTTCCGGCGTGGTCCCAAATAACATCGGACAGCTGGGTGCTTCGTACAGTCCAGTCCGGTTACCGCCTTCAATTTGTTTCACCCCCTCCTTCCCACCCGCCTTCCCTGTGCCTCTTCAGGGACCCCTCTCACGAGCAATTCCTCCTACAAGAGGTCGAGACTCTGTTGAGCTTGGGTGCCATAGAGGAGGTGCTGCACGACATGCGGGGCAGGGGATTCTATTCCCGATATTTTCTCATCCCCAAGGCGAAGGGAGGTCTTCGACCCATATTGGACCTCCGAGAGCTCAACGCGTATATCCTCAAGCTCAAGTTTCGCATGGTCACCCTGGGGACCATCATTCCCTCCCTGGATCCGGGAGACTGGTTTGCCGCCCTCGATATGAAGGACGCGTACTTCCATATCGCTATTTACCCTCCCCATCGACGCTACCTGCGTTTTGTGGTCAACGGTGTGCACTACCAGTTTGCGGTGCTACCCTTCGGCCTGTCCACCGCGCCGAGGGTCTTCACCAAATGCATGGCAGTAGTTGCTGCAGCCCTCCGCCGTCGTCGCATTCATGTATACCCATATCTCGACGACTGGCTGGTTCGCGGGGCATCCCGACAGCTGGTAGAGGCCCAGATGTCAGAGACACTATCCCTGTTTTGGTCCCTCGGCCTTCTCATCAATGCCGAGAAGTCCACTCTAGCTCCCTCACAGCGGGTGGAGTTCATCAGAGCGGTCCTTGACTCCACTTTGGCCAGGGCCTGCCTCCCACGCTCTCGACACCAGACGATGGTATCCATTATCCAGGCCCTTCTCACCTTTCCCACAACGACGGTTCGGTCCTGCCTGCGCCTCCTGGGGCACATGGCGTCCTGTTCGTTCGTCACGGCGTATGCCAGGCTCCGCCTTCGCCCCTTTCAATCTTGGCTGGCGTCGGTATACCGCCCGCACCGCGACTCAATAGACATGGTAGTCACCGTCTCAAAGCCAACACTCACGTCGCTCAGCTGGTGGCTGAACCCAGAGGTCGTGTGTGCAGGAGTCCCGTTCCGTCCTCCTCGCCCATCCGTCACCTTAACCATGGATGCCTCGGCGTTGGGATGGGGGGCTCACCTGGGCGACCTTCACACCCAGGGTCTCTGGTCCCCCCAAGAGCTCGCTCTCCACATCAATGTCCGGGAGCTGCGAGCGATCCACCTAGCGTGTCACACCTTCCGCGCCCATCTGCAAGACCGATGTGTAGCGGTGTTCACGGACAACACAACGGCGATGTTCTATGTGATCAAGCAGGGCGGAGCCCGCTCCTCCCTGCTCTGCAAGGAAGCGATGCTCCTGTGGGACTTCTGCGTGACCCACTCAATTCGCCTGGAAGCGTCCTTTCTTCCAGGAGTGCAGAACACGCTGGCCGACCATCTCAGCAGGTCGTTCCTCTCCCACGAGTGGTCCCTCCGTCCAGATGTCGTGCACACAATTTTCCGGAGGTGGGGGTTTCCCCAGATAGACCTGTTTGCCTCCAAGGAGAACAGGAAGTGCCACCAGTTTTGCTCATACCAGGGCTCGCCAGGCTCCCTGTCGGACGCATTCCTTTGCTCCTGGACAGATCACCTCCTCTACGCCTTCCCTCCGTTCCCGCTCGTGCACCGAGTGCTACTGAAGCTTCGGAGGGACAGGGCCCACGTCATACTCGTAGCTCCGGCCTGGCCGAGGCAGCACTGGTACACCCTGCTGCTCGAGCTCTCCGTTCGGGACCCCATGCCCCTCCCGTTGTGGCCGGACCTCATCACGCAGGACTTCGGCAGGCTCTGTCACCCGAACCTACAGTCCCTCCATCTTACAGCTTGGTTCCTGCATGGCTGACCCACGCAGAGAGGGACTGTTTGGAGGCAGTGCGGCAGGTCCTGCTAGAGAGCAGAAAGCCTTCCACTCGCTCCACCTACCTTGCGAAATGGAAGCGTTTCGCGCTCTGGTGTGATCAACGAGGCCTCAATCCCTTCGTAGTCCCTGTCCCTACCATCCTGGACTACCTCTGGTATCTCAAGGAGCAAGGTCTGGCGGTCTCCTCCTTGAAGGTACACCGGGCAGCAGTGTCCGCCTTTCGTCCATCCGTGGGAGGTCGGTCCATCTTCTCCAACCAGATGGTTTCCCGCTTCCTTAAAGGCTTGGACCGTTTGTACCCACCGGTGCGGCGTCCTACTCCGACCTGAGATTTGAACCTCGTTCTGGCCAAGCTGATGGGACCGCCCTTCGAGCCTCTGGCCACGTGTTCTCTGCTCTACCTCTCCTGGAAGACAGCCTTCCTCGTCGCAATTACATCAGTGAGACGAGTCTCTGAGCTCCGTGCTCTAACGGTTAGTCCACCGTACACCGTCTTCCACGGAGACAAGGTGCAGCTTCGACCACACCCGGCCTTCCTCCCTAAGGTGGTGTCGGCCTTTCACCTTAATCAGGAGATCTTCCTTCCGGTCTTCTTCCCGAAGCCGCACGCCTCACCTCGTGAGCAACAGCTTCACATCCTGGACGTCCGCAGGGCCCTCGCTTTTTATATTGAGCGGACGAAGCCCTTCCGGCGTTCGACCCAGCTATTCGTAGCGGTTGCCGATTGCATGAAAGGCGAGCCGGTCTCCTCGCAGCGGATTTCCTCCTGGGTAACGGCATGTATCCGGACATGCTACGAGCTTGCTCGCGTGCCACCATGCCGCCTCACCGCTCACTCGACGAGGGCGCACGCCTCGTCGGCCGCCTTCCTGGCCCATGTCCCCATCCAGGACATTTGTAGAGCGGCCACCTGGTCTTCTGTCCACACCTTCGCTTCCCACTACGCGTTGGTGCAGCAATCCAGAGACGATGCAGCCTTCGGCTCCGCAGTCTTACACTCTGCCACGTCTCACTCCGACCCCACCGCCTAGGTAAGGCTTGGGAATCACCTGACTGGAATGCATAGGAGCAATCACTCGAAGAAGAAAAGACGGTTACTCACCGTAGTAACTGTTGTTCTTCGAGATGTGTTGCTCCTACCCATTCCAGACCCGCCCTCCTTCCCCACTGTCAGAGTAGCCGGCAAGAAGGAACTGAGGAGCGGACGGGCCGGCTGGGGTATATATCCAGCACCATAGCGGCGCCACTCCAGGGGGCGCCCAGCCGGCCCGCCGGAGTTGCTAGGGTAAAAATGTTCCGAAGAGCCGTGCACGCGCGGCGCGCACACCTGACTGGAATGGATAGGAGCAACACATCTCGAAGAACAACAGTTACTACGGTGAGTAACCGTCTTTTGTTTCTCCTTCTTGAACCCCCCTCTCCTGGTTCACTCTACTTCCCTGTAAGCTAGCCACCCTCCCTTCCCTCCTTCGATCATCACTTGCAGAGGCAATAAAGCCATTGTTGCTTCACACTCATGCATTCTTTATTAATTCATCACATAAATAGGGGGAAAACTGCCAAGGTATCCCAGGAAGGGTGGTGGAGGAGGGAAGCACCAGGTGGAGTGGGGTGGTGGATGAGGGGAGGAGAGAAGGCCAAGAACACACTGCACTTAAAAACTTTAAAACTTATTGAAGGTCAGCCTTCTGTTGCTTGGGCAATCTTCTGTGGTGGAGTGGCTGGGTGGCCGGAGGCCCCACCACTGTGTTCTTGGGCGTCTGGGTGAGGTGGCTATGGAACTCGGGGAGGAAGGCTGTTGGTTACACAGGGGCTGTAGTGGCGGTCTGTGCTTCTGCTGCCTTTCCTGCAGCTCAACCATATGCTGGAGCATATGATTTTGATCTTCCAGCAGCCTGAGCATCGACTCTTGCCTTCTGTCAGCAAGCTGATGTCACCTATCATCTTCAGCCCGCCATTTACTCTCTTCAGCCCGCCACTTACTTTCTTCAGCCCACCACCTCTCCTCGTGTTCATATTGTGCTTTCCTGCACGCTGACATTGTCTGCCTCCACGCATTCTGCTGTGCTCTGTCAGTGTGGGAGGACAGCAGGAACTCAGAGAACATTTCATCCTGAGTGCATTTTTTTCGCCTTCTAATCTTCACTAGCCTCTGTGAAGGAGAAACATTTGTAGCTCGTGGAGGAAAAGGGAGAGTGGTTAAAAAGACACATTTTAGAGAAAAATGGGTACACTCTTTCATGTTAAACCTTTCTGTTCACATTACACAGCACATGTGCTTTCGTTACAAGGTCGCATTTTGCCTCTTGTATTGAGGGCCTGCCGGTTTGGTGTGAGAGATCACTCACGCTTCACCCCCTCTCCACCGCATGGCTAACAGCGGGGAACATTTTTGTTCAGCCACAGCCAAACAGCCCAACAGGAATGGGCACCTCTGAATGTCCCCTTAATAAAAGCACCCTATTTCAACCAGCTGACCATGAATGATATCACTCTCCTGAGGATAACACAGCGAGATAAAGAATGGATGTTGTTTGAATGCCAGCAAACACCATACGCTGCCATGCTTTGTTACGCAGTGATTCTCGACTACATGCTACTGGCCTGTATAATACTTATGGAGATGTCCCTGGAGGATTTCCACTCCATCCCCCATACATGTTAACAGACTTTTCCAGTAGCTGTACTGGCCGCGAATGCCAGGGCAAATTGATCATTAAACACAGTTGCCTTTAAACCATGTGTAATATTTACAAAGGTACACTCACCAGAGGTCTCTTCTCCACCTTCAGGGTCTGGGAGCCCGCCTTGGGTGGGTTTGGGGGTTACTGGCTCCAGGTCCAGGGTGAAAAACATATCTTGGTTGTTGGGGAAACCGGTTTCTCTGCTTCCTTGCTGTGAGCTATCTTCAATATCTTCATCATCATCTTCCTCGTCCCCAAAACCTGCTTCCGTGTTGCGTGATTCTCCATTGATGGAGTCAAAGCACAGGGTTGGGGTAGTGGTAGCTGCACCCCCTAGCATGGCATGCAGCTCATCATAGAAGTGGCATGTTCAGGGCTCTGATCCGGAGTGACTGTTTGCCTCTCTGGTTTTGTGGTAGGCTTGCCTTAGCTCCTTAATTTTCACACAACACTGCTGTGCATCCCTGTTATAGCCTCTGTCCTTCATGCCCTTTGAGACTTTTTCTAATGTTTTGGCATTTCATTTCCTGGAACGGAGTTCAGCTAGTACGGATTCATCTCCTCATAGGGTGAGCAGATCCCATACCTCCCATTCGGTCCATGCTGGACCTCTTTTGCGATTCTGGGACTCCATCATGGTCACCTCTGCTGATAAGATCTGATGAGATCTGCACTCATCTGCACCTTGCCACGTTGGCCAAATAGGAAATGAGATTCAAAAGTTCGTGGGCCTTTTCCTGTCTACCTGGTCAGTGCATCTGAGTTGAGAGCGCTGTCCAGAGCAGTCACAATGGAGCACTCTGGGATAGCTCCCGGAGGCCAATACTGTTGAATTGCATCCACACTACCCCAAATTCGACCTGGCAAGGCTGATTTCAGCGCTAATCCCCTTGTTGGAGGTGGAGTAAAGAAATCGATTTAAAGAGCCCTTTAAGTTGAAAAAAAGGGCTTCGTCGTGTGGATGGGTCCAGGCTTAAATCGAGGTAACACTGCTAAATTCGACCTAAAATCGTAGTGTAGACCAGGCCCTAGACTGGAAGAGAAAAACTTTTCCTGCTTTTTCAATTCCCAACTGATTTCTCAACTTCGAATGAATTAATTTAAATGAAGAAAATGTTCTTTCTGTGCCTGCAGAAGAGGCAATTGCTGTCAAAAGCTGGTTTAGCACTTCAACAAACTCTGGTTCCAGGTGCTTAGCTAGTTGTAACACGTTCCCTCTGGGGAGCCACCTGAAACTGCGGTACCACTGAGTCTGCCTGGCCCACCATCCTGGGCTCCCTTTACTCTGTACTGCTGTGACTAGCCGGCCAAGCCCTCTCCCAGGCTCCAGTCTTCACTTTTATCAGTATACATACAGGTAGGGACACATCCAGCTGCAGTTACATACAGACGCTGTGATCAGCTCTGCATGGGGAGGCTTCAGCTAAGGAACTTCCCCTTTAGCTAAGGAATTCAGGCATCTCCCCCTCTGGGATATAAACCCAAAAATATACTGTCTTGCACTGCACAGGGAACTGTATAGCGTAAGCTCATGAAATTCGCCCCCTCCCTCAATGTGGAGAGGAAATATCATAGAATCATAGAATCTCAGGGTTGGAAGGGACCTCAGGAGGTCATCTAGTCCAACCCCCTGCTCAAAGCAGGACCAATTCCCAACTAAATCATCCCAGCCAAGGTTTTGTCAAGCCTGACCTTAAAAACTCCTAAGGAAGGATATTCCACCACCTCCCTAGGTAACCCATTCCAGTACTTCACCACTCTCCTAGTGAAAAAGTTTTTCCTAATATCCAACCTAAACCTCCCCCACTGCAACTTGAGACGATTATTCCTTGTTCTGTCAGCTGGTACCACTGAACAGTCTAGACCCATCCTCTTTGGAACCCCCTTTCAGGTAGTTGAAAGCAGCTATCACATCCCCCCTCACTCTTCTCTTCTGCAGACTAAACAATCCCAGTTCCCTCAGACTCTCCTCATAAATCATGTGCTCCAGCCCCCTAATCATTTTTGTTGCCCTCCGCTGGACTCTCTCCAATTTATCCACATCCTTCTTGTAGTGTGGGGCCCAAAACTGGACACAGTACTCCAGATGAGGCCTCACCAATGTGGAATAGATGGGAATGATCACATCCCTCGATCTGCTGGAAATGCCCCTACTTATACAACCCAAAATGCCATTAGCCTTCTTGGCAACAAGGGCATACTGTTGACTCATATTCAGCTTTTCGTCCACCATAACCCCTAGGTCCTTTCCTGCAGAACTGCTGCCCAGCCATTCGGTCCCTAGTCTGTAGCAGTGCATGGGATTCTTCCGTCCTAAGTGCAGGACTCTGCACTTGTCCTTGTTGAACCTCATCATATTTCTTTTGGCCCAATCCTCTAATTTGTCTAGGTTCCTCTGTATCCTAGCCCTACCCTCCAGCGTATCAACCACTCCTCCCAGTTTAGTGTCATCTGCAAACTTGCTAAGGGTGCAGTCCACACCATCCTCCAGATCGTTAATGAATATACAACAGCTTTCTGCCCCAAGTTATGATTTCCACACACACTGGTTTTAGACAAAACAAAATAGAGACAGTGGATTTCAGGAAGGCGGATTTTGGTAAGCTCAGAGAGCTGGTAGGTAAGGTCCAGTGGGAATCAAGACTGAGGGGAAAAACAACTGAGGAGAGTTGGCAGTTTTTCAAAGGGATACTATTAAGGGCCCAAAAGCAAGCTATTCCGCTGGGTACGAGAGATAGAAAATGTGGCAAAAGACCACCTTGGCTTAACCACGAGATCTTGCATGATCTAAAAAACAAAAAGGAGTCATATAAAAAATGGAAACTAGGACAGATTACAAAGGATGAATATAGGCAAACAACACAGGAATGCAGGGGCAAGATTAGAAAGGCAAAGGCACAAAATGAGCTCAAACTAGCTATAGGAATAAAGGGAAACAAGAAGACTTTTTATCAATACATTAGAAGCAAGAGGAAGACCAAGGACAGGGTAGGCCCACTGCTCAGTGAGGAGGGAGAAACAGTAACAGGAAACTTGGAAATGTCAGAGATGCTTAATGACTTTTTTGTTTCGGTCTTCACTGAGAAGTCTGAAGGAATGCCTAACAAAGCGAATGCTAATGGGAAGGGGGTAGGTTTAGAAGATAAAATAAAAAAATAACAAGTTTAAAACCACTTAGAAAAGTTAGATGCCTGAAATTCACCAGGGCCTGATGAAATGCATCCTAGAATACTCAAGGAGCTAATAGAGGAGGTATCTGAGTCTCTAGCTATTATCTTTGGAAAATCATGGGAGATGGGAGAGATTCCAGAAGACTGGAAAAGGGCAAATATAGTGCCCATCTATAAAAAGGGAAATAAAAACAACCCAGGAAACTACAGACCAGTTAGTTTAACTTCTGTGCCAGGGAAGATAATGGAGCAAGTAATTAAGGAAATCATCTGCAAATACTTGGAAGGTAATAGGGAATAGCCAGCATAGATTTGTAAAGAACAAATCATGTCAAACCAATCTGATAGCTTCCTTTGTTAGGATAACAAGTCTTGTGGATAAGGGAGAAGCGGATGTGGTATACCTAGAGTTTAGTAAGGCATTTGATATGGTCTCGCATGACATTCTTATTGATAAACTAGGCAAATACAATTTAGATGTGGCTACTATAAGGTGGGTGCATAACTGGCTGGATAACCGTACTCAGAGAGTAGTTATTAATGGTTCCCAATCCTGCTGGAAAGGTATAATGAGTGGGGTTCCGCAGGGGTCTTTTTTGGGACCGGCTCTGTTCAATATCTTCATCAATGACTTAGATATTGGCATAGAAAGTACGCTTATTAAGTTTGCAGATGATACCAAACTGGGAGGGATTGCAACTGCTTTGGAGGACAGAGTCATAATTCAAAATGATCTGGACAAATTGGAGAAATGGTCTGAGGTAAACAGGATGAAGTTTAACAAAGACAAATGCAAAGTGCTCCACTTAGGAAGGAAAAATCAGTTTCACACATACAAAATGGGAAGAGACTGTCTAGGAAGGAGTACGGCAGAAAGGGGTCTAGGGGTTATAGTGGACCACAAGCTAAATATGAGTCAACAGTGTGATGCTGTTGCAAAAAAAGCAAATGTGATTCTGGGATACATTAACAGGTGTGTTGTGAGCAAGACACGAGAAGTCATTCTTCCGCTCTACTCTGCACTGGTTAGGCCTCAACTGGAGTATTGTGTCCAGTTCTGGGCACCGCATTTCAAGAAAGATGTGGAGAAATTGGAGAGGGTGCAGAGAAGAGCAACAAGAATGATTAAAGGTCTAGAGAACATGACCTATGAAGGAAGGCTGAAAGAATTGGTTTTGTTTAGTTTGGAAAAGAGAAGACTGAGAGGGGACATGATAGCAGTTTTCAGGTATCTAAAAGGATGTCATCAGGAGGAGGGAGAAAACATGTTCACCTTTGCGTCTAAGGATAGAACAAGAAGCAATGGGTTTACACTGCAGCAAGGGAGGTTTATTTTGGACATTAAGAAAAAGTTCCTAACTGTCAGGGTGGTTAAACACTGGAATAAATTGCCTAGAGAGGTTGTGGAATCTCCATCTCTGGAGATATTTAAGGCCTGGTCTACACTAGGAGTTTATGTCGAATTTAGCAGCGTTAATTCGACTTAACCGTGCACCCGTCCACACCAGGAAGCTAATTAGTTCAACCTAGAGGGCTCTTTAGTTCGAATTCTGTACTCCTCCCCGACGAGGGGAGTAGCGCTAAATTCGACATGGCTATGTCGAATTAGGCTATGTGTGGACGGAAATTGACCTTAGTAGCTCCGGGAGCTATCCCACACTGCACCACTCTGTTGACGCTCTGGACAGCAGTCCGAGCTTGGATGTTCTGACCAGCCACACAGGAAATGCCCAGGGAAAATTTGACACTCTCCGGCGCCTTGTGGATATTCTGCAGGACCGCAGGCAGGAGGAAAGAGCCCCCCTGCACTGTATCTGCAACCGCCCTCCCCTGCCACAAAGTCCCAAACCCCCCTCACCCAAAGTAACAAGAAGGAGGGGCGACAGGGGCCGTGAAAACTGTCACTGCACCCCTGCAGAGTGCACAAATACAAGAAAGCTCTCATTCCCTAAATGTTGAGAAGTCCTTCCCTTCCTGGCTCACCGAAGCCCCAATCCCAGTTTCATCCCCTAACTGTGTAGTTGATTATTAAAAGTAGTTTGCTGTTAATTACTATTTCCGTCAAGTTTTTCTACAGAAGACTGTCTGTGAAGGGGGGCGGGGAAGGGGGTTGTTAATTGCATAGGACAGTCACCTTTACCAGGGTACAGACACGGGGGCAGGATCAACAGCAGGTCACACACACAGTGCAGTCAGTAGGCACCCTGTTCGGTCTGAGGTGTTTTCCATGTTCTGTGTGGGTGGGGGGTACGTGACTTTGTGGCATTGGAGGGCGGTTACAGAACTTATGCAGTGGTCCTTGTCCCAGACCACAGAGCCACGCAGCAGGGGAATCTGTAACCGTCCTCCCCCACCACAAGGTCACATAGTCCCCGCACACAGAGTCCCGAAAAGGAGGGATGGCAGGCTCCGTTGAAACAACCAGTCCGGCACTGCAGACCGCTCTAGGAGCAGGAGCCTATCATTCCTCGAGTGTAGAAGCGGTGTTAACATCACTGCACACCCTACCCACCACAGTCTGCATCCCTGTTTCAACCCTTTAACGTGAATTCATTAATAAAGAAAACGTTGTTAATTAACAATGTTCCATTAACTTTATTTTTAAACGTGTGTTGGAAGGGGGGAAACGTGGTGAACGGGGTATGTAACCGCAGAAGAAAGTCAATAGTAACTGAAGCAGGGGCAGGTTCACCTTCTCTGTAAAGAAACTGAACAGTCACAGGTTACCCTGCTCACTGAGGAACCTAGCTTTCAAAGCCTCCCGGATGCACAGCGCTTCCCGCTGGGCTCTTCTAATTGCACGGCTGTCTGGCTGAGCATAATCAGCAGCCAGGCGATTTGCCTCAACCTCCCATCCCGCCATAAAGGTCTCCCTCTTGCTCTCACAGAGATTGTGGAGCACACAGCAAGCTGCAATAACAATGGGGATATTGGTTTCGCTGAGATCCGAGCGAGTCAGTAAGCTCCTCCATCTCCCCTTGAGACGTCCGAAAGCACGTTGAATGATGACAGTTATCCAAGACCACCCTCGACACATTTTTCTCCCCAGCATGCATTGTGGGGAAATCCCAGAATTCAAATGGGCAGCGGGGACTGCGGGAACTGTGGGATAGCTTCCCACAGTACACCGCTTCCAATGTCGACGCTTGCCCCATTAGTGTGGACTCACAAAGTCGAATTAGTGTCCTTAGTGTGGACACAAATTTGACTTTGTAAGGTCGATTCCACAAATTCGAATTAAGTTAAATCGAACTAATCTGGTAGTGCAGACATACCCTAAGAGTAGGTTAGATAAATGTCTATCAGGGATGGTCTAGACAGTATATTTGGTCCTGCCATGAGGGCAGGGGACTGGACTCGATGACCTCTCGAGGTCCCTTCCAGTCCTAGAATCTATGAATCTATGAATCAAAACAAGTTTATTAACTACAAAAGATAGATTTTAAGTGATTATAAGGGATAGCAAACAGATCAAAGCAGATTACCTAGCAAATAAACAAAACACACAAACTAAGCTTAATATACTAAAGAGATTGGATATGAATAGCAAATTCTTACCCTAAATGATGATACCAGCAGGCTGCAGATTCTTGAGGGGCAAGCTGCACTAACTTACAGCTTGGAATCCCCAGTTGTTTTTTTTCACAGTCTAAGAATCCCTTTAGGCTGGGTCCAACACTTCCCCCAGTTCAGTCTTTGTCCTCAGGTCTTTCCAAGAGTCTCTTTGGATGAGGAGTTAGTGAATTACCACAATGATGTCACTCTCCTGCCTTATATAGCTTTTGCATATAGAAATGGTGGGAACCCTTTGTTTCAAAGCTTGGTTCCCACACCAGTCAGTGGAAAAACACTGGTATCCCAAGTTGGAGTCCAGCACCAGGTGACCTGGTCACATGTCCCTGTAGTGTCACAGTGGCCATAACTCGGAGGCTGTCTTTAGCATCCTCAGGAAGGCCCCCTGTAGCGGGGTGGTCACCTGCGCTGGCCCAGAAAAGGTTAAAGCCAGCCCTGGGAGAGGGCTGGGGCTGTGAGAAGTGGCTAGGCTGATGGGGAAGGCAGCCACAGCTGGGGCCATGCCCCAATCAGGTTGCAGCTGGCCCTATAAAAGCTTTTGAGAGGGAAGGACCTAGCTGCCTGGGAGCTGAGCAGGGACCTGACCTAGGGCAGTGCTGGGGGAAAGGCAAGAGGGGTTGGGGAGCTCCAGCCCCTCAGGCTGCAGGGCCTAAACCAGGTACTGGGGTTGCAAAGGGGCAGCCCAGGGCTAGGCAGTGGCAGCAGGTTCTATCCCTCCTTGCCAGTGATGAGTGGCCATTACAGGCTGCAGTCTGCCTCAAGGAGCAGGGGCTAAATGATGTCTGGCAGTAGGCAGTGAGGCAAGGTGGGATTGGAGGGTTGGGGGTTCCCTAGGAAGGGGAGACCCAGAGACGGAGGGGATACTGCTGGGGCAGAACTCTCAGATAAAGGGGCACTGGGGTCTGGGAGGGACATGAGGGCCAGTGAGCGGTGATGATACCAACCTGCAGAGGGTGCTCTGGAGCTGGAAAGCAAGCCAACTCACAGACCTCCAGTAGGAGGTGCCACAGGGGTGAGTCCTGAATTGCTACATTCCCCCCCCCCCCAATGGGAGATAAGCTGCTTCTAACGCTTATTGTTTTCTCCTGATGGCTCATTAACCTGAGTGGGCCCTTCCCAACCAGCCATCTAACTGAGAGTCTTTTGCCTAGTGGGCATTCCCCATGTGTAAACACATGTCTAATAGATACATAGACAATATTCCTAACTTCAGATACAAAAATGATACATGCATGTGTAATCCATGTGCCTAATAGGGAGAGATCTCTTTAAGAGACACATTGAGGGGAGGTAGTAGTCTCTACCTGGGTCATTGTTGCTAGGCAGATTTAGCACTCCACATCCAAAAGCTTCTGGAATTGGGTGTGGTAGTTTTGGGTATACTCCAATAGGTTCCCTGTTGTGGGGGTCAGGGCAGCTGCTTTACTAAGGGCCGTGTATCCTGTGTGTGTTGGGAGAAGCTGAGCCCAGGAGCGGAAAGCAGATGGTTGCATGCATTTTGCAGCAGGTTAGTGTTATTGTTAACCCTCTAATAGAGAAGCATGGGCAATTTTAGCCAAACTGTTCTAGTTAAATTGTATCAACTAGTCTGATTCACCAACTTTTCTTTAAATGTAGCAATGGTGAAAGAGTAACATATTTTGCTATTCTCAGTTTTGTGTTTTCTTGTAACAGGGTTTTCTTTACATCTATACACTTGTAACTTAAATGAGTGATTGGTTGATCAGCTAGCTGACTGACTAGCAGTGATTTCAGCAGAGGAAGAGTCTGCATGGTTTCCAGCTGAAGATTCCTACAAGCAAGTGGAGGGAAGATGTTGTTTTAGACTCAGTAAACTGTATAGATTTGGTGATCAAAGACTCTAACTGAGACTTAGATTAACTAAACCTAAGTTTTTGGGACCTCCCAGTTTCTTCTCATTGTGTTTCTGTGGGGACTGAACTGTTCAGATTTTATTTTCTTTATTTATGTTTATGTATAACTGAAGATAATGTCTGGGGATTATAAAATAGCAATGTTATGCTGTAAAACTAGATTTGTTTCTTTATCATAAGATTTTATAAAGTTATTTAATTAAATTCATTTTAGTTCCTTTTGGCACTTGAATGTGGGGAGGTTGACCCTGTGCAATCCTTGCTGAAAATTTTTAGAGACTGAATTTTGGGTCTCCAGCTACTTTTCTATCAGAGCTGGGGTTTTTTAAGCACTGGAGAATGGCAATGAAGTGAACTTTAACCCACCCAAAGATTACACATACAAGTAGGATAATCCATATTCAGTACATTATAATCTTTCCAATGATATCTTGCATAAAATACATCATAGTTATGCCATAATATCTCTATGAAGAATATGGGGTGTTGTGTCACACTAGTGACTCCCATAGTTCAGTGGTGTGACTTTCTTTAAACATCATCAGCAAATATGTACTGCATGAATGGTTCATTTTCAGCCTTGAAATTTATGATGGTTGACATGGTTGTTGGGTGATTATTAGATATCCATGTCATAGCAGCATCTTCTTTAGCATCTACTCTGATACTATACTGGTAAGAAAATAAGGTGGAGTAAGTGCTTGATCCACCTGCTTTTTTTTTTTTATAGACTGCAATTTAACCTTGTTGTTGGATATTTCTTCAGTGTCACTTGCAGTTGTTGCCAAATTTCAACAGCATCCGCAATACAGATCTTCTATATTTCTCTTTAGTCCATGTTGACTACTTTGGCTGTTCCATCTATTGTCATGGTTTTCTTAATAAATTGCCATCAGAATAGGCTAGCTCTTAATAGAGAGCTCAAAACAGTAAACCACTGAATTCCATTGTATGTCTTGGGGGATAATTAGTTTGGATTCTCCTGTTCGCTGAAGCAAAGTGGCCGTTATGGAAGTATTTTGCAATTTCAACATTTTCCTTTATTTCTGGAAGTGTACTTAAGTCTATGGCTAAAAGATGACTCAAATGAGTACTGTAGCCATATGCTATAAAGTTCAGGTTCCCTTCATTATTTTCTTCCAGATTTCTTCTAATCTTTGCTACATTTGCAGCTTTATCTGTGATGTGCCTAGGCACTTGACTCTTGAAGTTTTGTTTAGTTTGTTATAGCTTTTACTGCAACTTCTTTTAAATATTCTCCTTTATGGGCATTTCCTGATGTATCAATTGTTTCTGTAAAATAGACAACCCCATCTCCTGTTGTCACAAGCATACACTGCTGGATCATTGTGTATATTGCTACAACCATCAAGGTTCAGATTAACAAATTTCAAACTTTCGGTTTCCTTCTCACAAACTGTATTGGGCAACCTTCCAGCAGTGTCTGGTGGAGTGTAGCCTGGTGGAGTGTAGCCTGGTCATAATGATTGAAATGAAATGTATGTTTTGAACAAGATGAAAGGGAGATTCATTGGGAAAAAAATTGCTTGTTCATTTTTGCAATCTATGGCTTCTTGCAGGAATTTGCTGGTCCTGATTATGAACTCATCTGTGGTCTTACTAGATGATGCAGGTAATACAGGTAATCCACTGTTTGTTGTATGTTTACTTGAAGCACTGCTGGTGGTACCAGCAAATGACTCAAAGTCTTGATCTGGTAAACAGGAATATCTTGTTGGATTGTATGTGCTGTTGTTTCATGTGAAGTTATAAAGTTTGACTATGTCAGTGTTACTGAAACATGTTGTGAGGTTAAAAACATCCACAAGCAGCCTTTCATGTACAACAGTAAAAAGGCCAAACAATGGTTTATTTCCCCCTTGTTTAGATAGAAAAAGATTTTTTTAAAAAGCATTGGGGAGGGGGGGAAATTTAACTTTTGACATCAAACTTTATAAATATGGCACAATCGATCATGTCATGTATTAAGAGCTAGATCCTGTGGGAGACATGGGGTTGTGTTATCATCCTGCCCACTACTGAGCAGCCTTTAATTCAAAGCTTTTGTTTTAAATTTTTATTTAAAGAGGCATATAGATTCTCTGTGTAAAACAAAATATATAATAAATTGTTTTAAGAGAGGCCTTAAATATTTTGTATTAAATTCAGATTTTATTTTATTTTGAACAGGCTTATTTTAAAAAAACTTGTACTTTAAATAACAAAATAAGAAATCCAATTTAAATAAAACTTTGTAATTTTTCAAAATATCAGATTTTTATCTATTGTCATAGAAGCTCATTGTGGAACAGCCATTGCACAATACACCCATTGTTGCTGTTTGCAACCTCACATACTGGGACTCTCCTGTCTCAGCTCCCCAACTCTTATGCTACTCAGGCCCAGATCTGGGAGTTATTGCCCCTCCCTAACTGGGGTTACCTCCTAGTTGTAGTTGTCATGTTCAGGCAGAGGTGGTAGGAAACTTCACTCTCCTGGTTAGACAGGTGATTTCACTCCAACATTATAGTGGCCTTTGAGAGATTATCACAATAGGGGCTATATGGGGGGGGGGCAGAGTCCAGTGGTGAGAGCAGGGGAACAGGTTCTATTCCAGCCCTCCCCTCCACTCCACTCCACTCTTGGTGCTTCAGTTTCCATTCTTGTTGGCCTGTGCCTATTTCCCTGCAGTTTCATGCCCATTTTAGTGCCAGTCCCACTCCTGCTCTGCAGAGTCTAATACGGGCTCCTTTTTCCTGCTGAAGTCAGCTCTAGCTAGAATCTCACTGTCTGTAGGCTGCCCTTCGGTGTCTTCACCATGGACATGGAGAAGGACAATACCCGCATCCAAGTAGATTGTCATCCTAATCCTCCATCCCAGGAGTAGACCTCTGCTCCCTTGTATAGATGCATCTGCTGAGACAGGAGTGGGTGTGCAGGGATGGGAACAGGCTGCAGGTAAGGATCCATCCTTCCAGGGGAGATTACATTACCCTCTGTGGGGAATTCCTTCCTTCCACGTTCTGTGCTTTGGTTCCTGGTCTCTACCAAGCAGCCCAGCTCCCATTCCTAGGAGTATGATTGTTCTACACCCTTTCGTGTACCAGTTCCTCTGTGGAGAACTACTAAGGGCAAGGATTGAAGATCCAGCTGTCAACCTGCTATGAACTCTTGCTAGTTTCTCCCAGAGGGATAGGAATGGTAGAGGCCAGGATATGCATTTGGGGTCTCACCAAGGCTCCCCACAGAACACCCCTAATCATCCCACAGCAAGTGGAGCCCTGGGTTCCATGACTCTGACCCATTGCTTTTTCTCCTTTTGCAAGCTCTGTACATTATGCAGAGAACCTGGATATCATTGCAAGGAGTCTGCTGGAAGAAATCCACATCACAGACAAGGTCCAGTACATCTTGGAGGTGAGCACAATGGGTAGGGGCTGGAGGAACTTTACCTTATCCCTGTGGGAAGTCTGCAAAGGAGAGACTGGAGGATCCACATTTCATAGAATATCAGGGTTGGAAGGGACCTCAGGAGGTCATCTAGTCCAATCCCCTGCTCAAAGCAGGACCAATGCCCAACTAAATCATCCTAGCCAAGGATTTGTCAAGCCTGACCTTAAAAACCTCTAAGGAAGGAGATTCCACCACCTCCCTAGGTAATCCATTCCAGTGCTTCACCACTTTCTGAGTGAAAAAGTTTTTCCTAATATCCAACCTAAACCTCCCCCACTGCAACTTGAGACCCATTACTCTTTGCTCTGTCATCAGGTACCACTGAGAACAGTCTAGATCCATCCTCTTTGGAACCCCCTTTCAGGTAGTGGAAAGCAGCTATCAAATCCCCCCTCATTCTTCTCTTCTGCAGGCTAAAAATGATTGGGGGCTGGAGCACATGACTTATGAGGAGAGGCTGAGGGAACTGGGATTGTTTAGTCTGCAGAAGAGAAGAATGAGGGGGGATTTGATAGCTGCTTTCAACTACCTGAAAGGGGGTTCCAAAGAGGATGGATCTAGACTGTTCTCAGTGGTACCTGATGACAGAGCAAAGAGTAATGGTCTCAAGTTGCAGTGGGGGAGGTTTAGGTTGGATATTAGGAAAAACTTTTTCACTAGTAGGGTGGTGAAGCACTGGAATGGATTACCTAGGGAGGTGGTGGAATCTCCTTCCTTAAAGGTTTTTAAGGTCAGGCTTGACAAAGCCTTGGCTAGGATGATTTAGTTGGGTTTGGTCCTGCTTTTGAGCAGGGAGTTGGAGTAGATGACCTCCTGAGGTCCCTTCCAACCCTGAGATTCTATGAAAACCGGCCCCAGGACCGACCCTTGGGGCACTCAGCTTGATATTGGCTGCTAGCTCAACATAGAGCCCTTGATCACTACCTGTTGAGCCCGACGATCTAGCCAGCTTTCTATCTACCTTATACTCCATTCATCCAGCTTATACTTCTTTAACTTGCTGGCAAGAATACTGTGGGAGACAGGATCAAAAGCTTTGCTAAAGTCAAGGAATAACACATCCATTGCTTTCCCCTCATCCACAGACCCAGTTATCTTGTCATAGAAGGCAATTAGGTTAGTCAGGTATGACTTGCCCTTGGTGAATCCATGCTGACTGTTCCTGATCACTTTCCTCTCCTCTAAGTGCTTCAGAATTGATTCCTTGAGGACATTGTCCATGATTTTTCCAGTGACTGAGGTGAGGTTGACTGGCCTGTAGTTCCCTGGATCCTCCTCCTTCCCTTCCATTATCATCCTTGGATGCAGCATATCTGGCCCCATGGACTTGTGCTCATCCAGTTTTTCTAAGTAGTCCCGAGCCACTTCTTTCTCCACAGAAGGCTGGTCACCTTCTCCCCATACTGCAGCAGTCTGGGAGCTGACCTTGTTTGTGAAGACAGAGGAAAAAAAAGCATTGAGTACATGAGCTTTTTCCACATCCTCTGTCACTAGGTTGCCTCCATCATTCAGTAAGGGGCCCACACTGTCCTTGACTTTCTTCTTGTTGCTAACTTACCCAAAGAAACCCGTCTTGTTACTCTTAACACCTCTTGCTAGGTGCAACTCCAAGGGTGATCTGGCCTTCCTGATTTCACTCCTGCATGCCTGAGCAATATTTTGAACAAATGACCAGGGAGGTGTATAAATCTTCCACTTCTTGTAAGCTTCTTTTTTGCATTGAAGATCAGCAAGGATTTCACTGTTAAGCCAAGCTGGTTGCCTGCCATATTTACAGTTGTTTCTACACATTGGGATGATTTTTTCCTGCAACTTCAATAAAGATTCTTTAAAATATAGCCAGCTCTCCTGGACTCCTTTTCCCCCTCATGTTGTTCTTCCAGGGGATCCTGCCCATCAGTTCCCTGAGGGAGTCCAAGTCTGCTTTTCTGAAGTCCAGGGTCCATATTCTGCTGCTCTCCTTTCTTCCTTGTATCAAGATCCTGAACTCGACCATCTCATGGTCACTGATTCCCATCCACTTTTTCTTCCCTGTTTGTGAGCAGCAGGTCTAGAAGAGCTCTGCCTCTAGTTGGTTCCTCCAGCACTTGCACCAGGAAATTGTCCCCTACACTTTCCAAAAACTTCCTGGATTGTCTGTGCACTGCTGTATTGCTCTCCTAGAAGATATCAGGGTGATTGAAGTCTCCCATGAGAACCAAGGCTTGCGTTCTAGTAACTTCTGCTAGTTGCCGGAAGAAAGCCTCATCACCCTGGTCTGGTGGTCTATAGGAGACTCCCACCATGACATCACCCTTGTTGCTCACACTTCTAAACTTAATCCAGAGACTCTTGTTTTTTTTTTTTGGTTTTTTTTTTTCAGTTTCATACCGGAGCTCTGAACAGTTGGGGCAGCAGATAGATGACTCTGTCTCCCTGAGGAGGGAGTCCCCAACCACCACCACCTTCCTCTTTCTCTTGGGAGCAGTGGTTGTGGAACCCCCACCTCTAGGACAGGGCATCTCATGCCTTCCAATCGGTGGAGTCTCCTTCTGCTCCCTTCCCTTAGATGTATCATCTAGTCCATTCTCCGCATTAGTACCTTTGGAAAGAACATGAAAACGGTTGCTCATCTGTATCTCCATTGCTGATACATGGACGCTCCTCTTTCGTCTTCTGGAGGTCACATGCTGCCACATTTCTTTACCGTCCCTCAGTCCCCTCTGTGCAGTCTAATTAATTGGTAGATGTGCAGGTGAACAAGCCCCTGATGGTATGCAAACTAGATACCATTAACTTAGGTTTGAATAGAGACTTGGAATGGCTGAGTCATTTCACAGATTGAATCTTTCCCCATGTTAAGTATCCTCACACCTCTTGTCAACTGTCTGCAGTGGCCCATTTTGATTATCACTACAAAAGTTTTTTTTTTCCCCTCCTGATTATAGCTCATCTTAATTAAATAGCCTCTTAGAGTTGATATGGCTACTTCCACCTTTTCAGTGTGTGTGTGTGTGTGTGTGTGTGTACCTCCTTACTATATGTTCCATTCTATGCATCTGAAGAAGTGGGCTGTAGCCCACAAAAGCTTATCCTCAAATTTGTTAGTCTCTAAGGTGCCACAAGTACTCCTGCTCTTTTGATTCTTAGAGGCACCCAGGGTGGTGGTTAAATTTCCCTGATTACTGGCTGGATGCTGGAACTGGTTTTGTATTGTGAAGAGGAACCCCATGATATTTAACCCAGCCCTTGTTACTGCTGACACCACCTGGCAGAAGGATTCATAAACCTGCCTCACCTTCACTTTCCTCCTCTAGGGACAAGTAGCATCCCACTGAAGATCACCTAATCCTCCATTTCTTTAAGCATCTTCCTGAGTCTGGTGTAGTCTTCCTTCATGCATTCCATCAAGAATACAGCTGTATCACCCCCAAAGATAGTGGAGGAGAAGGCATGTACCACCAAGGCTGGGAGGATTGCAGCCTCTGCTCCTAGGAGTAAATGTTGCAGTGATTGGTGACTCTCTTCCAGGAGGGGGATGGAGGCACCTGTCTGTTGGCGAGACATGGCATTCTGGGAGTGTTGGGAGAAATATATATCCAAATATATTGTGATTCAATGTTATAGGTCATTGAGGCCTGGTATGAATGACACATGCTTGACATGAATGTGTGCGTTGCAAGTTAGCAACTGAAACAAGGTCAAGGACTATTAGAACTCTGTGCAAGAACAATCTTACGTTCCGAGAAAAGTACAGAAAATCATCAGAAAAGGAAATAACACCAGCTGGACTGATATAAAATTGTATAAGAATTGGAGGAAATTGCATGCTTTGGATCATAGTGACCCACCCAAGACTGTCTC
Source organism: Mauremys mutica (assembly GCF_020497125.1). Classification (NCBI taxonomy): domain Eukaryota; kingdom Metazoa; phylum Chordata; order Testudines; family Geoemydidae; genus Mauremys; species Mauremys mutica. Next base: position 171,075,267 of record NC_059073.1, read on the forward strand.
TTTGGAATTGTGTGGGTAGAAGGCCTAGTAAACAAAGGCAAAGAACAGATGATGCAACAGAATGAACTATAAATAGGTGCCTATGATTTCTGCAAATTGGAGTAATTTATTGATCCAGAGTCCCATGTGGATATAGTTGTGGTTTTCACCGGCTCCCTGCATCTTATGATCTTATCCTGCTGGAAGGAACCTCGATTGGCCACCGGGACCATTCTGACCTTTGGACTCTGGTATAGTATGTTTGGGTTGTGAATGTGGAGTGAGTAAGGTTTGTTTTGTAATCAATAAAGAGCATTTAGAGTATTATGTATCAACACGGTGTCTGGTATCTGCTTGCTCTCCATCCTGCCGGGAGACCTCTATTGTGGGTTTAACAGGTGGTGGAGAATGCGGAGGGTGGAGAGAGATTAAGGGGTGCCAGATTTTGAGATGGGGGAGTCTTAGGGTGTTGGGGGAGTCCTTATTTAAGACTAAGGGTGACTCCTTATTTGTGAAAGGGAAAAAAACAACCATGGGGAAGATACACGTGGTGTTAGTGTAATAACGTTTAAAACACTGTTTAAGAAGAAAAGTAAAGGGGTGGAAGAGGCACCCCAGCAAAGGGCCCTAGTATGGCTGTTGTGGCAAACTGTAAAATAGGCAATTGCACAGACTTCCACCTTACATGCAGAGTTACAAACATTACAAAATAATTTTAAAACTTGCCAGGAAAATTTGGAACGGGAAGTAAGGCAGGCACAGATAATGCAAACTCAGAACAAATGTGGAAACAAAATGGGGTATTGGAGAAAAGAATGATGGAATGGGAAAATATTAAAGCAGACAAAGATAAATTAGACTATCAAGTGAGAGGAATGAAACAGTTAATTCAGGATTTGACTAAAGAAAAGGAAGAGGAGATCGCAAGCATTTCTCACAATTGGTGCCAGGAAAAATATAGCAGCATTGAAAAAGCCAGTGAAAATACAGGAGCTGCAAGTTGAGGCTGTGTGTCAAAAAGAGGGATTTGGATTCCAATGATATTTGGTATGGAGAACATCTGCAAGTGGGTCAACAGACCCTAAGGGAACAAGGAATTCAGGTAGATGAACAAAAGGTGAAAATTATTAATTAATTTACTAAGGCCAGAGGATTCTCATGCGTTGACGGTGATGTTAGGAGGGCTTAACTATTTAAGGAAACACATCTGGAATTTTGCCACTATAACTGGACGCTTGTAGTGGTTACTAAAAAAGAAAGGAGAATGAGAGTGGGGGCCTGAACAAGAAAAAGCTCTCTAATTAAAACAAGCCTTGATGCAAGCTCCAGCATTGAAATCCCCAGAAATAAACAAGCTGTTTGTGATTAAGTTGGCAGCAACCCAATGAAGTCTAGTGGTGATATTTAATGCAGGAAATTGACAGGAAGTTAATACCGTTAGCATATGAGTCTAGAAGATTAATCCGTATGGAGCAACAGTTTGGGATCTGTGAAAGAGAATGTTTAGCTGCTGTGTGGGCCATTGAAGCTTTTGCTTTGACTACTGGCACAGCCCCTATTATAATACAAACACCTCACTCTCCCCTGAAATATATTTTATCAGGATAATTGCAGGGGAAAGGAGTATCAAATACCAGGATGGTCCAATGGACCTTGATGTTAACTAGCAGAGATGTTACTTATGAAAACTGCAAACAAGCAATGATGTTACCATATGCTCTCCTGATGGAAGGAGAGGAGCATGAATGCCCACTTCCAGAAACTGAACTGAAGTTAGTTGAAGAAGCATCCCTGGTAGATGAAGTGTTAAACCTCAGAGAAAAAGAGGTTTGATTTACAGATGGTAGTTCATACCATGAGAACTCTAAGAAATATATGGGATATGCAGCTTTACAAATTGATGGGGAAACTGTTTCTAGTTCTGTGAGTATGACTTCAGCTCAAGGAGCAGAGGTTAGAGCTCTTAGTGATCTGCTTAAACAGAAAAATAATGTTGCAGACTGTCTTTATGTCTATATGGATTCAGACTTTGTGGTACAAGGACTGTTATACTGGATTGGGATTTGGAAAAAGAATCACTGGTAAACAGCTGAGGGGAAAAATTTGGTCCAAAAGGAGGATTGGAAATCTATCTATAGTTGGTTGAAGAAATACCCAGGAAAATTTAAGAGTAAGACACATTAAAGGTCATCAAAAGCAAGAAGGGAATGAAAAATATTGGAATGATAAAGCAGACGCTTTAGCTAAATAAGCAGCAAAGGAACCTTTGGAAGTTATGGTAGTTACTAGAACTCAAGCCATAAAACAGGAGGTTAAAACTGAAGAAGGATGGGGAAACTGGAATATACAAGGTGGCTATGCAGTGAATAAGAAAACAGGAGAGGTAAAGTGGGTACCTGACAAACTTCAAAGAGAAGAGATTATTAACCTGTGTCACTCTATGGCCCACCAAGGAATAGAGAATGCTCTCTTTAAAGTAAAACAAACTGGAATATGGCCTACGGTGCAAATGGACGTAGAAAACTTTGTTTAAAAATTGCATAAAGTATGCAGCAAACAGAAATAGACCACCAAATTCGGGACCCTTGTTGCACCAAATAATTGTGGGGCCATGGAATAGAATAGATAAACTGCCTAAGACCCAAAGGGGGAATCAGTATTTATTAGTAGATTCATTTTCTGGATGGGTGGAGGCGATTTGAATCAGAAATCATACTGCAGACACCACTGCCAAAAAGTTGTGGGAAGTAGTGTTTAGTAGATATGGAACTCCAAAAGTAATTGATTCAGATAATGGGTCACATTTTGTAGGAGGAGTAATTAAAAGTTTATTAAAAGCTTTAGGAATAAAGCAACAGCTACATATCCCCTATTATCTTCAATCATCAGGGACAGTAGAAAGAATGAATCAAACTATTAAACAAGCTCTACATAAAGTAGTGCAAGAAACTGGCAAAGATTGGGATGATAAATTGCCAATGGTATTGGCATCAATCCAAAGTGATCGATTGGGTACTGGCTACCAGCCTTCTCAAATTCTCCTTGGAAGGCCTATGAGATTGTGGAGCCTTTTATTGTTCCCAGAAGAAGAGGAGGAGGAGGTATCAGTTACCCAATGGGTAAGGGAGTTACCAATGGAACATAAGAAAATGGAATTTAAACTGACCAACACCATTGAAAAAGCAAGAGACTATGTGGATTCTCGTGTTGCTCGGGACAGTAAATTATGGAAAATTGGAGATTAATGTATTTGAAATTAACATCGAAAAATCATGTCCTGGAGTCTAAATGGATTGGACCATTTTCCATCATGAATAAAATTTCACTGACTGTAGTGCAGATTAACAACGTGGGAAAGGGAAGGTGGATCCACACATTACAATTAAAGTTATGACCTAAAGATTAAATGTTCCTTTCTTTTTCTTTTAGTTTATTTTACAGAGGGAAAGGAATGCCCAGTTGCACCAGAGATTATCCTGTATGGACCTGGGATTTGGAGTGTGGATACGGTGCTCCAATTTTTGTAATTGGTTTATTGCTTATGCTTGTTTTGCTTTGCATTTTGTGCTTAGTAGAAGAATTGTGGTTTGGTGTGTGTGTGTGTGTGTGTGTTATATTTTAGGAAGAAAAAAAAATACGGGAGCTCAAGCGAAGATAGACAAAGTTAATGTATTAGTATTTAGAATAATATGGCCAGAAGCATCGGACATTATTCCTATGGCTTCAATATTGAGGATCCTCATAATTCAAAAAGGGTGGAAATACGGTTTTTGGCTTTTATGTGTTTTGAATATTTGGGGAAATTTAGGGATACATGGATATAGATATGGGAGCACTTCTAGGATGGAGGTATGGATCAAAGGGGATACTACATTTTGACTATTCATGGGACAGAATGGGGAAAACAGGACCAAACAAAACCAGATGTAAAGAAAAACCTTTTGAGGTAAAATCTGAAATATGGTGGGAAGATGGCAAAAATGTGACATGGGAATATCCAAAAGATTTGGAAGAGCAATGAAGATATTTATACATACTAAGGGGGGAAGGTCACCTAAGGTTTAGATTTAGTTATGATGAGAACAAATCTGAATGAGTACTGTGAACCATCTCTTTTGGAGTTTGGGATGTGATGTAGTTACCCTAGATGTGACAAATGAACAAGGATTGGCTAATACTCAGGTGGGATGAAATGAGTTAATGGCTCTTAAATTATGGGAATATGGTGTAGTAGCAAATCTTTCCATAATGATAAGGTTGAGTTGCTTTAGGAAAATTAATGGGGGAAATATTTTCAGGGATATGGTCAGTTTTTTTTAATGTTTATTAATCAGATACCAGTAAACAAGATTGCACCATGAATCATGGCAGACGAGCACCCCTATAGGAGGGAGAAGTAATCGAAGCTCCAACTATTGTGGAACAATCTGGTTGGAAAGAGCGCAAGTAAACAGAAGTGCACAACATCCGGAGTATATGCCATATGCCTTGCCTCTATTACAAGCATGGCATCAACAATGGGGAAATGGGACTATTCGAAATAAGAGGTATTGGGGAATATATTGTCGGTAGTATTGGAGCTGGAGTTTTAAACTCATTTGATATTAAGACGTTACAAGGGAAAATGTCAGCTTTGGGTAAGAATTTGGGGGCTATACAGACATGTGACATAAAATTTTGGTGCATTATCAGAACAAGGAATAAGTGTAGAACTCCAACTGAAACAAGCCCAAGCCTTGAAAAGGTCTATAAATGTAAATCTATTTGGTATGTCTGAAATTGACAATAAAATTCTACTAGCAATACGATGTGTGCATTGTATCCCATAAGTTTGCATCTGTATAGAGAGACAGGTCAATTTGTTAAGTAATGGGAAATGGCCTTCTGAATGGTTCAAAGATCCTCATATATGGAATCAACAAATTACAGGATGGAAGAAATATATAGAGTTTAATTGGAAAAGGCAGAAAGCTGTTACATAACATAGGGAAGCAAAGAAAAGCAGCTATGGCCTGGGTGTTGCCAAAAATTATTAGTTGAGAATTATGGCAAATAGAAATAAGTGGGACACACTTGACTCAAGAAGGGAATTATAAATTAGTAGAATTAACAAAACATTGTGAAGAGTGAGGATGAAGCAAATGGGTGTGCCCGCAACTAACTTGGCCCTAGCAGGGGATGTCATCTGAACCATTCAAGCGGACAATATACCATGCAATATTTAGCCTCTAATGGCACAGGAGTGTTTGATATAGGCAATGGGTGTATCTCTGTGGTAACCACTAAAAAAACATGCATTTTGGGGAAGTATGACAGAAAAAGGCTCAATTGAGTCATGTAAATGTAATGTAACAGAGGTCATTATTAATGGAATTATTTATGAGGTCATAGAATCATAGAAGATTAGGGTTGGAACAAAGCAGGACCAACACCAATTAAATCATCCCAGCCAGCACTTTGTCAAGCCAGGCCTTAAAAACCTCAAAGGATGGAGATTCCACCACCTCCTTAGGTAACCGTTCCAGTGCTTTACCACCCTCCTAGTGAAAGTATTTCCTAATATCCAACCTAGACCTCCCGTGATGCAAGCTGAGACCATTACTTCTTGTTCTGTCATCTGCCACCACTGAGAATAGACTAGCTCCAGCCTTTCTGGAACCTCCCTTCAGGTAGTTGAAAGCAGCTATCAAATCCCCCCCTTACTCTTCTCTTCTGCAGACTAAAAAATCCCAATTCCCTCAGCCTCTCCTCAAAATCATGTGCTCCAGCCCCCTATTCATTTTTGTTGCCCTCTGCTGGACTTTCTCCAATTTGTCCATATTCTTTCTGTAGTGGGGAGCCCAAAACTGGATGCACTACTCCACATGTGGCCTCACCAGTGCTGAATAGAGGGGGATAATCACTTCCCTCGAACTGCTGACAATGCTCCTACTAATGCAGCCCACTATGCTGTTAGCTTTCTTGGCAGCAAGGGCACACTGCTGATTTATATCCAGCTTCTCATCCACTGTAATCCTCATATCCTTTTCTGCAGAACTTCTGCTTAGCTAGTCGGTCCCCAGCCTGTAGCAGTGCATGGGATTCTTCCATCTTAAGTGCAGGACTGTGCACTGTCCTTGTTGAACCTTAACGTATTTCTTTTGGCCCAATCCTCCAATTTGTCTAGGTCATTCTGGACCTTATCCCTACCCTCCAGTGTATCTACCTCTCCCCCCAGCTTAGTGTCATCCGTGAACTTGCTGAGGATGCAATCTAACCCATCGTCCAGATCATTAATAAAGATCTTGAACAAAACCGGCCCCAGGACTGAACCCTGGAGCACTCCGCTTGATACTGGCTGCCAACTAGACATCGAGCTGTTGATCACTACCCGTTGAGCCTCACAATCTAGCTAGATTTCTATCGATCTTCTAGTCCATTAATCCAATCCATACTTTTTTAACTTGCTGGCAAGAATACTGTGGGAGACATATCAAAAGCTTTGCTAAAGTCAAGATATATCACATCCATATCCAGTTTTCAAAGGATTGTCTCCCAGTGTCACAGATCTTCTGAATTTAATGCTACATCCTATTGTGATATTATTTGCATTAATGATTTTGTTAAACTTTATTATACTATATTTATACTGATGAATAAGAAAGTGACAAGAAATTTTGGAGCAAGTGATATATAAAGTTGAATTGCTTAAATTATAAAGTGATACATGGTTAATGCCATTAATTATTGTATCAAGAGGGGCGACTGTTGGGGTATATATCAGTACACATTGTGATTATATATTATAGGTCCTTGAGGTATGAATGACGTATGCTTGACATGAATGTGTGCGTTGCAAGTTAGCAACTGAAACAAGGTCAAGGACTATTAGAACTCTGTGCAAGAACAATCTTACATTCCAAGAAAATTAGGGCAAATCACCAGAAAAGGAAATAACACCAGCTGGGATGATATAAAATTGTATAAGAATTGGAGGAACTGGCACGCCTCAGATCATAGCGGCCCACCTCGTATTGTCTGTTTGGAATTGTGTGGGTAGAAGGCCTAGTAAAGAACTGATGATGCGACAGAATGAACTATAAATAGATGCCTATGATTTTTGCAAATCAGAGTAGTTTATTGATCTAGAGTCCCATCCAGATAGAGATGTGGTATTTGCCAGCTTCCTGCATCTTATGATCTTATCCTGATGGAAGGAAACTTGACTGGCCATTGGGACCATTCTGATCCAGTCAGTGGCTGACTCCTCCTCTGAGAGAATCCGAGGGGCTGCCCAATCACATTTCCCTGTGAAGCCTCTGGAAGCCATGTAAACTGTTTGAAGAGATTTTTCCTTCTATAACAAGGGGTTTCTGTTCTCTAGACAATCAGCCAGTGAAGCCAGCTTGCAGAATATGGAGGAGCAGTTTAGTGATTGGCTGGAGGATTCACCATGCAGGTGGCAATAGCGGCAGTGCCTGGAGTCACCATGGGCCAGACTCTGCAGTCCTGACAACCCAGGCTCACCTCCCACTGATTGCACTTGGAGTTTGGCTTGGGGAAGTAGTGGTACCTGTGTGCATAGACGGAGTACTCAGTTATTTATATAAGGCTAATCCAGAACAAATACAGCTCCATCCAAAGAAGTGAAGAAGGTAAGTGAAAGAGGAAAGCTGGGACACCTGCTAAGGTGCTGCAGTCAAGTGACCACAGCTAGAAAAGAAAAGATTGGGAAACTCTCTAAGGTGGTTGGCAGTACAACTGAGAAAAAGCAGTTTGGCAGTTAGGAGACTAAAATTAAATAGGAAATTATTACTGAGGGGTTTGTCATGTGACCTTAAAAAGTCTCTTCATTATCAAATCAAACTTTAAAATGTAATGGTAGGTCTAGACATGTAATAGGTCACAGTAGGAGCTTGAAATCTCAGATTCAATCTGCAAGTATGTGCTTCTACCATTTGAGCTCAAAGAAACAAATTCCTTTGGTAGCAGTAGTAACCTCTTATGGTCTTTATGAACTATCACAAGAGAGGGATATAACACATGTGGCCAAAATAACAAGGCCTAAGAGTCACCTTGCAGAGTTGCATGTTTATGCTGCCCTTCAGGGGAAGAACATCAGGGTACTATAGACTGGACAGAAGAAGACTCGGGGGAGGGATAGCTCAGTGGTTTGAGCATTGGCCTGCTAAACTCAGGGTTGTGAGTTCAATCCTTGAGGGGGCCACTTAGGGATCTCGGGCAAAAATTGGTCCTGCTAGTGAAGGCAGGAGGCTGGACTTGATGACCTTTCAAAGTCCCTTCCAGTTCTAGGAGATTGGTATATCTCCAGTTATTACTATATTACTTACCATTACTAACTGGATTAACTCTCTCCCTTGAACAGCTGCATAGAAGACAATGAGGAGGCTATGTGCCTTTTGCAAACTTTCCAAGTAACTTATCTTCTGCAACACTCACATGCAGGTCACTCATGCATTCACAGAGTCCATGCTGAATGTCATGCATTCATATAGGGTCTGGGAAGAAGGATGAGATGAGCTGCAGTAGATGTTCCTGTGATGGTAATGAACTATTAGAGAATCCACCACATCCTTAGATAAATTGTTCCATCACCTGAAGTCTTTAATCAAGCTTGGGTGTCTTCCTACAAAGAGATGATCTACCTCAACCAGAAATTGATATTGTTTGATGCAGGAATCACTTGCTGAAATTCTACAGCCCATGTTATACAGGAGGTCTGATCATAATGGTTCCTTCTGGCCATAAAGTTTATGCTTAGTAGACAATCTAGTTTAGTGCTTCACACTTGTAGTCAGTGCTGACTTCTTAATGTTTGCTTTTCTACATTGTGGTAGTCTGTAATGGGTCTAGTCAACATATTCCCTCTTATTTTATATTTTATTTTTTACTTCTCTGGATTCATACAATAATAAAAAGGGCACCTATTCAAGGTTTTGGCATTCCTGTAACAAATTACACAAACAGAAATTTAAATGGCAGCTTACTCCTGAAAGCTAGCAGAACTCAACCCCCTATAAAATCCAAAGTGTAATGAACAAAGTACTTGAAATGCAACTTGAAGAAACAATGCAGCAGCTTACAATCAATGATAAAGTGGAAACACAAATCCATCTGGTTTGCTAATGGTCTCTGAGAGGGATGATCATGTTTTTTTTTCTTCTTCTGTGGACTGAGCCTTTTTTCTCCCATAGAATTTCTTCCATGTATTCCTATCTCAGATTGTACCACATTTCTTTGTTGAATTGAATGCTCAAGGCTCAGTCCTGAAGAGTGGTGTTGTTACTTTGGGCTAGAGTCACAAAGGGGATGAACAGCTAGGTACCCTGCTCTGGGACACTGAATTCCACAGCAGTATGAGTTAGGAATCCTGGTTCCCTGTACAATGCACTGGGAGAATTAGGCATCTAAGAAAGGGATTCTCAGAATCCAGCAGGTTTAGCAGGGAGGCACCTAAGATAGCCAGCAGTAAAATGCAGAGGAAAGAGGCAGCATTTAGGGTCACATCAGCAAAGGAATTTAGGTGCTTGATTGACACACCAAAGGGAGGTGCCTCCCTCTGCTCAAGATTATCAGCTATGAGCCCTTTCCTGGTGTTAGGCACCTAAATTAGGTCAACTCTTTCTAACAAAACAAACATAACAAAAAACAGCCCTACTACATTATAGCCAACAGACCTATAACTAGGGCACTCACCTGGGGTATAAGAGACCTGTTTTCAAACCTGATTTGGAGCAGGCAGCTTGAATGCAGGTCTCCCACACCTCTCAGGAGACTGCCCTGATTACTGAGATATAGGATAATCTACCACACGGGGGAAGCCCTCAATCTCTCCTTTTGAAGCTGTTCTACTGTGGATAAATGCTTAAATAGTTATTAGGCCAGCAAAAGCATGAGAGTGATTCTGTCATTTGTTGGGTAGGATACTCCCCTAGGAGGCCCAGCATCAAATCCCCCTGCTCCAGTGATTATTCAGTTTATTTAAGGCATCAGGGCATTTAGAGTGAAGCATCGTGTGCATGCCCAGAGGCAGAAACATAGGCACTCAGTGGATTTTCACAATGAAAATTTAGGGTATTACAAGTTTAAGTGGCAATGGAGCAGGGATTTTGTGGATTGCAGTCATGCTTAAAACTGGGACTAAGGCATCTAAACATCTTTGAGGATCTGGGCCTAACTGATTTACCCAAGGTTGAACAGCAAGTTAATGGCAGATCTTTGACTATAAGCCAGGATTCCTCTGTCTCTTATTCTCCCCACCAGAATCATAGAATCAGAGAATATCAGGATTGGAAGGGACCTCATCTAGTCCAAACCCCTGCTCAAAGCAGGACCTATTGCCCAACTAAATCATCCCAGCCAGGGCTTTGTCAAGCCTGACCTTAAAAACCTCTAAGGAAGGAGATTCCACCACCTCCCTAGGTAACCCAGTCCAGTGCTTCACCACCCTCCCAGTGAAAAAGTTTTTCCTAATATCCAACCTAAACCTCCCCCACTGCAACTTGAGACCATTACTCCTTGTTCTGTCATCTGCTACCACTGAGAACAGTCTAAATCCATCCTCTTTAGAACCCCCTTTCAGGTAGTTGAAAGCAGCTATCAAATCCCCCCTCATTCTTCTCTTCTGCAAACTAAACAATCCCAGTTTCCTCAGCCTCTCCTCATAAGTCATGTGTTCCAGCCCCCTAATAATTTTTGTTGCCTTCTGCTTGATTCTTTCCAATTTTTCCACATCCTTCTTGTAGTGTGGGGCCTAAAACTGGACACAGTACTCCAGATGAGGCCTCACCAACGTCGAATAGAGGAGAATGATCATGTCCCTCGATCTGCTGGCAATGCCCCTACTTATACAGCCCAAAATGCCGTTAACCTTCTTGGCAAGAAGGGCACACTGTTGACTCATATCCAGCTTCTCATCCACCGTAACCCCTAGGTCCTTTTCTGCAGAACTGCTTCCTAGCCATTCGGTCCCTAGTCTGTAGCAGTGCATGGAATTCTTCCGTCTTAAGTGCACTTGTCCTCGTTGAACCTCATCAGGCAACCCTGTGTCTCCCAGAAACTCAGCATTGTATAGCCCTCACTGTAATAGCTGTACTACAGCTTTAGGATAAACATTTTTTCAGTTAAACAATGATTAGTAAGGGCCTGATCCTGCATGTGTTGAAGTCAATGACAAAACTTTCATTATCAGTAATGCTGCAGCATCTGACCTTAAACCCCAGGATTTGGGATTAACAAATGCCTGAAGTATTAATACTTCAATCAAATCACCTTTTTCTATTTTTACGTAGACATTAGTAAATCAGAGATTATGCTCAAAGTAAAGAGTGCCAGATTAAAAATAAGATACAGGAAGTATATATCAAAGATGTGATTTATAATTCAGAGGCACATCAATAAATCACTTGAACATCTTTTAAATAAACAGAATAACACACAAAGTGGCATGACTTCTAAATCACCCTCATATTTCATAAACCCAGTAGGTGGGATATAAATCTGGTATTTGACAGGATTTGTCAACAAATCAAACTATAAATAGTATATTTTGACAAGCGTCTTCCTCAGTTATGACCATGGTAAAAGGAAAGTGAGCAAAGGGAAAGGACAGCAGTATTTTTTGTATTTGCTCCATAGCTCAGAATTCTTCTTTCAACCTTTCTGCTACACAGAGGAACTAGTAGTTTCTGCCAACCAAATAAACTTTACAGGTAGTGCTAATACATAATGAATTAACATAACCACAGCTAATTGAATAATATGAACTAATGCTAGGGTGAACTAAGCAATAAGGGTCGGATCCTGCATTCCTTGGGAGTGTAGGGTACCCAAGGAATGCAATGCTGGTCCCCAAGACATAATTGGGTGTGTTGTGCTTACATATTGTCAGGCTTGGTACAGGTTTATTAGTAGGGCCCTATGAAATTCATGGCCTTGAAAAAGGGACCGTGAAATCTGATCTCTCCCCGTGAAATCTGATCTTTTGTGTACTTTTACCCTATACTATATAGATTTTACGGGGGGAGATCAGTGTTTCTCAAACTGGGGTTCCTGACCCAAAAGAGAGCTGCAGGGGAATCACAAAGTTATTGTAGGGGGTCATGGTATTGTCACTCTTACTTCTGTGCTGTCTTCAGAGCTGGGTGGCCAGAGAGCGGTGGTTGCTAGGCAGGTGCCCAGTTCTGAAGGCATCACCCCACTAGCCACAGCACAGAAGTAAGAGTGGCAATACCATACTATGCCACCGTTAGTTCTGTGCTGCTGCCTTAAGAGCTGAGCGGCTGGAGCATGGCGGCTGCTGTGCTGAGGGCCCAGCTCTAAAAGCAGCAGCACAGAAATAAGAGTGGCAATACCATACCATGCCATCCTTCTGTGCTGCTGCTGGCGGTGGCACTGCCTTCAGAGCCGGGCTCTCAGCCAGCAGCCACCACTCTCCAGCCACCCAGCTTTGAAGGCAGCACCACTGTCAGCAGCAGCGTAGAAGCAAGGGTGGCAATACTATGACCTCCCTACAATAACCTTGCGACCACCCCGCACAGCCTCATTTTGGGCTAGGACCCCTACAGTTACAACACTGTAAAATTTGAGATTTAAATATCTGAAATAATGAAATTTATGATTTTTAAAATCCTATGACTATGAAATAGACCAAAATAGACTGAATTTGGTAGGGCCCTATTTATTAGGCATGAGGCTTTCTGAAATCACCCAAGAAATGGTGATATTTCAGCACAACACACTCTGGAGTTATAAAATGAGCCAACGGTATGTCAATATTATCAGGAAATCATAAAAAGAAAAAAATATGTTCAATATTTTTATTTTTACAATGATTAATGTTTTTCAAAAGATGTAGCTGAAAAATCAGGCCTCTTATCAAATGTAAATTCCTACCAGGAACCATTTGGAGCCACCACACTGGAAAACTGAAGCTCTTTTTAAAAAAAAAACCACCCTGTTACCTCGTAGAAGTGGTGGCTATTGGTCAGTTATGATTTGGGATTTCCTAATGCTGTATGGAACTCTGTCCTTGAGTTTAAGGTCTTGGAAAGGAACTTGGACATTACTTTAAATATCCTCAGGGTCCAGTCCCACTGACCCTTAATCATGAGTATTTCTTACTCACAGAGTAGTTCTATTGATCTTAGTGGGACTATTTCTGAAACTATTCCTGAAATCCAACATTCATTGGAGTAAATGGAAAGACTCAAATTGAGTTAAATAGATTTTTACCCTTAGTACAATGTTTTTAGAAGTAGAATCTAATTTTGATGCTTCAATTTTTGAGTGCCCAACTAGTCTGCCTGTGCCTCTGTTTCTTCATCTGTAAAACAGGAATTATAACACTTACCTTTGTAAGGAAAGCACTTTGAGATTCTCAGATAAACAATTATATCAAGTATTATTATACATTTATTATAATGTATTTCCTGTCAATCTTTTCTCTATCCTTTTCCATCCGGACACTGGATTAAGTCTCTTATTACCTTATTCCCAAATTATTACACAGTAATATTCTTTTTATATTTTTAAGAATCTCATGAAGCAACATTATACAGAGGCATTGTAGCATCAATTTAATATGTGTGCCTTTTTATCACCTAAACTGATTATAATACTTGGCACTTATGTAATGTTTTTAATCCTCAAAGCACTTTATGAGTGCTAATTAATTCTCACAATACCACTGTGAGGTCGGTGAGCAAATATTACTATTCTTGTTTTTTTCAAAAGGGAAAACTAACGCACAAGTGGCTTTTCCAGGGCCACAGAACAGGAGTGTGATGTGCAGGACAGACTAGATGACCATGATAGTGCCTTCTGGCCTGAAAGTCTGAGACTCACAGTCAGTAGCAGGACTGTAAATTAAGAGTTCCTGTTTCTTAATCCTGTGCTGAAATGACTAGACCTCCATTGCTTTATTCTATATAAATTATGCAAATCAAAAGATTTTTTAAAAAGGACCAAGAAAAATCTGGGTACATACAAAGGGAACAAGCAGCAAAGAATCCTGTGGCACCTTATAGACTAACAGACATTTTGAAGCATGAGCTTTCGTGGGTGAATACCCACTTCGTCAGATGCAAGTAGTGGAAATTTCCAGGGGCAGGTATATATATGCAAGCAAGAAGCAAGCAAGGGAACAAGGTGGCTTGCTATGAGGGAATGAAAGGGATCACCTGACAAAAAACCATCATAGTGAGAATGTTGTTTCCAAGGGTATGTCTACATGGGAACTGCAAGATGTAACTTCCATCTTGAGGAGACATACCTGTGCTAACTCTGATTGAGTTAACTTGCTAAAAATAGAAATGCTGAAGCGAGCTGCGTGAGTATGTCCCTTAAAGCTGGAAGTTACACTTTCCAGCTCTAATGTAGACTTACCTTAAAGTTGTTCTGGCCCTTGCACAGTTGTTTAGTGGAGAGGATGCAAGGTTCCTTCACCACCCAGAAAGGTCATGAACAATTGCATTCCCTGTTGTGCTTTGGGGGTTGTTGCCACCTAACATCTACAAAGCTGCAAGTCATCTCAAAGGAAGTAGGCTGGAAATGGGTCTGTTGGCTCCTAAGGTGCAACAGAGGCATAGCTATGGGTGGGCCTGGGTGGTTCGTGGCCCACTTAGCCTCCAGGCCCACTTCCCAGCCCCAGTTCTGCTCTGGCCCCAGTGTTAGCCCTGCCCAGACCTGGAGGATGCTGCACACCAGGTGCACACATCCCTGGCCCGATCAGAGGGGGAGGGACAGCAGCAGCAGAGCCGCAGAACGCCTGCTGAGTGTGCTGCCCATGTGTGCATGCCGCAACAGGAGGAGGGCAGGCAGCTGGCTGGCCTGCCTGGGGGCGATCATCAAAATATGTAGGCCTGCTGCCTTGGGGAGCTGGGCCCAGCGTGGGGCAGTGTGACAGGGATGGGTGCTGGGAGCCATGGGTGCTGGAAAGCAGCGTCTCCTCCCAGAGCTGGGTGTGTGCACAGGGCCCCTGGGGGCCCCTGGCCAGAGCATCCGTTGCCCCCTGCAAGGCTGACTGGACTGGAGGAAGTGGACCCCCAAATCCTTTCTGCTGCTCCACCCCCCATCATTGCCTGCTCACCTGAAATCAGGGCCCACCCAAATGTCCAATGCTAGCTACACCACTGACCTCCAGGAGCCACTCCTGCAGTGATGTAGCTCCCCACCACTCACATCCCAGAACTCTGTATAAATTGCAGATTGATGAGTAGTAGAGTACAATAACACTCGTAATGTAAAGATAACATATGTTCTCTGGCTTATTATTCCACATTTATTATACATAGTCTAAATCTGTTTTTTTATATATTCAGGACATTTCTTATGGACCTATTGACCTACATAGTGTGAATAAAGCTTGGTTACAGGTCAAGAGTTTGCTTTTCTAACATTATGGTGCCACTCCAGTGAATGTTATTGTTTAGTATCATTTAGCACTCTGGATTGTCAATGTCCTGGAAGTGATAACCTGCTTCCTTTTTCTTGCAACATGTCATTCATTAGCATTCCAACCATATTACATACTCCTCTTGACTGAGAGAGAAAGTTAGGGCAGTAGTTTCCTATTACATTAAACGAGGTAATTTATTTCAAGTTCAGTGGTAACAGTTAACGGTGATGAAAATTCATTTGGATAAAGGACATTAAAAAAGTCTTTGAGCTGATTAAATTTAGTAATAAAATTATCTTTTAAAATATATCACTTTGCAGTTAATACAAATGAAATCAACAGAATGATTAATTACTTTAGTTTCTCAGTGGAAAAATCAGTCTATCACTGCTTATATCCAGGGATTCCTAGCAAGCCTCAGGCCAACTCCTGCTTGCTTAACTCACATGAGTAATCTCATTGATTTCTAAGCAGCCACTCATATGAGTAAGGTGAGCAGGATTTATGAAGTACTGTACTGAAAATACAATGAAAAATTCATCCAATGTGCATTTGGTTTACTGTTTTTACTTGAAAAAATATTTTCATAGAAATGATAGAAGTTAAACATGAAAAAGATCCATTATTGACCTGCCAACACAGGATTGTTCCACAAAGCAATTTTTCTAGACCTTTTTCCAGTCTAATTTTAAAAGTCCCAAGAGATAGTGGACAGCTAATTGGACATGAGTTTCCAATGTGCTGTGGCTGCAAAAAAAGGTCAATGTGATTTTGGGCTGTATAAACAAAGACATCCTGTCATCACATAATGCAGCAGGAAGCTAATAATCTTTTTCTATATAGATCTATGGTGCATACAATGCACTTGGAATATTTTGTTCAGTTATGGAGCATCATATTATCACAAAGCTATTGACAGGTCATGAAAGCTCAGGGCATCTTCACTTGTCACTAGAGTGCCATTCCACCCTTTCTGTCTTCCTTGGAGAAAAGAGCCAGAATTTGACCATAGGAGTATTATAGTATAATATACAATTAAATTATGGTAATAAGTATAGTAGGAAGAAAGTCCTTGTCTCAGAGGCCTGGTATGGGGCAGAACCTGTTCACAGAATCTGGCAAGAACAGGGCTGATATTGCAGAAATACACATTCCTAAGAAGTGCTAAGCACAGAGTACTCACGGAAACACATCCCAATGTCAAGTGGTACCAGAGCATCCCGATATCAAGGATGATACAAAAAACATTCCCCAAGAATAACAGAAACACACTGACCCCTCGTAAAAAATAAGGTCAGTATGACAATACGTAATAGAGATGTTTTGATCGAACCAACATGTACAAGGTGATGGGGGCTAACTAGCTACATCAGGGGGCAATAATTGACTATGTCAGAGGGGCAGTACTTACTTGTTTGTATCAGGGTATAAAGATGTATCTCAGAGGGAATATCTTTGACTGGCCTTGGGAACAATGGAAAGTCCTGCCATTCACTGAGCTGGTCCAGTGTTACAGGTATACATGTATTAGTTGTCCAGTGAGTCTGTGGGATACTACCATACTTCATTGACAATAAAACGGGCTGCTCACCTTTGTCCCTTAATGGATCTTGTGGTCATTAGGTGGTTCACTTGAGGTCTGCTGTGCCAGCTGTCTGCACAGGGCTGGGGCAGCACAGAGTGGGAACACACACATGAAGCCAAACATCTATCAACATCTAACCACACTCACTACTGGTACAAAAATAACCTAATTTTGAGGGAGAATTTTTATGAATATACAAAACCAAAATATGTAAATGATTACCTGTATAGCTGTAATTGTCCATAATTTCTGGGGAGCCTAAACCAGCTAAACAAAAGCAGAGGAAAATGTCATATTTGGGCAGTCTTGTGGTGCTTTTACACATGCTTGCCGTTTTTACATTGTTTTCTTTACATTTGTCTCTCGATGTGGATTCCCCCACCATGTCCACCCCATTCATCTATTTGGTTGAGAGGAAGATAGGTATCAGAGAGCAGGGTATCTTCCCTCAGTCACCTGAATGTAACTAAATGCATATTGTATTCTGAGGAAATTGGTTTTAATCTCCCAAAGGCTTCTCAGGAGTGAGCGAGGACCTAAAATTCACATCTAAGGTGTCCTTCTAATTTTTCCATTTTCATTGTTATGAGCAATTGTTCTTCAACCTCCCCCCCCACAATTTAAATTCCATTTCCAATCCTTTAGATCCAGACAGCTAAGGTTTTCTTCTAGGCTGTGATGCCCCATTAAGGATGGCTACTGGAGGCCTAATTATTGTACACAGTCCTAAATTTTGGCTTTATACCTGCTCCATCTGGAGTTATCGTCATATATTTGTTGCACTCAACTCAAATTTGAAAGTTCAGTTTAACTTCTGAGAGGACTCAGATTTAAATTTTTAGAGGATAATATAGAACTGAAGTCTAAACTCTCAGAGCCCAATTTTTCATTGACCTGCATCTCATGTAGTCATTTACACCAGTGCAAAGTGGGTGAAAAACTGGATCATTTTGATTTGCCAAAAGAATATGACAAATGTTTAAATTTCTATCTTAACAGCTAACAAAGAGTTCCATGGTAATGTTAGGAATAGTATTATATCATCTGCACATAGTGCAAGAGCCTGTGGCATATTCTTCATAGCCTTTATTTTTAAGTTGTCACTAATCTTTTGAGAAAACATTGCCAGAACAAATTACTATGGAAATAAAGGGCAACTTTGCCTTGAGATTTTCAAAGCAGTCCAGAGGGATCTAGGCACATATTGTATGGAATCTACAAATTTTTAATTTACCTTTTTTTGGCTGTGAATTACATGCTTATTTGTAGTCAATGGTTGAGATTTCCGAGAATGTAATTCACAGCCAACCCCCTGCCCACCCCCATAAAGTTAATGTACAGATTCATAGATTCTAAGGCCAGAAGGAAGCATTGTGATCATCTAGTATGATCTCCTGTATAACACAGGCCAATGAACTTCCCCAGAATAATTTCATTTTTAGGCAGAGCATATCTTTTAGAAAAACACCCAGTCTTGTTTAAAAAGTTGCCAGTGATGGCAAATACACCACAATCTTTGAGATGTAAGCAGAGTCAGGATGAGCTGTACCCTGACATCTGGTGGTAAAGTATGGGGAGTGTGGAAAGGAATTTCAGGTATTTGCATTGGCATTTCAGGTATTTGCATTGGCACATCCACCCCACCTAGCATAGCCCACGGCAGCCTGGGATGGTTATTTTGACAGCTCTGGGATCCCCAATTTCTTTGTTATTGGGGCAGGAGGAATAAAGTGTTGTCACCCTGATTATGTGAATGAGGAACTATGAGACTGCTTTATGACAGAGAGTCTTACCATCAATTAAGTAGCACTTGCTAGACAAGGGACTTGGGTGCCAAAACCCAGTGAAGGGAGAGAGGTTGGGGACTGGTGTGTGTACCTAATGGTATGGGCCCCTTTTGAAGGCCTGGAACACCAATTGCACTTCCTCCTCTCTCCACTGTTGAAGAGCAGAGCTAATTTTGAATTCTTTAGGAGTCCATCTAGAGGCTGCTGACCTGAATTCACGTTGAGCCAATGGTGCACCAGCGCTGGGGCTCCCCTACTACAAGCTGAAATCACTAAAAGAGCTCAGCGTACTGAGCTGAGATCACTGAGTGCTGTGTTAACTAGTGGGGGGAGCCTGAAGATCTATCGCTAAGTGGCTGACAGAGCGGAGCAATTTGCAGCATGTTGGAGCAGCCCATGGAACAGTGAGCGGAGTGGAGCGGCTCCTGGGTCGGCTGGAGGAGCGGCGCAGCTGGTGGAGTGGAGCCAGTCGTGGTGAAGGCTGCAGCAGAACTCCATGGAGAGGCGGAGCAGTTGGCCCTGGCCCACGTAAGGTGCCCCTTAACACCCTGTGTGCGCGCCCCCCCATTTCCACCCAGGCGGGGGGGGGGTAAACTTTTGAACTCTGGGGTGGCACTGACCAGAGACAGAGACTTTTGGGTTGTTGGACTTTGGGGTGATTGGACTTAAGACCCTAAGGGGGAAAGGACATTGCCAAACGTACTTGGAGGTGGATTGTTTTTTTTTGCTTATGGTTTGTGTTATAATCTGGTTTGTGCTGTTTCTCCAATGGTGATGCCGCATTGTTTCCCTCCTTTATTAAAAGGATTTTGCTACACTCGGACTCCGTGCTTGCGAGTGGGGAAGTATTGCCTCCTAGAGGCACCCGGGAGGGTGGTATGTAATTGTCCCAGGTTACTGGGTGGGGGCTCGAGCCGGTTTTGCATTGTGTTATTGAAACGGAACCCCTGGATACTGAACCCAGCCCTTGTTGCTGCCAACTCAGAGGGGCAGAAGGGTTACAGATACATTGTTCCAATGATTAATTACCCTCACAGTATGAATTTGTCTAACTTCACCTTCCAGCCATTGGATCATGGTATACCTTTATCTGCTAGATTGAAGAGCCCATTGTCAAACATTTATTTCCCAGGTAGGCACTTATAGACTGTGATCAAGTCACCTCTTAGCCTTCTCTTTGTTAAGCTAAATAGATTGAGCTCCTTCAGTCTATAACTATAAGGCATGTTTTCTAATCCTTTAATCATTCGTGTGGCTCTTACTGAACTGTCTCCAATTTGTCAGTTCCTCTTCTGGAATTGTTGACACAGCTTTCTAGCAGAGGTCACGCTAGTTCCATATACAGATGTAAAATAACCTCTTTACTCCTACTCAAGATTCCCCTGTTTGTGCAGCCAGTGATCATATTAGCCCTTTTGGCCATGTAGGCATTGCCAGAGCCCTGGCATAACTACAATGTGAACCAAAGGTTGTGAACAAGAGTAGGCCTGGCCTTGGCAAAATAACAAGGTATTAGCTAACACCAAATAAGCACTTTCCAAACGGGAGAGGATGGTACTAAAACCACACAGATCTCTTGAATAACTATGTAAACACAAGTATCAGGGGGTAGCCATGTTAGTCTGTATCCACAAAAACAACAAGGAGTCTGGTGGCACCTTAAAGACTAACAGATTTATTTGGGCATAAGCTTTTGTGGGTAAAAAACCCACTTCTTCAGATGCATGGAGTGAAAATTACAGACGCAGGCATAATACTGACACACGAAGAGAAGGGAGCTACCTCACAAGTGGAGAACCAGTGTTGACACGGACCATTCAGTCAGGGTGGATGTAGTCCATTCCCAATAATTGATGAGGAGGTATCAATTCTGGGAGATGCAAAGTTGCTTTTGTAGTGAGCCACCCTCTCCCAGTCCCTAGTCAAGCCCAAATTAATGGTGGTACATTTGCAACTGAATTTTAGTTCAGTTGCCCCCACCCGGGTTGCCCTGCCAAATTTGCTCCAATCCAGGACAGTCTCTATGTAAAAGAATAAATGGACACAAATCGGACATCAGCAATGGTAACATACAAAAGCCAGCAGGAGAGCACGTCAAGCTCCCTGGACATTCTATAACAGATTTAAAAGTAGCCATACTTGGAAAAAAAACCTTCAGAAACAGACTTCAAAGAGAAACTGCAGAACTAAAATTCAGTTGCAAATGTAACACCATTAATTTGGGCTTGACTAGGGACTGGGAGTGGCTGGCTCACTACAAAAGCAACTTTGCCTCTCCCGGAATTGACACCTCCTCATCAATTATTGGGAGTGGACTACATCCACCCTGATTGAATGGTCCCTGTCAACACTGGTTCTCCATTTGTGAGGTAACTCCCTTCCCTTCATGTGTCGGTATAATAATGCCTGCGTCTGTAATTTTCACTCCATGCATCTGAAGAAGTGTTTTTTTTTAACCCATGAAAGCTTATGCCCAAATAAATCTGTTAGTCTTTAAGGTGCCACCAGACTCCTTGTTGTTTTTATATAAACACATTCCTAGGAGATGCTACAAAAACACACCGACCTCTCGTAAGATAAGGATAGAATGACAGGACAATGGATATGGATAGTTTGTTCGAATTAGCAGGTACAAGGATAAAGGTGGTAACTAACAACATCTGGAGTGCAATACGTAACTTGTTTATATCAATGTATAAAGGGAGAAGTCACAGGAAGGCAACTTTGTACTTACCGAGGGGACAGCATCCTGGTGTGCTGACTGAGCAGGTATCTTGTCACATGTATTAGTGAACCTGAAGTGCTTTGTTGACAATAAAGATGGCTGAGTGCCTTCACCACTGAACTGACCCTGTGGTCTTTCTTATGAATAACATCAAGGTTTGCTGAGTTAACATGGTGCACCGTCAGCTAGTGCAGCTGACATCAGAGCTCCAAGAACAGCAACACTGGCAACAATAACAACTCTGCAGCATCAGCAACAACATTCCACAGCACTAACAACAGGCCACAGTATTGCACTCGGAGCACATGTTCAGCTGATTATCCAGCACTACCCCCAAATCTTTTTCAGAGTCACTGCTTCCCAGGAGAAAGTCCTACATCGTGTAAGTAGGGCCTACATTCTTTGTTCCTAGATTTATTGACATTTATCTGTATTTAAGGACATTTTGTTTGCTTGTGTGGTGCAGTGTTACAGGCATACATAGTCGTCCGGTAGAGTGTGGGATACTAGTACCATACTTCATTGACAATAAACCTGGCTGGGTGCCTTCATCCCTTAACAGATCTTGTGGTCATTGGGTGGTTCACTCAAGGCCTGCCATGCCAGCTGTCTGCGCAGGGCTGGGGTGGCACATAGAGGGAATACACACATGCAGCCAAACATCTATTAACATCTAATCACACTGGTGACCCACAATCACTGATCTGGTAAGTAAGCAAGCTGTCCTCTGTAGGAATCAGGATCTAACATGACAAAAAATCACAAGCTAGGGAACTCCCTTATCCACTCCCTGCAGATCCCCACAGATTTTAATGAAATTTGCACCCACTGGATTGCCAGCAAGGGGGCCCATATGCATTTAAAACATACAATGGGGAAGAAACATGGAATAAAATTTGTAAGGCTAGGGCAGAGACTGTTGCCTTGAAATGTAGAATATTGCAAACTATAACCATGGCTGTTAAATGGTTAAGACGACATGCCACAAATTTGGTGCGGCAAGTAACAGAACCAAAGAAAATTAAAAGAAGCAGGAGAAGCCCCAGAGCTCTGGAATGCTCCCGCTCTTCTTGCAGGGCAGCAAGCAATCCAGAGACAACAAACACGGGAACAGAATAAAACATTGGAAAAAGCTGTAAAAAACCAACAAAAAAGAGATGTGCTGTCCCCTGTTATAAATATTTGTGGTCAACAGCAGGCTTCAGGTAGCTACCCTGTGCCTGAAGAATAGGGACAGAAATGGAGAAAGGTGGCCCTAGCAAAACTGAAAGATGAAATTGCAACCACTGCACTGCAATCACCACCATATGATAAAAGTCAGGTTCTGGTAAAACTTAAGCCGAGACCTAGACTGGTGCCTGTCAGAATGGGAGAAATAAATGCACAGGAGGGAGAAGTAGTGAACAGTACTTTCACTAAATTGGTAAATCAGATGAAGGGAAAAACGGAACAGTTCAGAAAGCACATTAGGAAACAGGAGCTGCAACTCAATCGCAGGAGAGTGTATAAAAAAACCCTTCAAAGTGAAAAACCAAAATTGAGTGGGTTAACACCTAGAATTGATGCATTAACAGATGAAGTTGCCCAAACTCAGTTAATTGAAGCATGTAAGGGCACTCCCAGAATTCATTTGGCATGCAGACAAAAGCAACAGATGCTGGGGGAACAAATTCAGGTTTTGCAAGAACAGGTAATGACCCCCGCTCTCTTTTCACAATAAAAACCAGATGCGGTGCGGGTTCCCAACTGCGCAGGTTCCCAACTGGTTTAAACCCTGGAGCCACATTCCTTGCTCATGGCTAAAAATATAACCTTCTTTCTCAAATATTTTTACATACTGGTTAAGTTTTCCTTTATATCCTTTCTCAGATACCTTAAGATACCTTACCTCAGGTACCTTAAGATGACTTTATAGAGTTAATCTCCCTTGGCTCAGGTCTACCTTCCTAGGTTGCTCTGCACCCCTCCCCACTTTCCCCACCTCTCTTCATTTCATCTCTCTCTCTCTCTCTCTCCCTCTGTTTTAAAAGTTAAAAGTTATAGTATTTACAGAAACTCCCAAAAGATAAAGAAATTGAAAATAGAACAAAGCAACAATCAAACAAAGAAAAAACAAGGTAAAAATTTTACTTTAAATAAATACAATAAATTAATTATTTTAACTCTTCAGGAATGCAGCAGCTGGAATTACTCCTAACTTTCTTGAAGATATGGTTGCCAAGCAACAGAAATGCAGACTTTGCTTCTAATACTAACCACAAACTAATATTTGAATTATGGGCTTTCCTTATTACCACATAGCAGAGTTTTAAAATACAGTTAATATGAAGTAATGGAAAATGCCTTAAGTTACTAAATTAATATAACAAATTTGGAAAATACTACAAATTTTTATGAATTTTAATAAATGTTTTCAATAATAAGGTAATAACTTGTTTATTTAAAAGTTTAACCCTTTATTTTTTATTTTTATTTACCTTATTCTGTATAGTTATAAATATAATTCTGGCGCCACTTGTTTTTAATTGTAAGTTTGTCCTGTATATCATGTATGTTGTCCTATATTGTATGTTGTGTGTATTACGTGACTACTTTTTTATTATTTTTATTTTGTTGCAACAAAAGTCAATTTTATACTTTAAAAAAATATATATATAAGTGGTGCTACACTATTTTAATATTATGGTTGGCGTATAACAATCATAATATTTTAATACCATATTTTTAATGTTCAAAAAGGTTTAAGTTATAAATATATGTACATATATTTCTGCCTCAACAAATAATACAATTGAAAACAAAAAGAATTCTCTTTTATTAATCACAGTTTTGTTTTTTATTTTGATTTTTTGTTTTATTTTTTATTAAAAAAAAAAAAAGGAGGGAAGACCTCAACATTAAGATAAGGGTAATATTAAAAAAATGTCAATTTCTTGTTTTGGTTTTTATGAACTTGTTTGCACTTTTAAATACAGTTATAAAAATGTCATATCAAAAATGTTTAAAAATAATAATTTATGCATAAAGCTAACCAAACAATGTCAACAGGTTTCCACCTTTTCAGCAGGTTTCCACCTTTGGCTCCCAAATACAAAAAAAGTATCACAAAAATGTAATATCCTCAAAGTGTTTAGATGAATTTACATTTAAAATTTATTTTGGTTTAATTGTTATATACGTCCCCTTAACATAACATAAAAGAAAAGTAGTTGTTAAAGTGGTTGTGCTTCTAAATAGTTAAAAGTGAAATTGATATCACAAGCAAATTAACTCTAAAAGTCTTGGTAAAAATTATGTTACCATCTCTTTGGCTAAAACAGAGTGCTCAGCGGGGGAAAGCAATACATCTTCTCATAGAAGATTGTGGGCTTCTATTCTAGCTGTTAAGTATTACATTAAGTATAAAATATTAGTAATGCAGCTCAAGTAAAAAATAATGTCTATACAACAATTGCAAAAGTATAGCTTGTGTTATAAAAGACTTGGTCCACATTAAATTGTAAACAAACTAAGTTAATCTGTGTATTAAATTTGGGTTACTGAAAACAAGAAGAAATGTATAACAAACAAAAAACCCCATTATTATGTTAACTAACTAGTTGTTTAAGGTTGCATCCTACAGACCAAAGACATCAGAAGATATCACACGAGAAAAACATCAGAAGATATTAGTATATAGTGAAGGAACCCCCAAACATCAAGAAAAGTGAAGTGTTTTAAAAATAAGAGACTGATCAACTACACCTCAGTCTACCATATTTGGACAATTAAGTTGGCAATCACCTACAAGCTACTAGCTGGACCAGGTTAAACTGTCATTTAATTTGAATTTGGCTACTGGGTAAAAGCAACTGTATTATTGCTGTATTATTGTATTATTTCTGTAAACCATTTACAATGTTCATAACATTGCTAAACTGTTTAACCTAGACCCAGGTAAAAATCAACAAGCCAATGACAGCAAACAACCCGAGCTCAACGGGTAGTGATCAATGGTTCCATGTCTAGTTGGCAGCCGGTATCAAGTGGAGTGCCCCAAGGGTCGGTGCTGGGGCCGGTTTTATTCAATATCTTCATTAACGATCTGGAGGATGGTGTGGACTGCACCCTTAGCAAGTTTGCAGATGACACTAAACTGGGAGGAGTGGTTGATACGCAGGAGAGTAGGGATAGGATACAGAGGGACCTAGACAAATTAGAGGATTGGGCCAAAAGAAATATGATGAGGTTCAACAAGGACAAGTGCAGAGTCCTGCACTTAGGACGGAAGAATCCCATGCACTGCTACAGACTAGGGACCGAATGGCTGGGCAGCAGTTCTGCAGAAAAGGACCTAGGGGTTATGGTGGACAAAAAGCTGAATATGAGTCAACAGTATGCCCTTGTTGCCAAGAAGGCTAATGGCATTTTGGGTTGTATAAGTAGGGGCATTTCCAGCAGATCGAGGGATGTGATCATTCCCATCTATTCCACATTGGTGAGGCCTCATCTGGAGTACTGTGTCCAGTTTTGGGCCCCACACTACAAGAAGGATGTGGATAAATTGGAGAGAGTCCAGCGGAGGGCAACAAAAATGATTAGGGGGCTGGAGCACATGACTTATGAGGAGAGGCTGAGGGAACTGGGATTGTTTAGCCTGCAGAAGAGAAGAATGAGGGGGGATTTGATAGCTGCTTTCAACTACCTGAAAGGGGGTTCCAAAGAGGATGGATCTAGACTGTTCTCAGTGGTAGAAGGTGATAGAACAAGGAGTAATGGTCTCAAGTTGCAGAGGGGGAGGTTTAGGTTGGACATTAGGAAAAACTTTTTCACTAGTAGGGTGGTGAAGAACTGGAATGGGTTACCTAGGGAGGTGGTGGAATCTCCTTCCTTAGAGGTTTTTAAGGTCAGGCTTGACAAAGCCCTGCCTGGGATGATTTAGTTGGGTTTGGTCCTGCTTTGAGCAGGGGGTTGGACTAGATGACCTCCTGAGGTCCCTTCCAACCCTGAGATTCTATGATTCTATGATTAAAGGCAAGAAAAAACAAAATGGTAAAAAAAATTAAGTTACATAGTAACTACAAGTTGGGTAAACAAATTCCCTGGTAGTACCAGTCACATTAGGGGGGGTCAGTGACACTGCATCCTAAATGAGGAACAAAACAATCCTGTTCAGTGTCTGGGTACTAAATGCTGACATAGCAATATTTGATAAATTGGTTACTGTCCGTTCAATTGGTTATCTGGAAGACAGCATCTATAAGAAACAACTGGATCTACACCAGCTACTGATGTATCACAGAGCAATGGAACAGAGTGGCTAACAGTTCCTATTTTCTGGCCAGCAAAGCTTACTTGAGGGTGACAACCAGCAGTAAGGGTAACCTATAATATGGATGGATACAGTGGTGAGCTGCAGCTGGTTCGTACCGGTTCGCGGGAACCTGTTGTTAAATTTAGAAGCCCTTTTAGAACCGGTTGTCCCGCGTGGGACAACCAGTTCTAAAAGGGCATTTAAATTTAACAAGCGCTCCCTGCTGCGGCCCCAGCTTACCTCAGCTCTGCCTCCACCTCCTCCCATGAATGCTCCGCCCTGCTTCTCCTCCCCCCCTGCTTCCCGCGAATCAGCTGTTCGCGCGGGAAGCCTGGAAGGACTGAGAAGCAAGCAGGCTTCCCACTCAGGAACAGGAAGACGATGCTGATGTAGGGGTAGAGGGAACGAGGAGGGCTGTGCACCCCGGCCGCCCGGGGCCCTCCCCGGCCCCGCGTCCCTCCCCGGCTGCCCGGCTCCAGCCGCGGCCCTCCCCGGCCCCGCATCCCCGGCCGC
This sequence comes from Mauremys mutica, assembly GCF_020497125.1. NCBI lineage: Eukaryota > Metazoa > Chordata > Testudines > Geoemydidae > Mauremys > Mauremys mutica. The sequence continues at coordinate 171,102,546 of NC_059073.1, forward strand.
CCGGCTCCGGCCGCATCCCCGACCCCGCGCCCCATCCCCGCGGCCCTCCCCGGTCCCGCGGCCCCGGCCGCCCGGTCCCCGGCCCCTGCTGTTTTGCCACGCGGCTGGGCTCTGGCAGCGCGGGTCCGGGCGCAGCAGCGGCCCCGGCTGCCTGGCTCCAGCTCCAGCTGCATGGCTCTGGCCGCGGCCCTCCTCGGCTCTGGCCAGCCAGGCGCCTGGCTCCGGCCGCCCGGCTCCCGCCACATCCTGCGGCTCCGGCCACATGACTCCTGCCCCGGCCCCGCATCCCCGGGCTCCTGGCTCCAGCCGTGGCCAGATTGTAGCGCCGCCAGCCACATCCAGGCAGCGCGGTAAGGGGGCAGAGAGGGGGTGTTGGAGAGAGGGCAGGGGAGTTCGGGGGTGGGGGGGTGGATAGGGGTTGGGGGGGTCAGAAGGCAGGGAACAGGGGGATTGAATAGGGGCAAGGGTCCTGGTGGGGCAGTCAGAAAGGATCAGGGGTTGGATGGGGCGGTGGGAGGCAGTCAGGGGCAAGGGTTCTAGGGACAGTCAGGGGACAGAGAGAAGGGGTGGTTGGATGGGGCAGGGGTCCTGGGGGGCCATCAGGAATGAGAGGAGGGGTTGGATGGGGTCGCGGGGGGCAGTCAGGGTACAGGGAAGGGGGGTGGATGGGGCAGGGGTCCCTGGGGTGGGGGGCATCAAGGAACACGGGGGGTTGGATGGGGCAGGAGTCCCGGGGGGGTGGGCCATGATTTTGGCAGCTCATCACTGGATGGATAGTACTGTGTACTAACTAAACACAAGATGATTTATGTACGGAGTCCTCATTTGTAATGTCACTACTCCACATTTCTGTTTTATTTCTCATATACATAGCTCTGTGGGACACACTATAACAATGCCTAACCCAGTATTTCAAAACACTCAGCCTACTACTAACGATAATACAGGTGGTAACTGTAATTGCCCTAATAGGAGTGTGTTGCTACCTGCGGCACCAAAGAAAAAGGGCCAGACTACAACACCATATTGGAAAAATATTGTTATGCTTGAATATAATGTGGTGTCATATGTACACATACATACTATACATAGGCTAACAGACGTTTTGCAGCATGAGCTTTCGTGGGTGAATACCCACTTCTTCGGATGCATCCGAAGAAGTGGGTATTCACCCACGAAAGCTCATGCTGCAAAACGTCTGTTAGTCTATAAGGTGCCACAGGATTCTTTGCTGCTTTTACAGATCCAGACTAACACGGCTACCCCTCTGATACTTGATACTATACATATATACCCATATACAGGTATGTATGTTATTATAATCCTGACCACAGCCCATCTCATTGACCACCAACTAAGTATAAAGGCCTCCTCATTTCACCTACAGGTTATCAAAGCATAACTCTACACCCCACGTCTCAGTCATGGATCTGGGCCTAACATTTCCAGGTCCACTATAAGGGACTAAAAACAATTGGAAAATAAAATCTGTCCATCAGTCGTATGAGGGAATGTGCAGACTAAGGACATGAATGTGCGGATGGAAAAGTAAGGTGGCCACATAACAGTGTTTAGCCCACTGCGTCATTATTTTTCCAGGACGATGGATAAACATCCTTCCCATAAAAAAAACAAAAAGTGGGAGAATGTAATAGGAAAACAGCCTGAGATATAAGTCTGTAGTGGGGTGATCAAAGGGGCCGAAGGGGTTAAAAGCCCTGGAGAGGGCTGCTGCAGGGAAAGGGAGTGAGAACATCTGTGAGAAGCCAAGTGAGTCGCTGACCACAGCTGTGTCCAGCTTAATCAGGGCCCAGCTGGCCCTTATAAGAGGGCTGGGGCCAGAAGCTAAACAGAGGCACTCCCTCTCTAGCCTTTTGAGAGGGAGGGGCCTGGCTGCCTGGGAAGCTGAGGAGGGTGCCTAGGGTGGAGCAGTGCTGGGGAAGGGCTGGGGAGCTCCAGCCCAGCAAAGCTCCAGGTTGCAGGATGAAGTAAGGGCCCACTAAAGGGTATTAGGGCTACAAGGGGGCAGCCCACATATGGGAAGAGGCAGCTGGTCTAACCCCCCCCCCTTGATGATGATGAGTGGTTTACAGACTGCAGTCTGCCCCAAGGAGTGGGGGCTAGACGATGACTGACAGTAGCCACTGAGGTAAGGTGGGGATAGAGGGTTGGGGTTTCCCCTGGGTGGGTAGACCCAGATTGTGGGTTACTACAGGGGCAGAACCTGACATAAAAGGGCACCGGGGTCGGGCTATAAAGATGTATCTCAGAGGAAGTATCTTTGTCTGGCCTAGGGAGGAAAGGAAAGTCCTGCCGTTCACTGAGCTGGTCCATTGTTACAGGCATACATGTATTAGTGGTCTGGTAGAGTCTGTGGGATACTTCATCGACAATAAACCTGGCTACATGCCTTCGTCCCTTAACGGATCTTGTGGTCATTGGGTGGTTCACTCGAGGTCTGCCATGCCAGCTGTCTGCGTAGGGCTGGGGCAGCACACAGAAGGAACACGCACATGCAGCCAAACATCTAACCACAATAAGCAACTTATAATTCAACGTAACTAATAACCTGAGGAATTTCAGTGAATGCTTTTGTGGCTGTTCCTTTTAAACAGTAGCCAGTTTTTTTCCTGTCAGGAGAGTGGAGAAGCTGTCCACTGACTTCAGCTAGTGCGGGACTAGCCAGTAAATAAAGGAAAAATTCGTGAACCCTTGGGGCATGCTCAGTAGGGCATCTCCAGGGCTGCGGGCCAATTCCACTACAACTATAAAGAAAAAAGATACCAAACTCTTCAGTTAGTTCAGCCAGAGCCAAAGGGAGACAGTCATACTGGTGGGGAGGTGAAGATCTCTGCCTGAAGGGCTGATACTCATAGGTCTGCTTTTACTATTTGCAGCAAGATGATAATCACAAGGCGAAAGATGCAGTCTATTTGAAGAAGCAGCAAAGAATCCTGTGGCACCTTATAGACTAACAGACGTTTTGCAGCATGAGCTTTTGTGGGTGAATACCCACTTCTTCGGATGCAAGTGGTGGAAATTTCCTGGGGCAGGTATATATAAGCAAGCAAGAAGCAAGCTAGAGATAACGAGGTTAGATCAATCAGGGTGGATGAGGCCCTGTTCTAGCAGTTGAGGTGTGAAAACCAAGGGAGGAGAAACTGGTTCTGTAATTGGCAAGCCATTCACAGTCTTTGTTTAGTCCTGAGCTGATGGTGTCAAATTTGCAGATGAACTGGAGCTCAGCAGTTTCTCTTTGAAGTCTGGTCCTAAAGTTTTTTTGCTGTAGGATGGCCACCTTAAGATCTGCTATTGTGTGGCCAGGGAGGTTGAAGTGTTCTCCTACAGGTTTTTGTATATTGCCATTCCTAATGTCTGATTTGTGTCCGTTTATCCTTTTCCTTAGAGACTGTCCAGTTTGGCCGATGTACATAGCAGAGGGGCATTGCTGGCATATGATGGCATATATTACATTGGTGGAAGTGCAGGTGAATGAACCGGTGATGTTTTGATGTTTTCCTGTTTGCTGTATAGGATGCTGATCAGGTGGTTCCTCAGTTTCTTCGATAGAGTATGGCATAATCTCTCACTGTGGTCTGTGTAGTATGTAGATAGTAGTGGATTTTTTACCTCACTGTAGTCTATTTGAAAACTAGGTGCTTTCTGCTTGTTTAGCTCAGTGGTATGGTGGCATTAATGCCAAATCTGTAGTGTATGTTGTAAATACACTGGATTTGTGTCCGGTGTACCAATTGGTACAGAAGAACTTGATATGCTTTATACTAATTTTGTTGTTGTTGTTGCATAGTATTTTCTGTATTGAAGTAATTATAAGGTTGTATTAGATTTATAAGGAGTCTTAGTTTACTCTCAAATTGTTCGCTTATAAACCTACAGATTTTTTTTAGTTGAAATAGCTTTATTACATTGCAGTGTCTTTATTCCAAACTGGAGCAACTCAGGGTACTGGCATCCATCTGTCCGAATCTGCATATTTATCTATCTGTTATTCACAGGTGAGAATTCCACTGTCAAAACAGACTGAACCCGCTCACTATTCTTGAAATAAAATGGAATGATAGTGGATACTCTAATCAAAGTTTAGTGGGTTACAAATGCAAGAAAGCAGGAATAATGACCAATGCGTCAGTGCTGGTGACTTTTCTACTATTCTCCATTTTTTCTCTGACGACTTAGTTCTGGATTCTCTCCACCCCATTCTCTTCTACTCTTGACTCTTTTGTGCCTCTTTCTTATTGCAAAAGATAGCTCTTCAGTTCCCAACATCCTCTTCCTTTACTCCAGCTTCCTATCTGTCTGAGTCCCACGGAGAAAGTCTCATAACGCACAACTCTTAACGGTTTGTTCTGCTATATATCCCTTGCCTAGCAGCACTGTTTGTCCAGACATATTAACTCCCATGCCTACATACACAGATTACTTCTGTGTATGTTACTTCTGTCATTTCTAAAATCCGGCCCTCCACTCTCTAGCTCTCCAAGCAAGAGCTCACTGCATTTTTGAAAATTAACAAGATCTGCCATGACCAATCTCCCCTTCGCTAATCTTCTTACCACTCCTTGCAACACCTTCTTTTTCTGATGGTCATTGACACAGAGATTTCTCATCTACCCTCTGTAACTGCTCCACCTATCCCCCCATGATGCTGTATGATAAATATGACCATGTATATCAGCAGTGATGAGCTGCCAAAATATTAACAACCGGTTCCCTCCTCCCCCCCCGCGGGGGGGTCGTGCCCCATCCAACCCCTCATGTTCCTTGACACCCCCCCCCCAGGACCCCTGACCCATCCCCCCCTTCCCTGTCCCCTGACTGCCCCTTGCCACCCACCCAACCCCACCTCTCATTCTCGATGGCCCCCCAGGACCCCTACTCCATCCAACCACACCTTCTCTCTGTCCCTGAGTGCCCCCACCACCTCATCCAACCCTGCTCTTTCCTGACTGCTCCCCGGGACCCTTGCCCCCATTCATTCACCCTGTTCCCTGCCCTATGACCGCCCTAACCCCTATCCACCCCCCCCCCACAACCCACTCCCTCCCTGCCCCCTTACCACACTGCCTGGGGCCGGGAGTCCACTCCACCAGGACCACGACTGGCGCCGCGGGGCCCAACTCCCCGAGCCCGGTGGGACCAGAGCAGGCACCGCTCGGCCGGAACCGCGGGGCCCGACTCCCCGGGCCGGCACTGGGGCCGGAGCTGCTCGGCCGGAACCGCGGGGCCTGACTCCCCAGGCCGGCACCGGGGCCGCTCGGCCGGAACCGCGGGGCCCAACTCCCCGGGCCGGCACCGGGGCCGGAGCTGCTCGGCCGGAACCGCGGAGCCCGACTCCCCGGGCCGGGGCCGGAGCCGCTCGGCCGGAACCGCGGGACCCGACTCCCCAGGCCGGGCCGGGGCCGAGCCACTCGGCCGGAGCCGCGGGACCCAACTCTCCAGGCCGGGTCAGGTTGGAGCCGCTCGGCCGGTAGCGGGGCCCAACTCCCCGGGTCGGCACCGGGGCCAGAGCCGCTTGGCCAGAACCGCGGGGCCCGACTCCCCGGGCCGGCACCGGGGCCGGAGTCGCTCGGCCAGAACCGCGGGACCCGACGCCCCGGGCTGGCACCGGAGCCGGTGCCGCGGGTCCCGAGCTGGGCCGTGTCGGAGCCGCTCAGCCGTGACCAGACCGGGCTGGGGAGCTTGGCCGGGGCCGGGGGAGCCGCTCAAAGTGGAGCTGGACTGGGCCACGTGCGCCGTCCGCCCCGCCCGGCTTACCTGCCTGCTCCTCGTTTCAGGCTTCCCTCAAACATCTGATTCGTGGGAAGCAGGGGAGGGGGAGGAGAAGGAGGGCGGAGCATTCAGGGGAGAGGGGGAGGTGAGCTGGGGCTGCGGGCCGGGTGGACAGCTGCCCGAGCTTTGTTAAATTTAAAAACTTTTTAGAACCTGGTTGTCCTGGAACAACCGGTTCTAAAAAGGCTTCTAAATTTAACAACCGGGTCATGCGAACCGCTGCAAACCGGCTGGAGCTCACCACTGTATATCAGTGATATTGCCACTGTTATGCAATTGCAACAAATCTTGTACAAAGCGTTGTATGTAAGGTGTCTATGAAAAATCATGATTTGCTAAGTATGATTATCCTGTTTATATGCATGTATTATTTTTGTATCTGAAGTTATGAATATTGGCTATGCGCTGGTATCTTATGTATGTGCCGTGTTCCTGGGCAACACCTAGCAGATAAGATTTACATCTAGGCTAGACAGCTTTGTGTTGATGGCCCATCAAAGACACTTAGCTCTCACAATGGGCCACAGAAGAAACTCATTCTGCCCAAATGGCTCTTCTTGCTGATGCCTCAGCCTTCAAGGGGCCAATGGCTACCTCCTGTGAGTCAGCAAGTCATGCAAGGACATGTGATATGCTCATGTGATGCTGGAATCCATCTTGTGCCAGTAACTTTCCACAGAGGCTGTGAATTGTGTTTTGAATCAGTAAATTTCCAGGCACATGGAAAAAGGTATAAAAGACTCCTGAAATGACTCTATTTTGCCTCTTTCCTGCTCTGATTCTCTGGACTGTGGATTTATAACTAAAAGAAGCATATTGGACTATGGACTGAGGACCTTCCAATCTTTTGGAAATTACCAGAGAGTTTACAAGCCAGCAGTCTAAAATATCACTGCTAGAAACCTGATATAAGAACATTTCAATTATTGTATGCATAGGATCCATTAGTCATTTTAATTCTCTTCTTCTTTTGTTTTATTAATAAACTTGGATTTTAGTTAGTAAAGGATTGGCTGCAGCGTGATTATTGGGTAGAATCTGAGTTATACATTTACCTGGCTATGTGGCTGATCTCTTGAGATTAGAAGGATCTTATATGTGATTAAATTGGTTTTTAATAACTACTCATCATAGAATCCAGTGTATGGGTGGTGAGATAAGGGCTGGGATGCCTAAGGAGACTGCATTACTGACTTCTTGTTAATTAGTGGTGAGTCAGAAGCTTACTTTTGTTACTGGCTTGGTATACTCTTATGGTAGAATAACCATCAGTTTAGAGTGAGTCTGCCCTATTTTTCAGCAGTTTGTCTTGCATCTGGCATTCTCAGTTGTGACCCACTGAGGCATGGTGACACCCAATCCCATCTCTTCCTAGCTACTATCTTTCTTTGCCTTAACTCCCACCCTTTCTTCTCAGCATTTCACTCTCTTCTGACTGGATCCCCTCAAAACAGTAACATCCTCTGGTCTCACCCATCCTCAAAAAGCCAACACTTGACTCTCCTTAGTCTAGCACTCTAGTCTAGATTTCATCCTTTCCACTACACCATCCTTTCCACTGCACCAAAGATTTTAACTACCTTTTCCTGGCCAAACCCCAAGGGTTTTTCTCCAACTCCATCTTCCTTGACTTCTCTGCTGCTTTTGACACCACTGATCGCATATCTTTCTTGGAATTTTGTTCTCCCTTAGTTATTGTGACTGTCCTTTCTTTGCTCTCCTGCCTCCTTAAGCATGCCTTCAGTATGTCTTTTAGTGGATCCTTCATTCCTCTCCTACTCTCTGTGGCATCTTATAGGGCTCCATCCTTGGTCTTCTCCTCTGTTCTCTTTCTAGGTGATGCCTCCCTTCTTTAATTGATGTAGAGACATAGTTTCAGCTACCATCTTTATTCCTATGACTCATAGGTCCAGCTATCCAAAAAAGGAAAAAGTAATTATATTTGTCAAGCAAGACTGATCCTTTATAAAACCATGCTTCCTATTACTTAGGATTCTGTCATCGAGCTGCTGACTAATGATTTATTTTTTATAGTATATATTTCACTATTGTGCCAGGTGGAAAAGTTTGATATATGGGATCACATTTACCAGGCTTCATTTTCTTTCTTTTTTGTAAAATTGTTACAGGTCTATTGTCTAGGTCTAGTGTCTAGGTCCATGAATGTGCCAAAACTGTGAGTGACAGCTGAATATTCTAGGGCTGCTATATGGCTGTTGCTATTCAGAGGCATCCTGGAAGCAAGTGATCTTCTCTGAGCAGCATGTTACTAGCTTCTCATATCTGCAGAGCTGGCTTCTATTACCTGGCTGAATCACCTAAGCTTTATACACAGATGTGCCTGAACAAATTATTTGGCCCTTGAATTTTTCAAAAGGAAGGATGGAAGGGGGGAGTACTTTAGGAAGGGAGAGTTAATAGACCTGAGGAATTTTATGGAATTTTACACCTTGTCTCTTTTGCACAAGAAAGAGCAATATATTTAAGAATATTGCATACTTAAGCCCTACAATTGATTAAGAAATCACTAATAGCCACTTCAGTTATTAAAACAAGATCATATGATGCTAAATTTGAAAGACAAAGCAAGCTCAGGCCCCAGACTAACTAATCCAAGTAGTCTGACTGAGATCAGAGGGGTTACTTGCTTGGAGTAGGGACTACTTAAGTAAGGATTCCAGGATCAGGCTCAAACTTTGTGTTCACTGAAGACATACCATGCAACTTTGTCTCTCCATCTAATCACCCATCTTGGCTTGCCCTGACATCTCTTGGTGAATGATGGAAACTGAACTCTGTAATTTCCTTCTTTCCTCCTTTTTTACTGTTGATGGCATCACCATTTTGTTTGTCATCCAGCCCCCACCCTGAGTGTCTCCTTTGACTCATCTCTCTCTCTCTTATTCCATACACGTGGTCTGTGCTCTAATCTTGCTGCTTCTTCTCTAATATCTTTAATACTTTGTGTTTCCTTCTGTTCACACAACTAGAACTCTTGGGCAGGCCCTCATCATTCCCCAGCTTGACTGTTGCCACCCCTTCCTCTCTGGCCTCTCTGACATAACAATTGCCTCCTGGTATTCCATGCACAACATAGCTATTAAGACTTTCTTTTCTGGCTTTTCTTATCACTGTCACCTGCCTCCAGGAATCCTTGGTCTGATCTTTTTTACTGCATCAGGTTCAAGATTCTTATGGCTCGTCACAATTCTGCTTCTCCCTACTTATCTGCTCTTTCATCTTATCAGGTTGTCCTCCATTCTTGTCTGTTCCATCAGTGATACCAGCCTCAGCTATCTACTTGTCCACTTCTCCCAAAAGCATGGAACCCTTTATGCATGGAATGATCTCTCTGAACTAGTCTGTAAGATCATTACCCTCTACTCCTTCAAATTCCTCCTCAAGACCTACAGGAAATCACCAATGACTAACTTTTATATGATTTGGAACCATTGAGTTATGTATAAAGCTAGCTGAAGTGTTTTTTTTATTACTGTTAACCTCTGTCTCTCCCATCTACCCTTTTTTATGTGTTATGCTCACTTATTGCATCAGGTCTTAAATTAGACTGTGAGCTCTCCAGGGCAAGGATCCATATCTTCCTATGTGTTTGTACAGCTCCAAGCACAATGGGGTCCCAATCCTCATTTGGATATTTTGATGGTACCACAGTCCAAATAATAATTTAAGTGAAAAATTACATATAATAAACATTATTTGCAGTGTTGTTGCCATATTAGTCCCAGGATATTAGCTCGACAAGGCGAGTTAGGTAATATCTTTAATTGGACCAACCTCTGTTTGTGAAAGAGATGAGCTTTCCCTAAGACCCGAGGAAGAGCTCTTTGTAGCTGGGAAGCTTGTGTCTTTCACCAACAGAAGTTCATACAATAAAATATATTACCTCACCCACCTTGTCTATCTTTGTAATAAGCATAACATTTAATATACAGTTAATGTATAGGATGGATGATAATTTGTGTATATTCAGAAATATACTCATCTTCAGTTTTCTTCAACGTAATGCAATTTGCATATGTTTCAGTGAAAGATGAATGGATAAATTAAAAGAAATTACCAGAGACTAGAAATATTCACTTTCTTCCTTTTTGCTCTTTTCATGTATTTCAAAATTCCACAACACCAGCAATTACCTAGCTGATTCCCATCCCTCCCCCATTGCATGAATAGGGCAGCACACTTCTGTCCTGTGATGTACTGCTTGTGCCCATGTTGTCACTACCTACAAAATGTAGTAGCATTCTCCCCAGAGTTGGGCTGGCTTTGAGTGTACATGTGCGTGTGCATTTGTGTTGTGTTTGCCTGGTGCTGGAAGGTGACAGTGGTCCCTAGGAGATCCTATACTATACTTGTGATGTCTGCTTAGCAGCAGACAAGTGTTAGTGCCATGTTCCCCTTCCTTCCCCCATGACTGTCAAAATGTGGCTTCATGATACAACATTGTGATGTGGTGTTAAATAGTTCTACAGCAGTAATGTTAATTTTAAAACAGCCCCACAAAACATATGGACGCAACCTCCACACTGTTTTTTTCATATATTTGGAAGCCGTTTAAGCTGCAGTTTATCAGCCCCTTATGCAACCAGAATGCATTGTTCTCAGTCAACAAATGGTGGAGCTGTTGCTTTGAAAAATGACCATGATACACATTGCTGAAAAACTGATGCAGAAATTGGACCATCCAAAGCACACACACGTTTTAAATTGTAGGGCTAGTGGGATGCTGCCATGTCAGTATGCTATAGCTAGAATGCACCTCTCTGCAAGAGATAAAATTACTGATTCTGCAGGGCAGTTATATAGAAAAACATGGATTAAATCATTAAAATTATGTTTTTGAAGTAGAATTGTACTTAGTATTCTAAAATTGATGGAAAATAGATTCTAACATACATATGTATGATTTTTTTTCTTTTAAAATATCTTGATGTATAGCAGTTAGTGTCTTAATTTTCTAAAAACAAATGTGCTGAGTTTATTATGTTCATTTCTTTTGAATATAAAGAAAAAATATGGTAGAGCTCTGCTGAGAAGGTATTTTTTAATCTCTTCAACAGCAGCATTTGGGTTAGCTGGTACATTTTTATAAAACTGATATAAAGAGGGATTATAAAAATAACCCTTGTGAGAATACTCTGTGTAATTTGAATTAGAATTCAGTCTCAATTTCCCCAACATTGCCTTTATCTTTATCAAAAGATGTTCAAACAGATCTTCCTAATAATTGAGTACTTTCTCGCAAATAAGTGATATAAAATATTTATTCCTTTGTATGGACAAGCATTCACTATGATCATCTTTTGGACATGAAAATATAAAAATATGGCTGATTAAGTTTTTAAAAGTTCTATGAAAAATAGAATATATCAAAAAGCCCAATCCCCTCTTTTCCCAAGTATGCCTACATAGAATAGTAAGAAAAACAAAAATGTATGCCAAACACAACCTCCCACACAACCACCAACAAATAGAGAAAGTGTGGCAGCTAGCTCCACCCTACTAACCCATAGCCAGTCTTTACACTAACTGAATTTGCAACTGGAAAAATCTGTGCAATTTTAGTCCTTTCAGTGGTGTTTAGGATTTATCACCATTTAATGCTGACTAAAGACCCTAATCCTACAATCAGATTCACATAGGTGGATCCCAGGGACCCCTGAACGATATAGCATCCTATTGAAAGCATGGGCACAAGTATCTATTTGCAAATACCCATTTTGGGGGTGGTGGGGGGGGGGAGATCAGGGTCTAATTTTTGGCCTTTCCATGTAGCATTGTGTTTATTCAGCCTGGATGTAGATAATTCCACACTAAAAAAAACCCAGGGTCCATAAGACACACTTTCTAGCTTTCAATCAAGATTATACTCAGATTAAAACAACAAATTAAAGTAAAATTTATCCTTGTACTCTTTAGAAGCTACCTCGCCAGAAAAGCCTTTACCCTCAATTTCTCCCTTCACTCTTTCATTTTTTCATCTGAGGAGTGGCCACTGGTCTTGGTAAAATAAGAACAACTCCATTATCCCCCTGTTAGAGTAAGGAAGGGCTTACTTTGCTTATACTGTCTGGTGGGTGGAGTGCTTGACCATATCAAATACTTAGTCCTGCCATGAGTGCAGGGGACTGGACTAGAAGACCTCTCGTTCCAGTTCTATGATATGACTTCTTCTGATAAGTCTCAAATGGCCTGTAAAAGTCATTGCAAAGTCACTTGTATTTGAAACAGCATATGGCTTATTTTATTTTTTTATCTACAATCTAGTTTACGGAGAAACTAAATGAATTCTTTGCATCTGTCTTCACAGCTGAAGATGTGAGGGAGTAAGTAAGTAAGCAAGCTGCCACGGGATAAGTAAGTAAGCTGCCACGGGATAACAGTGAAGGTGCTCTCATGGATTGGTAACTGGTTAAAAGATAGGAAACAAAGGGTAGGTATAAATCGTCAATTTTCAGAATGGAGATTGATAAATAGTTGTGTCCCACAGGGGTCTGTTCTGGGACCACCAGTCCTATTCAACATATTCATAAATGATCTGGAAAAAGGGGTAAACAGTAAGATGGCAAAATTTGCAGATGATACAAAATTACCAAAGATAGTTAAAAGCGACAAAGAGTCTTGTGGCACCTTATAGACTAACAGAAGTATTGGAGCATAAGCTTTCATGGATGAATACCCACTTCAGACGCATGCATTCACTCACGAAAGCTTATGCTCCAATACTTCTGTTAGTCTATAAGGTGCCACAGGACTCTGTCACTTTTTACAGACCCAGACTAACACGGTTACCCCTATGATACTTGACAAAGATAGTTAAGACCCAGGCAGTCTGCAAAGAGCTACAAAAGGACCTCTCAAAACTGGGTGACTGGGCAACAAAATGGAAGACGAAATGTAATGTTGATAAATTAAAAGTAATGCAGATTGGAAAGCATAATCCCAACTATACATATAAAATGATAAGTCTAAATTAACTGTTACCACTCAAGAAAGATCTTGGAGTCAGTGGATAGTTCTCTGAAAACATCCACTCAATGTACAGTGGCAGTCAAAAAAGTGAACAGAATGCTGGGAATAATTAAGAAAGGGATAGATAATAGGACAGAAAATATCATGTTGCTTCTGTATAAATCCATGGTACGCCCACATCTTGAATACTGTGTGCAGATGTGATTGCCCCATCTCAAAAAAAGATATATTGGAATTGGAAAAGGTTCAGAAAAGGGCAAAAAATAATTAGGGGTATGGAATGACTTCTGTATGAGGAGAGATTAATAAGACTGGGACTTTTCAGCATGGAAAAGAGATTCCTAAGGGGAGATATGATTGAGGTCTCTAAAATCATGACTGGTGTAGAGAGAGTAGATAAGGAAGTGTTGTTTACTACTTCTCATAACCACAAGAATTAGGGGTTACCAAATGAAATTAATAGGCAGCAGGTTTAAAACAAATAAAAGGAAGTATTTCTTCACACCACACAAAACCTGTGGAACTCCTTGCCAGAGGATGTTGTGAAGGCCATAACAGAGTTCAAAAAAGAACTAGATAAGTTTGTGGAGGATAGGTCCATCAATTGCTATTAGTCAGGATGGGCAGGAATGGTGTCCCTAGCCTCTATTTTGCCAGAAGCTGGGAATGAGTGACAGGGGATGTACCTGTTCTGTTCATTCCCTCTGGGGCACCTGGCACTGGCCACTGTCGGAAGACAGGATACTGGGCTAGACCTTTGGTCAGACCCAGTAGGGTCATTCTTACGTTCTTAAGTGTAATATTAATATTCTAAATATATAAGATTAGGAACATGTGAAATTGAGGAAAATAGGTCACAGTTGTAGGGCCTGATTCTTGATCTAGTACAACATTCACACTTGTGCCAAGTGTGCAAAATGATCTCATATTAATCTAGTAATATTTTACCCAGCTGAAAATGACTACCCATGATAATTTGTCCCAAGTATTTTTACAAATAACCATAAAATTACTTTAACTGAAAGATTAGAGAAAGTATATTTTTCTTTATTTTTGCAGTTTATTTACCTTGTGCATTTGACAGCTTACTGTATTTCTCTGGTTTCCCTATTCAGTCAGTCATTTCAACGTTTTGTGTGGGTCTTTCACTCAACAAAGGTGAGAGAAAACTGTTAATAAAAATAGGAGAATGATTTTTAAAATCAAAATATTGGCAGAAGGCCTCAGGGGCAGGTGTAATAGCTAGAAACTACATCTGAATCAGTTTCAAAAACAGACTATATTTCAAATTGATAGTCTCCCTTTTAAACTGAAGTGATGACAAAGACTCATTATCTCACAGCCTGAAGCAATTTTAGAACTATTAAGTCCCCTTTTCTGCAAAGACCCACTTGTACAAACCTTAATGTTTGTTTTGAGTTCCACACATAACACCTTGACCAGTGGCTACTCTTAGTCAGGAGTTAAGTACTTTGCTGAATTTGGGTCTTGGTCACTTATTTCAAGATACCCCAGTGTTCCTAGTTTTTGTTTATACAAGTTTCTAATTTTTCAAAATCCACTTTTCTAGCTGACTGGATTACATTTTTGCATACTCCTTTTGATAGATTTATAAGACAATATTCTATAATGATATTTCTAATATCTATTTTATGTAAAACCTTGAATGTCAATCTAAATTCTAACTAGGAGATCCCTTAGATTGAAGTGGGGATGAGATTTGGGATCTTCATTAGAGTCAATGGTTTGGAAGGAAGCATTTAGCTCCATTTCATCTGTGATGCTGACAAACGAGGTGCCAGCTCAAGCCAAGACCCCAGGTCTCACTGAACCCTGACAAATGCATAGCTAGAAACCAGTCTGGCTAACCTGTGTGTAGACGCTGTTAATATAGATGTTAAGCTGATAAGAATGTGTTCAGTGTTTAGACTTGATGCTTGTAGGATGCTACATGTATTGATCTCACTTATAACATCTGTAGGCCATGGTATTAAGTTATATTGAATGTTTGCATTGTTAATCTCTGTAATTGTTTATCTCGAAACAGGAAACAAGCATTAGTTAGTGTAAAGTGCTGGTCCTGCACATAAGAAGGTCCATTGAAACCAAATGAGCCATTGTGAAATATCAAAGGACAAAAACTATGGTGATTGCTTTCCCAAATGAAGTGAGGTACTCATAGACTTTTAGACAAGAAGGAACCATCGTGATCATCTAGTCTGGCTTCCTGCACATTGCATGCAACAGAACCTCCTCCAGCCACTCCTGTAAAAGACCCATAATCTCTGGCTGAATTACTTGAAGTCCTCAGATCATGATTTAAAGATGTCAAGTTACAGAGAATCCACTATTTACACTAGTTCATACCTACAAGTGATTCATACCACATGCTGCAGAGGAAGGCAACCCCCCGACCCAGGGTCTTTGCCAATCTGACCCAGGGGGAAATTCCTTCCCAACCCCAAGTATGGCAAGCAGACCCTGAGCATGTGGGCAAGACCCACCAGTCAGACACCTGGGAAAGAATTCTCTGTAGTAACTCAGAGCCCTCCCCATCTAGTGTCCCATTACTGGCTGTTGAAGATATTTGCCTGCTAGCAATCACATGTAGGCAGACTCATCATAGCATCCCCTCCATAAATGTATCTCAACACAAGTTGGGTTTTTTGCTCCCACTGCTGCCCTTGGAAGGTTTTCTAGAACTTCACTTCTCTGATGATTAGAAACCTTCATCTGATTTCAAGCCTAAACTTGGTCATGGTCAGTTTATATCCGTATGTTCTTGTGTCCACATTGGTTTAAATAATTTAAATAACTCCTCTCTCTTCCTGATATTTATCCCTCTGTATTTATAGAAAGCAATCATATCTCCCCTCAACCTTCATTCAGTTAGGCTAAACAAGCCAAGCTCTTTGAGTCTCCTCTCATAAGGCACCTGGTCCAATTTAAATTCATCTTTCTTAAATATGGAAGACCAGAATTGCACACAGTATGCGAGATGAGGTCTCACCAATGCCTTGTATAATAGTTCTAACACTTCCCTGTCTTTATTGGAAATACCTCATCTGATGCTTCTTAGGAATGCATTAGCCTTTTTCACAGCTGCATTGCACTAGCAGCTGATAGTCATTCTGTGATCAGCTAATACAACCAGTTCTTTCTCCTTCTCTGCCACTTCCAACTGTCACTTGCCCAGTTTATAGCAAAAATTCTTGTTGTTAGTCCCTAAGTGCATGCCTTTGCACTTTGCACTACTAAATTTCATCTAATTTCTATAACTATTTTCAAGATTCACAAGATCTTCTTGTATGATATTCCAGTCCTCCCCCCATATTGGAAATACCTCCCAACTTTGTGTCATCTGCAAATGTTATTAGCATACTCCCAATTTTTGGGACACGGTCATTAATAAGAACATTATATAAGATAGGTTCCAAAACTGCTCCCTGAGGAACTCCACTAGTAACCTCTCTCCAGCCTGACAGTTCACCTTTCGGTATGAGCTGTTGTAGTCTCCCCTTTAACCAGTTCCTTATCAACCTTTCAATTCTCACATTAATCCCCATCTTCTACAATTTAACAATAATTTCCCATGTGGAACTGTATCAAATGCCTTATTGAAATCCAGACAGATTAGACCTACTGCATTTCCTTTGTTTAAAAACAAAAAAAAGCAGTTATCTTCTCAAAGAAGGAGATCAGGTTAGTCTAGCACAGGGATCGGCAACCTCTGGCTTGCGGCTCGCCAGGGTAAGCACCCTGGCGGGCTGGGCCAGTTTGTTTATCAGCTGCGTCGGCAGGTTCGGCGGACCACAGCTCCCACTGGCCGTGGTTTGCCGTCCCAGGCCAATGGGGGCAGCAGAAAGCACCGTGGGCCGAGGGATGTGCTGGCTGCAGCTTCCCACCACCTGGGTGAGCCGCGTGCCAGAGGTTGCCAAACCCTGGTCTAGCACGATCTACCTTTTGTAAAACCAAGTTACATTTTATCCCAAATACCATTTACCATCTATATCCATAACTCCTTCTCTTTCAAAATTAATTACAAGACCTTGCATACGGTTGAGGTCAAAGTAAGAGGCCTGTAGTTTCCTGGATCATTTTTCCCCCCTTTCTTAAAAATAGGAACTATATTAGCAATTCTCCAGTCATAGGGTCTGACCCCCAAGTTTACAGATTCATTAAAAATCCTTGCAATTGGGTTTGCAATTTCATAGACTCATAGGACTAGAACAGACTTTGAGAGGTCATCTAGTCCAGTCCCCTGCACTCACGGCAGGACCAAGCATTATCTAGACCACCCCTGTCTAACCTGCTCTTAAAAATATCGGATGATGGAGATTCCACAACCTCCCTGGGCAATTTATTCTAGTGCTTAACCACCATGAGAGTTAGAAAGTTTTTCCTAATGTCCAACCTAAACTGTCCCTGCTGCAACTTGTCCTATCCTCAGAGGTTAAGGAAAACATTTTTTCTCCTTCCTCCTTGTAACAACCTTTTATGTACTTGAAAATGGTTATTATGTTTTCTCAGTCTTCTCTTCTCCAGACTAAAAAAAAACCCAGTTTTTTCAATCTTCCCTCACAGGTCATGTTTTCTAGACCTTTTATCATTTTCGTTGCTCTTCTCTGGACTTTCTACAATTTGTCCAAATCTTTCCAGAAATGTGGTGCTCAGAACTGGACACAATACTCCAGTTGAGGCCTAATCACCATGGAATAGAATGGAAGAGTTACATCTCATGACTTGCTTACAACATTCCTGCTAATGCATCCTAGAATGATGTTTTCTCTCTCTTTTTTTTTTACCACAGTGTTACACTGTTAACTCATATTTAACTTGTGATCCACTATGACCCCTATATCCTTTCTGCAGTATTCCTTCTTAGGCAGTCATTTTCCATTTTGTATGTGTGCAACTGATATTTCACTTAAGAAGAAACAACTTTGCGTTTGTCCTTATTGAATTTCATCCTATTTTCTTCAGACCATTCCTCCAGTTTGTCCAGATAATTTTGAATTTTAATCTATCCTCCAAAGCACTTGCAACCCCTCCCAGTTTGGTATTGTCTTCAAACTTTACAGGTGTACAATCTATGGCATTTTCTAAATCATTGAGGAAGATATTGAACAGAACTGGACCCAGGACTCATCCCTATGGGACCCCACTTGATTTACCCTTCCAGATTTACTGGGAACCTACTCTCTGGGAACAGTTTTCCAATCAGTTATGCACCCACCTTATAGTAGCTCCATCTAGGTTGTATTTTTCTAGTTTGTTTAAGAGAAGGTCATGTGAGACAGTATCAAAAGCTTTACTAAATCAAGATATACCACATCTACCTTTTCCCTCCATCCACAAGGCTTGTTACCCTGTCAAAGAAAGCTATTAGTTTGGTTTGAGGTGATTTGTTCTTGACAAATCCATGCTGACTTACTTGTCATCTGATTATCTTCTAGGTGTTTCCTAACTGATTGCTTAATTATTTACTCCATTATCTTTCCTCCTACTGAAGTTAAAATGACTGGTCTGTAATTCTTTGGGTTGTCCTTATTTCTCTTTATAGATGTGCACTATATTTGCCCTTTTCCAGTCCTCTGCAATCTCTCCAGTCTTCCATGACTTTTAGAAGATAATCACTAATGGCTCAGATACCTCCTCAGTCAGCTCCTTGAGTATTTTAGGATGTATTTAGGGCTCTACATTTTCAGTTTGTTTTTTTATTTAATTTTTCCCCAGAATTTATCAGTGTTTATTACTACTACAACAAAACCAGCTGAAAATCGTTGCAAAAATATTAATTTTTCAGGGAAATATCAGGGTTTATTTTCATGAATGGAAGAACAAAGGAAAAAGTACTCAGTAGATTAATGCTTTGAAGAATGGAAATCAATGTATTATGTTGCAGAACTAAAACAGAACTCAAAACACAATGCCACCTCTGAGTTTAAAACAATATATCTCTAATCCCCAAATAAAATGTTTCATTTGAATAAACAATTTACTGTTGTAGACTTAGAACTATTGCCCTGTAAATATTTACATTTAATAATTGGGCCCAATATTTTAAAATATTTATAAACACTTACTGTCTTATGTGAAGTCCTTCAGTATAATTTCCAAAAGTTCTGCATAGCATAGTAGCAATCTTTTTAAAGCATCTTTTCTAAGGCCCCTTCTCCTACAGTATTTCAAAAAATACTCTTACCACATCAGCTGGAACACTGAGGTTGCAAGAGGCAGCAAGGCTCAAAGTTTGAAAGTCTGTGCTGTGGATTTTCCATAATTCAAGAGATATGGTGGAGCGATTGTCCAGGGAAGGCATTGCCATGTAAGCGTGGAATTCACTTTCCAGTTTTGCCCTTTCTTCATTAGAAGCCATAAAGGGGGAAATTATATCAGCATAATCTTTACATTTATCAGATGAGTCCACACCTTTACAATGAGGGTCAAACAGCTCAATGACTTTTCAGAATGATGATTCGCTGGGAAAAGCTTCAGAGTACATACTGCAAGTGACAGTAGCTTCCCACTTCTTTAACAGCTCTCCTTAAAAGCTTTTGCAAGGTTGTCTTGCTCAGTGACTGACAACATAGACATGAAAAGATCTGTTTTTTTTTCTGGCATTTCCCCAGACTGGCTTTTCTGAGAAAGTTCTGCAGATATATTGTTAACCAGAGTCCCTGTCATAAACAGTTAGTTAAGGGTTAAGGTTTGTTTTTTACCTGTAAAGGGTTAACAAGCAGTACCTGTGAACACCTGACCAGAGGACCAATCAGGGACAAGATATTTTCAAATCCCTGTGGAGGGAAGTTTTTTTTTCTGTTCTTTGTTTTTTTAGAGTCTCTCTCTTGGGAGTTAAGGGAGTCCAGACATCTTAATCAAGTCCTCCCAGGTTTCTGCAATAAATTCTTCTATTCAAGCTAGTGAGTATTAGCAAGGAACTAGTATTCTTATACTTTTATTTCTGTATTTGCAATTCTGTGTTTTGCTATAGAATTTCTTTAATTCTGTACTGTTATTGCTTTTACTGAGAAAGAAAGGAGGGGGGATTCTCTCCAGAGATTAATAAGTTTAGACCCTGTGTATTGTTCCATCTTGGTATTACAGAGACAGTTACTTTCTTTTTATTCTTTAATAAATCTTTTCTGTTAAGGACTTGGTTGATCTTTCCTTGGGTAAATTCTCAGGGAAAGGGGAGGAGGGAGGCATCCCTCTGTAGTTGAATCCCGGTCTCTCTCCTAGGAAAAGGGAGGAAGCAGGGGGGGAATGGTTTACTTCTCCTAGGTGTAAGAACTCCATGGATTTGGGGCTCTTGGGATTCCCAAGGATTTTGGGGAAGGACTGTGTCCCAATACACGTACATTGGGTGGTGGCAGCTTTTACCAGATCTAAACTAGGATTTTAGTTTAGAGGAGTCCATGCAGGTCCCCATTTTGGAACCCAACAGCTCTAAGTGGGGGTGAGACCTATGACATGGTGGCAGCGGTAAGGTTGTCTTGCTCAGTTGACTGACAACATAGACATGAAAAGATTTGTTTTTTTTCTGGCATTTCCCCAGATTGGCTTTTCTGAGAAAGTTCTGCAGATATATTGTTAACCAGAGTCCCATACACTTTTGTATTAGAAAATGTGCCATCTGTTAAAGAATTGGATTCCAGTTTCTTCTGTGCTTCATGTAGTGGTTGAAGTGTTTCAATCAGGAATTCAAGTTGTATCAAGGCTTTGCCTAATATCTTGTGTAGATGCTTGAGATTTCAGCTTTTCCACTGTTGAACAATGTGTGATCTAAAAGTCACATTAAGATGGCCCATGCCTTCTGAACACTCCATGCAGCCAAATACAGACTAAACCATCTTGTTGGTACAACTGGAACGCTGCATTCAAATGCAATCTCTTCGCAAAAACCATAGAAGTTTTTTGTTATATTTGAATGCTTGAAAACTGCACAAGCATCTATTAAGAACATTTAAAAATCAGCCATTTTGGGAACACCTCTTTGCATGAGAGACAGCAACATGTGCAGCAGGTGAGTTGGGCAAGACAAATGAAGCAATTTTGGTTTTTCATTCAGCTGTACATCTTGTGTGAACTTCGCGCAGTAAGAAGCAGAATCAGAATTCACTCTTGCCACATCCTTCCAGGTAAGTGCATATTCATTTAAAGTTTTACTGACACAAGCTGCAACTGTTTGATTGTTTGTTGACTTTACAAACTCCAAATCTGCAACAAGAAGTGCAGGCTTCTCCACAACAAAATCAAAAAATGAAAACAAAATCACCAGAATGGGGCAGTTGAGAACATCTGGTGATTCATCAGAATCAAAGAACTAATTATATTTCCAGACAACCTCTCTTTAATTTTCTTGGTCAGAGCAACATCATTCTCTCCTAATTATTTCTTGGTCAGATTGATTGAATTTTGCAAGGATTTTGCAGCTGGACAGAAATTTCATACAAAGTCCCCCAAAGGACCATCAGCAAGGCTTAGCACCCTGAAAAACAGAGGGCACATACAAATTCGCTTACTACATCGTGTTGATCTCACTCTTTCTGCCGTGCCTGCATACATACTGATTCCAATATTTGCTTGTTTCTATTTTCACCTTCTTGGTGTCGTTTGCTCTCCAAATGTTCTTTAATCTGGTCAGCCTGAGTGTCAGCTTCGATGCCACACCATTTGCAGCGCATACACTCAATTTAATCCTTTTGTCATGTTTTTGGTTTTTTTGAAATTTTTGAATACTTTCTTGTGTTCTGAAATGTATTCTGATACAGATTTTCATTTTCTTCCCATTTTAGTGTGTCAAATCTTTAAACTTTTATCTGCTAACAGCTTAAAATGTGTACGTGGTAGGTGTGAGATTCATCAGTACATTCAGATGCACATTCATTTCAGAGCTTGTGTGCATGCCCGTTTATTTACTATGTGTATTTTCTAGACTAATACATAGCCTTACTTCAACAGGCAGCTTTGCATATACTCACAGACTAATGTATTATTGTAATACATATATTTCATGCAATGTATTGTATTTTTCTAATAAAACAAGTTATTTTTTATATATTTCAATAGTGCAAAAGTAAAAAAATAAAACTTTTTGAACAACCTGGGATTTTTTTTGCAAAAATCAGTTTAAACTGAAAATGAAGGGGTTTAGATGCATTTCATCAGGCCCTGGTGACTTGAAGACATCTAACTTGTCTAATGGTGACAGGTTTCAGAGTGGTAGCTGTGTTAGTCTGTATCAGCAAACAAACAAGGAGTCCTTGTGGTACCTTAGAGACTAACAAATTTATTTGTGCATAAGCTTTTGTGGGCTAAAACCTACTTCATCAGATGCATGGAGTGGAAAATAGAAGAGCAGGTATAAATACATGAAAGGGTAGGAGTTGCCTTACCAAGTGTGAGGTCAGTCTAATGAGACAATTCAATTAACAGGATATCAAGGAAGGAAATGAGAATGGCCCATTTCAGACAGTTGACAAGAAGATGTGAGTAACAGTAGGGGGAAATTAGGTTTTGTAATGACCCAACCACTCCCAGTCTTTATTCAGGCCTAATCTGATGTGTCCAGTTTGCAAATTAATTCCAGTTCTGCAGTTTCACGTTGGAGTCTGTTTTTGAAGTGGCAATTCTTCAACAAAAATACTTCAAAAACAAATGTGAAATTGCAGAACTGGAATTAATTTGCAAACTGGACATCAGATTAGGCCTGAATAAAGAGTAATTTTTAACTTGTTCTTTTCTTGTTTTAGCCTCTGGTCCTACCTCAATTGTCACTGGAATTCATTATGTTAGATGTCCAGTTGCTGCTAAACTTTTTGGTGAAAACTGAAAGAAAAAAATAATTTAACATCTGCCATTTCCCCATTTTCTATCATTTTTTTCACCCCTTTTTGAGTAATGGACCTACCCCATCCTTGGTATTCCTCTTGCTTCTAATATATTTGTAGAATGTTTTCTTGTTACCCTTTATGTCTCTAGCTAGTTTAATCTCATTTTGACCCTTGGCCTTTCTAATTTTGTCCCAACATACTTGTGTTATTTTTTTATATTCATCCTTTGAAATTTGTCCTAGTTTCCATTTTTTGTAGGATTCTTTTTTGAGTTTCAGATCAATTAAGATCTCCTGGTTAAGCCAGAGTGGTCTCTTATCATACTTCCTATCTTTTCTATGAAGTGGATAGTTTGCGCTTGTGCCCTTAATAATGTCTCTTTGAAAAACTGCCAGCTCTCTTGAACTATTTTTCCCCTTAGACTTGCTTCCCATGAGATCTTACCTACCAGCTCCCTGAGTTTGCTAAAGTCTGTCTTCTTGAAATCCAGTATCTTTATTATGCTGTTTCCTTAGACTCATGAACTCTACCATTTCATGATCACTTTCACCTAAGCTGCCTTCCACTTTAAAATTCTCAACCAGTTCCTTCCTAGTTGTCAAAAATCAAATCTAGAACAGCTTTCTCCACCCTGTGAAGTAAAAAATTGTCTCCAATACATTCCAAGAACTTGTTGGATAAGCTGTGCCCTGCTTTGTTATTTTCCCTCAGATATCTGTGTAGCTGAAGTCCCCCATCACCACCAAGTCCTGTGCTTTGGATTATTTTGTTAGTTGTTTAAAAAAGCCTCATTCACCTCTTCTTCCTGTTTAGGTGGTCTGTAGTAGAGCACTACCATGACATTATCCTTGTTCTTACCCCTCTTATCCTTATCCAGAGATTTTCAATAAGTCTGTCTCCTATTTCCATCTTAACCTCAATCAAGTGTATACATTTCAAATAGTTTAGGCAACACCTGGTATCCTTCTATACCAATATTCCAGTCATGTGTATTATCCCACCTAGTCTCTGTGATACCAACTATGTCACAGTTGTATTTAATATGTCATATGCTAGTTCCTTTAGTATTTTGGATGGAGATTATCAGGGCCCCCTGATTTAGTCCCATTAAGGCGTTTGAATTTGACTTCCACCTCTGATATGCTATTTGCTAATTCTATAACCTCATTCCCATTAGCTACCCTGCCAATACGCCTAAGCTGACTTTAGCGTTATTAAAAACTGAGGTAAAGTATTTGTTTAGATGTTGGGCCATGCCTAGATTATCTTTAATCTCCACCCCATCCTCAGTTCTTCTTTCCTTGTTTTCTTTTTATTTGTATGGCTGTAGAATCTTTTACCACTGGTTTCAATTTCCTTTGCAAGGTCCATCTCTGTTAAGCTTTTGGCAGTTCTCACTTTATCCTTACATTTTCTGACCTCCAAAAGGTAGCTTTCCTTGCTGATCCATTTCCCAAAGGCCTCTGCTGTCTCTTAAGGACCTGTTTGAGATGCTTGCTCGTCCGGCTTGGTCTGAAACCCTTTCCTACAAACGTTTTCTCCTTGCTTTGGATGCAGGCTTCAGATAATTTCTGCAATTTTGTCTAAAAGTAAATCCAAGCCTCCTTCACATTCAGATTCTTGAATTCTTCAGTCCAGTCCCCTTCCCTAACTAATTCCCTTATTTATTTATTTTTTAATTGCAGTTTTGAAACCAAGGACCCTAGTTGCAGGCCTATTTTTGTTTATCCTTCCATTTAATCATGCCGTCAGCTTGAACTCTGGAGGAAGGGGATAAAAATGTCTGACAAGAAGGAACTGTATCACTATGCTGCTTGAAATTCAGAGAGAGAAATATTTCTAAGCATAAGCAAGGGATCCCCAAGCTGCTTAGTTTGGGTTAGCCATAAAGAACATAGAATCATAGAATCTCAGGGTTGAAAGGGACCTCAGGAGGTCATCTAGTCCAACCCCCTGCTCAAAGCAGGACCAACCCCAACTAAATCATCCCAGCCAGGGCTTTGTCAAGCCTGACCTTAAAAACCTCTAAGGAAGGAGATTCCACCACCTCCCTAGGTAACCCATTCCAGTTCTTCATCACCCTGCTAGTGAAAAAGTTTTTCCTAATGTCCAACCTAAACCTCCCCCTCTGCAAGTTGAGACCATTACTCCTTGTTCTGTCATCTTCTACCACTGAGAACAGTCTAGATCCATCCTCTTTGGAACCCCCTTTCAGGTAGTTGAAAGCAGCTATCAAATCCCCCCTCATTCTTCTCTTCTGCAGACTAAACAATCCCAGTTCCCTCAGCCTCTCCTCATAAGTCATGTGCTCCAGCCCCCTAATCATTTTTGTTGCCCTCCGCTGGACTCTCTCCAATTTGTCCACATCCTTCTTGTAGTGTGGGGCCCAAAACGGGACACAGTACTCCAAATGAGGCCTCACCAGTACTGAGTAGAGGGGAATGATCACATCCCTCGATCTGCTGGAAATCTCCCCTACTTATACAACCCAAAATGCCATTAGCCTTCTTGGCAACAAGGGCACACTGTTGACTCATATTCAGCTTTTTGTCCACCGTAACCCCTAGGTCCTTTTCTGCAGAACTGCTGCCCAGCCATTCGGTCCCTAGTCTGTAGCAGTGCATGGGATTCTTCCGTCCTAAGTGCAGGACTCTGCACTTGTTCTTGTTGAACCTCATCATATTTCTTTTGGCCCAATCCTCTAATGTGTCTAGGTCCCTCTGTATCCTATCCCTACCCTCCAGCGTATCAACCACTCCTCCCAGTTTAGTGTCATCTGCAAACTTGCTAAGGGTGCAGTCCACACCATCCTCCAGATTGTTAATGAAGATATTGAATAAAACCGACCCCTTGGGGCACTCCACTTGATACCGGCTGCCAACTAGACATGGAACCATTGATCACTACCCATTGAGCCCGACCATCTAGCCAGTTTTCTATCCACCTTACCGTCCATTTATCCAGCCCATACTTCTTTAACTTGCTGGCAAGAATACTGTGGGAGACTGTATCAAAAGCTTTGCTAAAGTCCAGAAATAGCACATCCACTGCTTTCCCCTCATCCACAGAGCGGGTTATCTCATCATAGAAGGCAATTAGGTTAGTCAGGCATGACTTGCCCTTGGTGAATCCATGCTGACTGTTCCTGATCACTTTCCCCTCCTTTAAGTGGTTCAGGATTGATTCCTTGAGGACCTGTTCCATGATTTTTCCAGGGACTGAGGTGAGACTGACTGGCCTGTAGTTCCCTGGATCTTCCTTCTTCCCTTTTTTAAAGATGGGCACTACATTAGCCTTTTTCCAGTCATCCGGGGCCTCCCCAGATCGCCATGATTTTTCAAAGATAATGGCCAATGGCTCTGCAATCTCATCGGCCAACTCCTTTAGCACCCTCGGATGCAGCGCATCCGGCCCCATGGACTTGTGCTCATCCAGCTTTCCTAAATAGCCCCGAACTACTTCTTTCTCCACAGAGAGCTGGTCACCTCCTCCCCATACCGTGCTGCAGAGTGCAGCTGTCTGGGAGCTGACCTTGTCTGTGAAGACAGAGGCAAAAAAAGCATTGAGTACACTAGCTTTCTCCACATCCTCTGTCACTAGGTTCCCTCCTTCATTCAGCAAGGGGCCCACACTTTCCTTGACTTTCTTCCTGTTGCTAATATACCTAAAGAAACCCTTCTTGTTACTCCTAACATCTCCGGCTAGCTGCAACTCCAAGCGTGATTTGGCCTTCCTAATTTCACACCTGCATGCCTGAGCAATACTTTTATACTCCTCCCTGGTTATTTGTCCAATCTTCCACTTCTTGTAAGCTGTTTTTTTGTGTTTAAGACGAGCAAGGATTTCACTGTTAAGCCAAGCTGGTTGCCTGCCATATTTACTTTTCTTCCTACACATTGGGATGGTTTGTTCCTGCAACCTCAATAAGGATTCTTTAAAATACAGCCAGCTTTCCTCGACTCCTTTCCCCATCATGTTATTCTCCCAGGGGACCTTGCCAATCAGTTCCCTGAGGGAGTCGAAGTCTGCTTTTCTGAAGTCCAGGGTCTCTGTTCTACTACTTTCCTTTTTTCCTTGTGTCAGGATCCTGAACTCGACCATCTCATGGTCACTGCCTCCCAGGTTCCCATCCACTATTGCTTCCTCTACTATTTCTTCCCTCTTTGTGAGCAGCAAGTCAAGAAGAGCTTTTCCCCTAGTTGGTTCCTCCAGCACTTGCACCAGGAAATTGTCCCCTACACTATCCAAAAACTTCCTGGATTGTCTGTGCACTGCTGTATTGCTCTCCCAGCAGATATCGGGGTGATTAAAGTCACCCATGAGAACCAGGGCCTGTGATCTAGCAACTTCTGTTAGTTGCTGGAAGAAAGCCTCGTCCACCTCATCCCCCTGGTCTGGTGGTCTGTAGCAGACTCCCACCATGACATTACCCTTGTTGTTCATACTTCTAAATTTAATCCAGAGACACTCAGGTTTTTCTGCAGTTTCACACTGGAGCTCTGAACAGTCATACTGCTCACTTACATACAACGCAACTCCCCCACCTTTTCTGCCCTGCCTGTCCTTCCTGAACAGTTTATATCCATCCATAACAGTACTTCAATCCTGTGAGTTATCCCACCAAGTCTCTGTTATTCCAATTACATCATAATTCCCTGACTGTGCCAGGACTTCTAGTTCTCCCTGCTTGTTCCCCAGGCTTCTTGCATTTGTGTATAGGCACTTAAGATAACTCGCTGATTGTCCCGCTTTCTCGGTCTGAGACAGGAGTCCTCCCCTCTTGCAGTCTCCTGCTTGTGCTTCCTCCCAGTATCCCACTTCCCCACTTACCTCGGGGCTTTGGTCTCCTTCCCCCGGTGAACCTAGTTTAAAGCCCTCCTCACTAGGTTAGCCAGCCTGCTTGCAAAGATGCTCTTCCCTCTCTTCGTGAGGTGGAGCCCGTCTCTGCCTAGCAATCCTTCTTCTTGGAAGACCATCCCATTGTCAAAGAATCCAAACCCTTCTCTCCGACACCATCTGCGTAGCCATTCGTTGATTTCCACGATTCGACGGTCTCTACCCTGGCCTTTTCCTGCCACAGGGAGGATAGACAAGAACACCACTTGCACCTCAAACTCCTTTATCCTTCTTCCCAGAGCCACGTAGTCTGAGCTTGCATATATAGCAGCTACTATAACCTTTTTGCACCTAAGACTGTAGTTCATTTGTGTATGTTTACCTGCTTTAACCTTGTAAATAACACTCATCTCTTTTTCCAGTTAATAAATATTTAACTAGTGTTATAGGATTGGCTACAAATGTTATCTTTGGTTTGGGATTTGATGTACATTTGACCTGGGGTAAGTGACTGGTTCTTTGGGACTTGGAGTAAACTGAGTATTGTTGTAAGGGACCATCTATCACAGAGGTAAGCTTTCCTAGGTGGCAAGATAGATTGGAGTACCCAGTGGGACCATCTGTGGCTCTGTGTTAAGGCTGTTGTACTGCTTGAGGAGTAGATCACACTTGATACTTGAAGACCGGATCTAAATGAAATCTAAGTATGGAACACACAACCAGTTTGAGATTTGTACCCTGTTTCTTGACAATCTGCCTTAGCATTCATACTTGTGAGCCACTTAAGGTGGCTTGACAACACCCATTATCTGCCATTAGAGAAACCCAGACTAAACATTTGTACAGAGATTTTTTTCCTCCAGCCCTATGCTTTAAAGTTTGGAATTATGCAGTTTGGAATCTGATTAAAAGTAATTTATGTTAAACTGACGTATATCATTATTTTTGAGACTGTCTCAGATATATAGTTTCAGGTCTGATTTCTTATCCACAGTAGCCTTGGCATATCAAATCATTTGTTTCAACCAACAGAACTGCAAATTAACTCAGAGGCTGGGTTACGATTGGTTAACTTACCCCTAATGTCACTATAACACATTTTAAGAATGAGCTCAGCCTCTTATTTGGCACTGACTATAATAATTAGATGCAACAACAGTCAAAATGTTACCTAATTACACATTTCTTCACATGTAGCCTGTGCATGTGTTCTCAGTGAGATCTAACTATATTGTTAGTTAAGGGTTAGTAATAAGCCATTTACTAGCTAGAGGAATCCAAAGAACTGTCAGACACTCAGAATTCAAAACGTCAATTTTAACTGTTTAGAATTCCCAAACTCCTCAAAGTATTTCCTTGTAACTTTCCCCCAAATCCATTTCTATCCTAACTGTGTGTATGAGAATGTTTATTAGTCTACCCTTTATTTCTTAGTGACAGACAGAATGGTACCACACTTCAACAGGCAGCAGTGGTGGTACCTACGTTCTTATCACTTGTTTTGGGCACCAGCTGCCCTTGCATGTAATTAAACTAGACTGGCTTCAAGTCCCACTTGGATATAGAAAGATTCTCTTGTAATTTTCTTTCATATTTCCTCTGGGGACATGCTTTGGGGTCTCTTCATTTACCCTTAATATTTCCTCTTTATTTGCTTTTATAGACTTTAAAAAAAATAACACGTAGGTGGAAAAGAGTAAAGTTTATACTAAAACTCACTCAAGCACGTTGATTTTGAAATCAACTACTTCTTGAGGGGATACCTTAGGCATGTTATAGGAAGGTTATACTGTCAAACCTAATTAGTCATGCCTCTGTAATCCATGGTATATGTTACTTTGGTCTCTGAGACTCTTAAGGAAATGTTTCACATGCTAATTTTTTCCTAAATAAAACATCTAAGGCTAGATCCTCAGTTGAAGTAAAGTGGCCAATATACTTCAGTTGAGGATGCAGCCCATAAATTACAAATACTGAAAAAAATCCACATGGGCAAACCTTTAAACTATTCCAGTTTCTAGAGTTAAACTAGTTATACTTATAAATTTAAAATTGTGTGTTGTAGGCACAAAAATAGAATTAGTTACTGCATGTTCACACAATTAAATGCTTAAAAGCCAGAAAATGCCAACATAATCATAGAATCATAGAAAATTAGAGTTGGAAGAGACCTCAGGAGGTCATCTAGTCCAATCCCCTGCTTGAAGCAGGGCCAACCCCAACTAAATCATGATATCTGACTATGCCCCAACACTACTCTCTCATGTATATATGTTACAATAGTTTTTTCCCCCATGGTCATATACTTTCTCAAATACTGCTACCCTTTTTGACCTGAGTGGTTAGCCAAAAATTTGGGATCTTGTGCATTATTCCAGTTAGGAAGAGAAATTGATGGATTTTTTTTGATGCAATTATGTTCATTTACAGACAACCTGTTTCCCTGAACACAACAGGGATCAAACTATGAGGCAGTGTCTGTGCTCACAGTTCCAAGCTTCTCTTGGACAGTATTCAGGCCCAAAGTTCCCTCTCTCAGGGCCAAGCTCCCACTGCTTGTGCTGACTGCATCCTTGACTTTTCTACTCCTTTTTTGTGTCCATCTGTGGTGTGTCTCACTGCTTCCCCCCACACCTCCGCCACACTAAATCAATAACCAACATAGCCCCTCTGCCCACATAGTTCACATTCCTGAGTGGCCTCACACTGCCTTGGTTTTGGGCAGCGACAGGTACCTGGGTTTGATTGCAGGCCCCTATGGTTCAGCTGTCTGCTTCCAGAAAGCATTTGAGTAGTTTTTCATAGATTCCAAGGCCAGTGATCTAGTTTGACTTCTTGTATAACACAGGCCATAGAACTTCCCTGAATTAATTCCTGTTTGAACTAGAGCATATCTTTTAGAAAAACATCCAGTCTTCATTTAAAAGTTGCCAGTGATGAAGAATCCACCACAAATCTTGATAAGTTGTTCTAATGGTTAATTACCCTCACTGTTAAAAATGTATACCTTATTTCCAGTTTGAATTTGTTTAGCTTCAACTTCCAGCCATTGGAACAAGTTATACCTTCGTTTGCTAGACTGAAAATCCTCTCCAATTTCTCAGCATCCTTCTTGAATTGTGGACCTCAGAACTGGACACAGTACTTCTGCAGGAGTAATACCAATATCAACTAATGAGGTAACAGACTCTCCACTCCTACAACTTCTATTTCCTTGAACTATTTATAATGAAGGGTTGTATTTTCACAACCCCCAGTTTCAAAAAAGAACTAGATAAGTTCAGAGGATAGGTCCATAAATGGCTATTAGCCAAAATGGTCAGGGACACAATTCCATGCTCCAAGTGTCCCTAAATATCTAACTGCCAGAAGCTGGGGCTGGATGACAGGGGATGGAACACTTGATAATTTCCCTGTTTGGTTCATTCCCCCTGAAGCATCTGGCATTGGCCACTGTCAGAAGACAGGAGACTGGGCTAGATGGACCATTGGTCTGAACCAGTATGGCTGTTCTTATGTTCAATGATGTTTAACACAACCCGCAATATGTTACATATTTTTTACAATTTTAGATACACATGTGTGGTATTAGTGAAACTTTCATTCATGAATGCTTACCCTAATTTCATTCTCATTACAGACCATCATAGCCTTATTAATTGTGGCTTTTTATATCTTAATTTTTCTTCTAAAATATATATTTTTATCTTCTATATTCTAATATATATTTAGACTCAGATTTTGGCTGGCTATTTGTGGGTGCCACATTTGGACTGGCAGGGGTCAGAAGTCAGGATGCTATCATATAGGCATCACCCTCTCTGACTTGACTGAAGTTCTCTTGAAACTTCTGCTGCTAATCGGTTCTTTATGCCCATTCCAACACATAAGTACTTTAAAGCTACAGTTTGACTTTTACACAAGATGTTTCCTTTTCCTTTGGTAAAAGCAATTTCCCAGAGCTAGTCTATGTTTGTGATACCTCACAAACTGTATTGTAAAGAAATATTCATATAGATTCACTTTTTCAAAAGTAGCATTTGGTTTGCAGGTAATAATTGACTCAAAGCTTCAGTGTTGCCATCCTTAATATGGACCACCAGAATCCCTTGCTTGAGGCCAATAGAACCAAACTACCCTTGAACAATATCACAAGAAATTGTCCGCTTTTCAGTGAGGCCTATTGAATGTATAGGAAAATATACCTCTTAATCTTTATTCACCAACTTCTGTTGTATTAGAAAACCAGAGCTTAGAGTTTCCTTTGGAACTCCTGTATATTCACTATTACGTGTCTTAGTACTAGTTAAATTAAACCACATTACATGACAATTGTGCTAACACTGTCCTGATTTAATAGTTATTACAATTGACTAACTTTGCTTAATCATTTTTCCTGCTCCCAACACAATAGCAGGCATGTATTCTATTTCCCAATTAAATAAATTGTACTACAATAACATTTTAAATTTATGAAGGACCTTTCAATCTAAAGCACATTACACAGTATTTATTACTATTACTTATTATGGAATCATGATCACAGCAATAATTGATGCATCTAATTGTTGTGATTATAGTCAGGGCCAAATCAATAACTGAGAACATTCTTAAATTGCTTTATTGTGACACTACGGATACTCAGTCAATCATTATCCACGCTTTCAGCTAATTTGCAACTAGATGAAGGGAACAATTTGAGTGAGTGGGACTGTAGATGTCAAGAACACTACTGTGGACAAGAAGTCACAGACCTGAAACCAAAAACCTGAGACAAGCACAGTCTAAAAAATAATTATAAAATATACCTCAATTTAATATAAATTGCATTTAAACCAGATTCAAAACTATAATTCAAAACTTTAAAGTGGTGGGGAGTGGGTAAAAAGCCAGCCAAAACCTGGACAACTATTTAGACTGGATTTCTCTACTTCAGCAGAGAGGGAAGTTGATGGAATGGTTCTAAATGCTTCCTTCCAAACCACTAGTTCGAATGCAGATCTCAAATCCCATTTCCACTCCAGTCTAAGGGATCTCCTAGTTAGAATTACATTCAAAGTGTTTTTATTAAATGGAGATTAGAAATTTCAGTGTAGAAGCTCATCTAATAATTTTAGCAAAAGGAGTATGCAAGAGCAGCAGCAGTCTATTCCAACAGATGCTTTAGAAACTTGCACAAATGAAAATCAGGAACAGTGGGGTATCTTAAAACAAATGACTGTGGCTCATAGGCGTGCACACGGGGTGTGCCGGGTGTGCCCAGGTAATGCCCGCGGGCCGGGATCTGGCCCCTCAGGGCTTTGGACCCGGTTCGTGGGACTTGCCCCCCGTGGTGCTGCAGGCCCTGTGCTGCTCTCAGAAGCGGCAGGTACCACGTCCCTGGGGCCCCGGGGGCTGGGGCAGAGGGCTCCGTGCATTGCTCCAGGCACCGCCCCCTGCAGCTTCTGTTGGCCGGGAATGAGGAACTTCAGCCAATGGGAGCTTCAGGGGAGGTACCTGGAGGTGTGGCAAGGGCAGCGTGCAGAGCCCTGTGCCCCCCACCCCCGAGGGGCCGCACAGGGACATGGTGAGTGGCGCAGCGTGGGGCCAGGGCAGGCAGCCAGGGAGCGTGCCGCTGCCACCCCGAGCCACTGCAGGTAAGCGGCCCCGGGCTGGAGCCCAAACCCCGCTTGCACCCCACCTTCCAACTCCCTGCTGCGAGCCCTCTGCCACACCCCTCCTGCACCCAACTCCCTGCCCTGAGCCTCCTCCTGCACCTTGCCCCCCAGCTCCCTGCCCTGAGCCCCTGCCACACCCCGCACTCCTCCTGCACCCACCCCCCTGCCATGAGCCCCTGCCTGCACCCTGCACCTCAACTCCCTGCCCTGAGCCCCCGCCTGCACCTCACACCCCAACCCCCTGCCCTGAGCCCCCTCCTGTGCCCTGCCCCCCAACTCCCTGCCCTGAGCCCCCTGCCGCACCCTGCACCCCTCCTGCACCCCAACCCCCTGCCCAGAGCCTCCTGCCTGCACCTTGCACCCCAACTCCCTGCCCTGAGCCCCCTGCTGCACCCTGCACCCATGCACCCCAGCCCCCTGCCCTGAGCCCCCTGTCACACCCTGCACCCCTCCTGTACCCCAGCCCCCTGCCCTGAGCCCCCTGTCACACCCTGCACCCCTCCTGTACCCCAGACCCCTGCCCTGAGCCCTCTGCCTGCACCTCACACCCCAACTCCCTGCCCTGAGCCTCCTGCTGCACCCTGCACCCCAACCCCCTGCCCTGAGCTCCCTGTCACACCCTGCACCCAAACCCCCTGCCCTAAGCCCCCTGCCTGCACCTTGCATCCCACCCCCCTGTCCTGAGCCTCCTGCTGCACCCCAACCCCCTGCCCTGAGCCCCCTCATACACCCTGCACCCCTCCTCTGCCCCAATCCCTTGCCCTGAGCCCCTTCCTGCACACCGCACCCCCTCCCACCCCCCACCCTTTATGATGTTCGCCTTTAAAAAAAAATTATCTGGGTGCACACCCTAATGAAATGTGCTTCACATGCCTACGCTGTGGCTAGACTGACAAAATGATTTTGGCCCCTAAATCAACATTTAAGTGTCATTGAGAGCCTCCAAAACCCCATTCAGGTGTTGCCTAATCCTGTTGGCTTCTCAATTTCCATATTAAAGTCTCCTACATTTCTGTCAGTGAGTATGTGCTCTGCCACCTCAGTCTAGGTGTCTACCTTAGCCATAGCAGCATCCTCAAACAAGGTGTTTCCTCCCCTATCTTGCCTGCAGGGCCCAATCCAGTAGGTGCTCCTAGAACATACCCAATCCTACTCAAAATGCCCATGGGAGAAAGTACTGCTACCTAATGATCAGTAGCCCCTGGTTTGCATGTTTGTCTAGGAGGTGAGAAATCCATATTCAATTTCCTGTGCTGCCTGATGTGGAAGAAGGCATGTGAACTTTCTTTTCCTATGTCTCAAGAACTGCCTCAACCACTAGACTACAGATTCATTTTCACTTTCTCTGTTCCAATGCACATTCAATTAAAAAATTGAATATGCATTGGCACAGAGAGGAGGGAGGGATAGCTTAGTGGTTTGAGCATTGGCCTGCTAAACCCAGGGTTCAGAATTCAATCCTTGAGAAGGCCATTTAGGGATCTGGGGCAAAAATCAGTACTTGGTCCTGCTAGTGAAGGCAGGGGGCTGGACTCAATGACCTTTCAAGGTCCCTTCCAGTTCTAGGGGATAGGCTATCTCCATTAATTCAATACAGATTGGAACAGTTTCAAAACAAGAGAATCATAAGAACCCCTTACTGCTAGAGAGGTTACTTGCCCTATTCCCAGGTGTAACAGTGTGGGACTCACCACCTGGCCCCTCCTGCTGGTGACTCCGGGAATTAGCTCTGTCCAGTGGCCCCTCCTGGCCCCTCCTGGTGGTGTCCCATCTGTCGTTCTGCCCTCTGTTGCTGTCTCTGGACCCGCGTTGCTGCCTGCTCAGCAGCGTCCTCTTCGAGGGCAGTGCCCCTTAGTCCATCTGCACCCCCTTCCAGGGGTTGGTGATCAGCAGTCCTACACCCCAGCCACTATGTCCAACCGCCCTCTGAGTCCAATCCCTCTTGTCAGGGATCTGGGGTAGTACAATGGCTGCTCCCTACGGCCATTGGCTGGGTGTACTGCAAGGAGGAAGGGGGGGACCCAAGCTCGCCCTCTACTCTGGGTCCCGGCCCAGGGACCCTCTGGCATCAGCCTCACTGTCCTTCTCTCCCCTCCGCTGTCTGTTTCCCTGGGCTGCTTCCCCTATGGCCCCTTGCACCCGCTAGGCCCTTCCCTTCAGGGCCTGCAGCCTGGCAGGCTACGGGCTCAAGCTCTCTAGCCTCCCCGAGGCCAGGCCAGCACTACGCTGTCCACGGTGCTAGTCTCCACCTTTGGAGACTGACCTTCCCCTCTCAAAGGCCAAGGACAGACTGACGGCTCCCTTCCTGAGCAGCCTTTATATATGTCTGAGCCTGGCCCGGATTGGCTGTCTCCAAACTGGGCCCTGATTGGCTCACAATAAGCCCTTCTTTGATTGTCTCACAGGAAGTGGGGCAGTCCACCCCACTACACCAGGGTTAAAAAAGATGGTGGTTGACACATCTGTGATTTAAACTGCTGTCAACTTAGATCTTTGGGATTAATTTTCTTTGGCCAAAGGAAGTGTGTAACACACTTGTCAATCTTTAATCTTATTCAGTAGACTATGTGAGTCAGCTGCACAGGCTGTTTCTTTATCTCAAGCTGTGGCAAGTCATTTTTTTAACTCTGGAGGTCCCAGTTCAATCCCTGGTGTTTTGACCAAAATATAGGTACATGAGTAGTTTCCTTGACTTCAACATTCAGGTAGTTAAAGGTAAGCATGTTCTTGAGTGCATTTCTGGATCAGGGCTAGAGTGCTCAGCACTTTCCAACATGAAGCCCAATGTGAAGAAATGTAAGATTAGTTAAAAGGATATGGCCAAAAGCAGGAAGTAGTAATGATTGCCCTTATTTAGACTGTTACCTTTACACTTTTACTGGATTGAGCCTAGGGACTGGTTTAGGAACTGTTGAGCTGTTCTTTTATTGTAAAACTTACTGTGTCTTTATGTCTTGAGACAAGGTAGGTGAGGTAATATTACCTCACCCACCTTGTCTCTCTAATATCCTGGGACTGACACAACTACAACAACACTACAAACCTTTATTTCCTGACAGTCCTAGTAAAGTATAGACTCTATTGCTTATATGACATATGTTAATTGGGTCCCACCAAGAACGAGTGCCTGTAAAGCTTAGTTCATGGAGCATCTATAGCACTTGCCTCCAAGCTCATGGTACGCAGAGCATGCTATCAATATATGGAGTGGACTGCGCACCACAAAACTCACAGAGCCACTCTGTAGTACTATTGCTTACAAGAGGATGAATATGTTGATAAATTGAGTAGTCAACTGTTTGACCACACTTTGATTAATTATGAAATATACTCAAGAGACCAAATAACCAGTGACAGTCAGGTTTATTAGTATGGTACAGGAAAAAGGTACTATATGATATCAGTCTCTGAAGATCAATCCCATGAAGCAATGTTACATTTACCTTATGCAGAAGGTGTGCTTCCCAAGTTATAAATTTCAGCTGGCATTATTTATATGATTTTACAAGTTACAGATCACTAGAATGTAACCCATCAGTTTGTCCCAGTTCCCTATCTTGTTGTTCTGTTCCTTCCTTTCTTATCTTTGTTTTGGATACAAGCATTCCAGGTACTAATCAATGAAGGTCCTTCCCTGGCTTGTACTAAGACATAGAACAAATATATTTTGATTTTGACAATTTTCCTAGCTGCTTGTGACAGATGCTTATTTCAGCAAATGGAAGGTGTTATGGGATACTTAGCATACAGAATAGTACAGTCTAGGCCAGTTTAGGCTGTATCACTGTTACAAATATTTGTGCTTAATGTTATTGGTGCTTAATACATACTAATGTGTGTGTGTGTGTGTATATATATATATATATAATGTGGAAAATACATATTAATATATTATCAGTATATATTAGTCAACAGGCTTGTTGTCAGTTGATCAGTTGTCACCTTGATGATTGTTATAGTCAAGGTGACACCCTTGCCAAATTAATGTATGAATTATGTATGTGATTTTAAAGTATTTTAACAATCTGCACAAGCAGCAATATATAAAACACAGCTAAAACGAATACACCTTGTAACACAAGCAAAGTCTTAAATACAACTTTTATCCATCTGTGGGAAATTAGATAATAGATTTATTTTGAATAAATGGGTGCTTAGCACCCAGTGGCAGCCAGCACCTCCCCACAAGTGCCTCCTGCAAACTGGTGGCCCTGCCCATCAACTCCTCTCCCTCCCTCCAGCACCTCCTACCTGCCATGGATTAGCTGTTCTGCAGTGTGCATGAGGCACTGGGGAGAGGGGGAGGAGTGGGAACAGGGTGCACTTAGGGAAGGGGGTGGAACTGGGTCAGGAGAGGAGCGATGGGACAGGAAGAGATGGGGTGGGAGCTTGGGGGAAGGGGTGGAGAGAGGACGGGCCCTGGGGTGGAGTGGGGGCGGAAAGAGAAGAGGTAGTGAGGGGACTTGGGGAAGGTGTGGAGCAGGGGCAGGGTCTGGGGGTGGAGTGGGGGGTTGAGCACCCCTGGGGCAAGAAGGAAGCCGGTGCCTGTGTAACAGGCAACTAAAACCACTGGGATATTTTTCTCACTGGGATTCAATCTTGTAAGTAATCAGTGCCAGCCTCATTTCAATCTACCAAAAGCACATTCAAACTCTCACTCTTTACCTGCTGAGCCGCTAGTTGAATCTTTCTGAGGTAGCCCATGTACAGCTTCATGAGCCAGAGGAAGGCTAGGTCCTGCAGGATCACTATTGGCATTTCAATATCATCAATGGAATCTGATGGTTGGGAAAGAATGTCCTTGCTAGCAGCTTTCTGAACA
The DNA here is from genome assembly GCF_020497125.1 of Mauremys mutica. Taxonomy (NCBI): domain Eukaryota; kingdom Metazoa; phylum Chordata; order Testudines; family Geoemydidae; genus Mauremys; species Mauremys mutica. Next base: position 171,140,477 of record NC_059073.1, read on the forward strand.
GTCCTGTGTTCTTAAACATGCAAGTGTCATGTACCCTCCCTGCTAAGTGAACACTGATGTCGGTGAAATGTCTCCTGGGGTCTATGCATGCTTGCATAACAAAAGAAAAGAAAAGTAGCCTTTTCTTTTGATGTACTCTGGGGCAAGGTTGGCTGGTACCAAAATAGAGAGATGCATGCCATTTATCACACCACTGCAGTTTGGGAACCCCATTGCTGAAAATCCATTCTCTATGTCTTGCACATTACCAAGAGTCAGAATCCCGCAGAGCAGGAGATGATTAACGGCCCTGCATGACAATGGTCCTCACTGTGGATATTCCAACTTCAAAATGATTTCCCACTGATCGGTAGCAATCCACCTTTGCAAGGTTCCACAGAGTGATTGCCACTCACTCCTCAACTGTCAGTGGAGCTCTCAGTCTGGTGTTCTTGTGCTGTAGAGCTGGGGCGAGCTCAGCACACAGATCTAAGAATTCGTTCTTTTTCCATCTGAAAGTTCTGCAGCCACAGCTTGTCATCCCAAACCTGCATCACAATGCAATCCCACCAGTCAGTTCTTATTTCTCAGGCCCAGAACCAGCGCTCCACCATCCACAGCTGTGCTATGAATGTCACCAACAACCTTGAATTGTTTTTCACTATGTCCCACAACAATCTGGCTCCAAGAAATTGTCATGGCCCCCATTGCTGCAGTTTTTCCTGCAGCTCTGCAAGAGGATTGTTTGTCCTTTGTTTGCAATGCTCATAAAAATAGTGCAGAGCTCTGTGGGCTCCACCCTTCTGTTAGAGATGGCAGACAGCAAGAAGTGTTGCACAGGTTTGTATTATTTTTTTAAAAGGTGCAAAATTATGGGATATGATGGGGGGTAGGGAGATGGGTTCAGATCCCCTTAGAGGGACAAGGCATCTCATATGCCAGCTTATAGGAAGGGGTGTAGGGAGTGGGGGTTAGGTCCCCGCAGTAAGGCAAGCACCCCTCAGAACCTGGCTCACACGAAGGGACACATGGAGGGTGGCCACACACCATAGATGGGAAGATCCTGGCACACACACAGGGGAGCAAGGGGCAGGACTCAGAACCCCCCGCAAGAGACCAGGCCCTCCATATCTCATCTCACATGAAGGGGGGAGAGAGAAAGAGGCTCAGACTCCTCTAGAGGGGCAAAGAGACGTCAGATCTTGGTGCACAGCAGAGCAGGAAGTGAGCTCAGACACCCCTGGAGAGCAGGGATAACCTCAGATCCCAGGGCACATGGGAGGTAGGCAAAGGAACTCAGAACCCTCTCCCTCCCCAGATCCTGACACACACACAAAAGGGGTTTACCAGCACCTCAGCCCCTTCTCTCTCCTGTACCCCTGATGCTCATCCCCCGTCCCTGTCCCAGTGTCCCTCCCCCTCATCTGAGCACCCCAACCTCTCTCACCTCACCATCACCTATCCCTATTTATCTGCTTCCCCTTGATGCATCCCCAAACACCTCTCACCCCAATCCTCCACTCCCTAAAATATATTTTTTGGTTCTACAGAAGATGGAGCCTTCTCAGGCTTCATAGGCATAGCTTCCATTTCTTTAATTCTTGAAACTAGTAAGGACCCTAAAGAATTTGCTTATTTTTATCCACTTTCTAATTAATTTGGATTTGAAAATTCATCCAAAAACTTTGATTAAAACCTGAATTACTAATTTTAATAAAATCCACTTAATCCAGACCTGAAACCGAAGAACTGCCAATATACAGTTACAAATTAATGGACAAAAGGTGTTTGAAACCTGATAGAATCTGTTAGCCTTAGCTTTCTGAATTTTTTCATAGTTCTAGGTCCCTAGCTTGTGATAGTTAGTGGCTTTCCTATACAGATTTTTAAGTTAGAGAGAAGAATCCATCTAACTAATCCATGTTACTCCCTTGACATAACCCTGTTCCTCATGACAAAGCATTAGTCTCTTTTCTCTTTCCTATACTTGGAGGAGATAATTAATTCTTCCTGAACATACAGCCCTCAGCATCAAATTACAATTAATCTAGACCAATAAGATTGAAAAGAAGATTGGAGAATATATAGGAAACAGGATGTTAAACTTAGAAGAGAAGGGTTGGAAGACCCAAAATTACATGGACGGATGCCATACAAAAGGATTTAGAATAATAGAATCATAGACTTTAAGGTCAGAAGGGACCATTATGATAATCTAGTCTGACCTCCTGCACAATGCAGGCCACAGAATCTCACCCACCCACTCCTGTTTAAATCAGGTTGCTTTATGAAGTCTGCAAGAGAGGAACCCTGTACTGAGCAATCTTATGAGGCCCACCTAATCAGAGCTCCCTCCTGCAGACATGATGGAGGGAGGTCAGTTATGCCTCAGTGGGCATTAGGTAAAGTTGTAGATGGAGGAGACTGAGCAAGGATAGAATGGAGGTTTTTAGTCCACATAGATATTTATCCCTCTGATATATTTATAGAGAGCAATCATATCTCCCCTTAATTTGATTAGCTGAGGAGTTTTCAAGGAACTGCTTCAAGGCCTACTGGAATGGAGAAGATGGACTTGAAGAGCCAACCCCCCCTATAGATGGGATTAAGGCTAGAAGGAAGAAGAAGATCAATAAGATTGAAAATATTATGTAAAAGATAAATTTGACAGGAATATATAATGCAAAAACAAACAAAAATCATCCAAGTTCATTCTTGCATCCAGCTTGCAACATGACCTTCCTGAACACACAGGCCTCAACCTCTCAGTCAGCCTTCTGGACTAATTTTAACCTTCTGGACTCATTCTGAGTTTCTCCCTCAATCCTCTCTGAATTCAGTAAAAATACTACCAATTAATTTTTTTTTGCAAAGCTCAGAAAGGCCTCAGTTTTAAATATATGTATAAGTACTTCTGCTTCAGTAAATAATGCAGTTGCAAACAAAAAGTTTTTTCTGTTATTAATCAAAGGCTTTTTATTAAAAAAACACTAGGGGAAAAATCTGAACATTAATGCAAAGGTAATATTGACAAAATGTCAATTTCTGTTTGGGGTTATTAAAACTTGTTTTTGTGACTTTATTAAATATTAAATACAGCTAACTATATTTTAATATGCTATGTAAAGCTATAGCAAAAATGTCTAAAAATATATATTATATCTGTTTATGTTGCAAAATATTAAGACTAATCAAACAATTTCAACAGGTCTCTACCTTTGTCTCCCAAGCACAACCAAATGTCATAAAAATTTAATGGCATCAAAGTGTTTGCACAGACCTGCATTTAAACTTCAGTTTGCTTTAATTTTTATATTATTTTCTTTTGTGTTATGTTAAAAAAGTATTGGTTATTAAAGTGTATGCTTTCAAATATTTAACAAAAAAATAATTGCTAACATCATCAAATTAACTAAAAAAGCTTGGGTAAAAAAATCTATTGCCAAGTCTTTTGCTAAAACAGAGTGCTGAGTGGGGGAGCGAAACACACCATCTCATAGAAGATTATGAGCATCTATTTTAGCAATCCGGCACCATATTTATCATCGAAACCTAGTAATGCACAAGTCCAGGAGGTAAAAAAATTGTCTAAGCAAAAATTGTAAAAGCATCTTAGAAAGATATATTTGTGCTAAAGAATTGGGAAAATCAGAACAAAAGCATAGCTTGTGTTATTAATGACTTGGCCCTTATTACATTATAAATAAACTAAATTAATCTGTGTATAAATTTGGATTATTGGAAACAAGAGAAATGTAAAGCAAACAAACATTTTATCATGTTAACCAGTTTAAACTGTTTAAGGATGCATCCCACAGACCAAAGACACACAAAGATATCTGTGCACAATGAAGAAACACCAGGCGTCAGAAAAAGAAAAGATAAAGTGCTTCATAAATAACATACTGATAAACTACACTTCAGTCTACCATATATGGACAATTGAGTATGCAATTGACTATAAAGATGTTACAAAAACACTAGCTTGGTCAGGTCTAATTGTTCAATAATATGCAGTTTAAATAATAAAGTGAGTTCATTCATATACCTGTAGCTTTTAGTCTTTATCAGTGGAATATAGTTAAATTTGGTAACTGTGTAAAAACAAATGTATCATTATGGTATGCTTCTTTGTTAATTATTATAATAGCATCTTATCAGGAATGTGTAAAGACTAAAGGGCTGGGCAAAAGATTATTGCACAGTGTGACA